>NC_137952.1:4226141-4329489 GCF_963924665.1 Micromys minutus
CTCCCAGTTTCTCTCCTATCCTCTCAAATTAATAGTGTCTTTTCATATATTATTGTTACATATATACATATGTGTATATATATGAACCCTCAAATACTTAATTACATCCTTAAAAATGTATTTGTATACTTTTATGCAAAAAATGCTTAAAATTTCTACATTTATCTTTGTTTTTTAAATGAAGTTTTTCAATAAAAAAGTATTTAAAAAAAAGAAAATGAATATATCTAGAGAATATCATCCTTAGTGAGGTAACCCAGTCACAAAAGAACAGACATAATATGCAGTCACTGATAATTGGATACTAACCCCATAAAGCTCCAAACACCCTAGAAACAACTCACAGACTATATGAAGTTCAAGAAAAACAAAGGCCAAAATATTATGAAAAATTATTATGTTTAATCTTTACACACCAAGGAAACTTTGTGTATTTCCAGGTTACATCTTGTTTTTTTTTTTTTTTTTAAACGATTTTATTTTTCAAAACAAAGATAGATGTAAAGATTTTAAACATTTTTTGCTTAAAATTATACATTTTTGTCAGTACTGTTTTTTCAGACATTAAAATAAATTTTACATAAAACCATGTGAATATGTTTTTTAGTCGGTACTTGATTTTTTTCAAGGGCTTGACAGTATGCATTGAAAACGTACTAGTTGCAATAAGCGTAAAGTACATGCAAAACAAAACGCAACATTGAAATAGTCAAAGTCTTCTTGTTTTGTGAATATATGTATAGTTTTTGTTTTCTTTATTTCTTGGACTTCATACAGTCTGTGAGTTGTTTCTGGGGGAGTGCAAGCCTCTGGGGTTAGCATCCCACTATCAGTGACTGCATATTATGTCTGTTCTTTTGTGACTGGGTTATCTCACTCAGGATGATCTTCTCTAGATGCAGCCATTTTCTTAAGAATTTGGTTAAATCATTGTTTCTGGTGGCTGAGTAGTATTCCATTGTGTATATGTACCACAATTTTTGTATCCATTCGTCTTCTGAAGGACATCTGGGTTCCTTCCAGCTTCTGGCTATTATAAATAGAGCCGCTATGAACATTGTGGTGCATATATCTTTGTTGTGTATTAAAGTGTCTCTGGGGTATATGCCCAGAAGTGGAATAGCTGGGTCTTCAGGTAGTACTATATCCAATTTTCTGAGGTATCGCCAGACCGATTTCCAGAGTGGTTGTATTAGCTTGCAACCCCACCAACAGTGGAGAAGTGTTCCTATTTCTCCGCAGCCTCGCCAGCATCTGCTGTCATCTGAGTTTTGGATCTTGGCCAATCTGACTGGAGTGAGGTGGAATCTTAGGGTTGTTTTGATTTGCATTTCCCTGATGGCTAAGGATGTCGAGCACTTCCTCAGATGTTTTTCGGCCATTCGGAGTTCCTCAACTGAAAAAGATTTGTTTAGCTCTGTACCCCATTTTTTAATAGGGTTATTTGATTCTCTGGTGTCGAGCTTTTTGAGTTCCTTGTACACCTTAGATATTAGGCCTCTATCTAATGTGGTGTTGGTAAAGATCTTTTCCCATTCTGTTGGTTGCCGTTTTGTTTTCTTGACGATGTCCTTAGCCTTACAGAAACTTTGCAATCTCATTAAGTCCCATTTGTTAATCTTTGACCTTAGAGCTTGAGCCATTGGTGTTTTGTTTAGGAAATTTTCTCCTGTGCCTATGTGTTCTAAAGTTTTCCCTACTTTCTCATCTAATAATTCCAGTGTATCAGGTTTAATGTGGAGATCTTTAATCCACTTACACTTGAGCTTTGTACAAGGAGATAAGAACGGGTCTATTTTCATTCTTTTGCATGTTGAGTGCCAGTTGGACCAGCACCATTTGTTGAATAGGCTGTCCTTTTTCCATTGAATGTTTACTGCTCCTTTGTCAAAAATCAGGTGACCATATACATGAGGGCTCATTTCTGAATCTTCTATTCTATTCCATTGATCCACTTGCCTATTTCTGTACCAGTACCATGCAGTTTTCAGCACAACTGCCTTGTAATATAGCTTGAGGTCAGGGATAGTGATTCCCGCTGATGTTTTTTTGTTCTTGAGGATGGTTTTCGCTATTCTAGGTCTTTTGTTATTCCAGATGAAATTGCACATTGATCTTTCCAATTCCATGAAGAACTGGGTTGGAATTTTGATGGGGATTGCATTGAATCTGTAGATTGCTTTTGGTAAGATGGCCATTTTTAAGATGTTGATCTTTCCAATCCATGAGCATGGGAGATCTTTCCATTTTCTGAGATCCTCCTCAATTTCTTTCTTCAGAGGTTTGAAGTTCTTGTCATACAGGTCCTTCACTTCCTTAGTTGGAGTCACACCAAGGTATTTCATAGTTTTTGTAACTATTGTGAAGGGTACCTTTTCCCCAATTTCTTTCTCCACATGTTTGTTCTTTGAGTATAGGAATGCTACTGATTTGTTTGAGTTAATTTTGTATCCGGCCACTTTGCTGAACTTGTTTATCAGCTGTAGGAGTTCTCTGGTGGAATTTTTGGGGTCACTCAAGTACACTATCATGTCATCGGCAAAGAGTGATGTTTTTATCTCTTCCTTTCTGATTTGTATCCCCTTGATCTCCTTTTGCTGTCTAATTGCTCCAGCCAGGACTTCCAGTACTATGTTGAATAGGTAGGGAGAGAGTGGGCAGCCTTGTCGAGTCCCTGATTTTAGTGGGATTGCTTCAAGTTTCTCGCCATTAAGTTTGATGTTGGCTGTTGGTTTGCTGTATATTGCTTTTATTATGTTTAAATATGGGCCTTGGATTCCTGTTCTTTCCAGGACTTTTAACATGAAGGGGTGTTGGATTTTGTCGAATGCTTTCTCAGCGTCTAGTGAGATGACCATGTGATTTTGGTCTTTAAGTTTGTTTATATGGTGGATTACATTGATGGATTTTCTTATGTTAAACCATCCCTGCATCCCAGGGATGAAGCCTACTTGGTCATGATGAATGATGGTTTTGATGTGTTCTTGGATTCGGTTTGCAAGGATTTTGTTGAGTATTTTTGCATCAATGTTCATAAGTGAGATTGGTCTGAAGTTCTCTTTCCTTGTAGGGTCTTTGTGTGGCTTAGGTACGAGGGTTATTGTAGCCTCAAAAAATGAGTTGGGTAATATTCCATCTGATTCTATCTTTTGGAATAGCTTGGTGAATATTGGTGTTATATCCCCAATAAATATCTGATAAAATTCTGCACTGAACCCGTCTGGACCTGGGCTTTTTTTGGTTGGGAGGCTTTTGATGACTTCTTCTATTTCTTTAGGTGTTATAGGGTTATTTAGATGGTTTACTTGGTCCTGGTTCAACTTTGGTACCTTGTATCTGTCTAGGAATTTGTCCATTTCCTCCAGATTTTCCAATTTTGTGGAGTATAAGTTTTTGTAGTAGGATCTGATGATTTCTTGAATTTCCTTAGTTTCAGTTGTTATGTCACCACTTTCCTTTCTGATTTTGTTAATTTGGATACTCTCTCTTTGCCCTTTAGTTAGTCTGGCTAGGGGTTTATCAATCTTGTTGATTTTCTCAAAGAACCAACTCTTTGTTTTGTTGATTTTTTCAATGGTTTTTTTTTTTTTTGTTTGTATTTGGTCTATTTCTGCCCTAATTTTGATTATTTCTTGCCGTCTACTCTTTTTGGGTAAATCTGCTTCCTTTTGTTCTAGGGCTTTTAGCTGTGCTGTCAGGTTGCTGATGTGAGCTCTCTCCAGTTTCTTCTTGGAAGCACTTAGAGCAATGAGTTTTCCTCTCAATACTGCTTTCATTGCATCTCATAGGTTTGGGTATGTTGTGTTTTCGTTTTCGTTGAATTCTAGAAAATCCTTAATTTCTTTCTTTATTTCTTCTTTGACCCTGCTATCCTTTAGCAGAGTGTTGTTTAGTTTCCATGTGTATGTGGGCATTTTGTTGTCTTTGTTGTTGTTATAGACCAGCCGTAGACCATGGTGATCTGAGAGGATGCATGGGAGTATTTCAATCTTCTTATATCGATGAAGGCTCGTTCTGTGTCCAATTATGTGGTCAATTTTCGAGAAGGTGCCATGGGGTGGTGAGAAGAAGGTGTATTCTTTTACTTTAGGATAGTATGTTTTGTATATATCTATTAATTCTAGTTGGTTCAAAGTCTCTGCTAGTTTTGCAGTGTCCTTGTTCAGTTTTTGTTTCCCTGATCTGTCCATTGGTGAGAGTGGGGTATTAAAGTCTCCCACTATTATTGTGTGGGGTGAAATGTATTTTTTGAGCTTTAGTAGAGTTTCTTTTATGAATGTGGGTGATTTTTTATTTGGAGCATATATGTTAAGGATTGAGAGTTCCTCCTGACAGATTTCCCCGGTAATGAGTAAAAAGTGTCCTTCTTTATCTTTTTTGATAACTTTTGGTTGGAAATTTACTTTATTCGATATTAGAATAGCCACTCCAGCTTTCTTCTTGGAGCTGTTTGCTTGGAAGTTTTTTTCCCACCCTTTTACTGTGAGATAGTGTCTGTCTCTGTCTCTGAGATGAGTTTCCTGTATGCAGCAAAAGGCTGGATTTTGTTTATGTATCCAGTCTGATAGTCTGTGTCTCTTTATTGGGGAGTTGAGCCCATTTATGTTAATAGATATCAAGGAATAATTGTTTCTGTTTCCTGCCATTTTTGCTTTTTTGGGTTGAGTTGTGTCCGTGTTTTTTTTCTTTTTTTAGTTTTCTTGTTTAGGAGTTTTCTTGTTTTTACTAGGCTGTATTTTCCCTCCTTGTATTGGGTTTTCCACCTGTAATTCGTTGTAGTGCTGGGTTTGTGGTCAAATATTGTGTGAATTTTGATTTGTCTTGAAATATCTTTGTTTCTCCATCGATGGTGATTGATAGTTTTGCTGGGTATAGCAGCTTGGGCTGGCACTTGTGCTCTCTTAAGGAGTGCATGATGTCTGTGCAGGCTCTTCTAGCTTTCATAGTCTCTGCTGAGAAATCGGGTGTGAGTCTGATTGGTCTGCCTTTATAAGTTACCTGACCTTTTTCCCTTACTGCTTTTAGTATTCTTTCTTTACTTTGGGCACTTGATGTTTTTACTATTATGTGTCGGGAGGTATTTCTTTTCTGGTCCAACCTATTTGGAGTTCTGAAGGCTTCTTTTATGCTCGTGGTCATCTCATTCTTGAGGGTAGGGAAGTTTTCTTCTATGATTTTGTTGAAGATATTTACTGTGCCTCTTAGTTGATACTCTTCTCCCTCTTCTATTCCTATTATCCTTAGGTTCGGTCTTCTCATTGTGTCTTGTATTTCCTGGACATTTTGGGTTAGAAGCTTTTTGTTTTTTGCATCTTCTCTGGCTGTTTTGTCTATGTTTGCAATGTTGTCTTCTGCCCCCGAGATTCTCTCCTCGATCTCTTGTAATCTGTTGGAAATGCTTGCTTCTGTGACTCCTGATTTCTTTTTTTGGTGTTCTGACTCTAGGGTTATCTCTTTTAGCGCTTTTTTTATTGTGTCAATTTCTGTTTTAATTTCCCTCTTCCATTCCTTTATTTCCTTGGTTCTGTTTTCGTCTCGTTCTTTGAGTTCTTTGAGTGTTTTTCTTGTTTCTTCTTTAAAAGCTTCTGAATCTTTTTGCTTTTCCTCCCTTTCTTGTTTAAGTAACTCTATCAGCGTCTTGAGGCATGTTTTCAGGTCTGTGTCTTCTTTCTCTGGAGTGTTTGGAATTCCTATGTTTGCTACTATCGGAGAGCTGGGTTCTGGTGTTGCTAGATTGTCTTGGTTTCCTTGGGATATACTCTTTCTCTTTCCTCTTGCCATTTTGTTGTCAGTGATATGTTCTTGCCTTTCCCTTGTATCTGGTCTGTGTCCCTGGTACACTTTCCGTGTGCACTCCTCAGAGATCTCTCTACTCCACAGCAGCCCAGGTTCCGGGTGGCAGCTGGGCCAGGCTCTGCTCTGCGTACTGAAGTCACCTCCGGGTGGGAACAGATGTTCCTAAGATTTGTTCCTGGTCACAGTAGCTCAGCCTGTACGAGCCGCCTTTCCGGCTGGTGGTTGGGCCAGGCTCTGCTCTGCGACCTGAAGTCGTCTCCGGGTGGGAACAGAAGTTCCTAAGATCTGTTCACGGTTACTGGATCGGGGAGGACAGGGCAGGTCAGGGCAGGGGGTGCCCTTTCCGTGTGCACTCCGCAGAGATCCCTCTGCTCCCCCGCAGCCTAGGTCTCCCACTCACCAGTTGCTCAGCCTGTATGAGCCGCCTTTCTGGCTGGAGCCGCCTTTCCGGCTGGTGGTTGGGCCAGGCTCTGCTCTGCGACCTGAAGTCCTCTCCGGGTGGGAACAGAAGTTCCTAAGATTTGTTCCAGGTCTCAGTAGCTCAGCCTGTACGAGCCGCCTTTCTGGCTGGAGCCCCCTTTCCGGCTGGTGGTTGGGCCAGGCTCTGCTCTGCGACCTGAAGTCCTCTCCGGGTGGGAACAGAAGTTCCTAAGATCTGTTTCCGGTTACTGGATCGGGGAGGACAGGGCAGATCAGGGCAGGGGGTGCCCTTTCGTGTGCACTCCGCAGAGGTCCCTCTGCTCCCCTGCAGCCTAGGTCTCCCACTCACCAGTTGCTCAGCCTGTACGAGCCGCCTTTCTGGCTGGAGCCGCCTTTCCGGCTGGTGGTTGGGCCAGGCTCTGCTCTGCGACCTGAAGTCCTCTCCGGGTGGGAACAGAAGTTCCTAAGATCTGTTCCAGGTCTCAGTAGCTCAGCCTGTACGAGCCCTCTTCTGCGGTAAACTTTAATGCTCTCGAGAGCCAGCACTTGCTACACGTGACGAAGAAGACGAAGAAGACGAAGAAGACGAAGAAGACCCCGAACTATCTAGCCCTCAATTAGCCCTCTATCAGATGTGGGATTGGTAAAGATCCTTTCTCAATCTGTTGGTTGCAGTTTTATCTTTTTAACAGTGTCCTTAGTCTTACAGAAGCTTTGCAATTTCATGAGGTCCCATTATTCAATTCTTGATCTTAGAGCATAAGCCATTGCTGTTCTGTTCAGGAAAATTTCCCTTGTGCCTGTATGCTCTAAGCTCTTCCCCACTTTATCTTCTATTAGTTTCAGTGTACCTGGTTTTATGTAGAGTTTTCAAAGCCTACTTCTAATGATGATTTTTAAACACTTTCAACTCCCTTCTAGCCCACCACTCACCAGAAGTACTGGAAAAGAAAGGGCACAGAGGAAGTGGACCTGTTCAGAAATGGTTCTTTGAAGTAAATTCTATCTGTGTTTTCAAGTAATCAGCAGTTCAGTTCACAGGATTCAGCAGTGGCAGATCGACCCACTAGCAAACACTTCACAGATTTATCAACAGTTCTGTTTAGTAGAGTTGGTATAGCAAACGTGAATTAGCAGTGGTGCAGCTACCCAGCAGAGACAGTTAGTCCTCAGCCTCAGCAAGACTCAACAGGAGCAACCAGGAAGGATTCCAGGAGAAGTTCTCAAGTGTGCCTCTTTCAGCAAATTGAAGATCAATAAAGATGAGAGACCAACAAGCCTTATACAGCTATCTCTATAAACAAGCTTAGTTCAGCCTTGTCACTGTCTGTTGGGCCTATTTATTCTCCCTTCAAACATTACATGTCCTCCAGACATCATGTCTCAACACATGTCTTGTGTCAATGTGTGAGTCTGTCTGAGCTGACATCACTCTGACAATCAGCCTCAGCCCACAGAAGCAACAAAAACTGAAGCACACCACCAGAAGTATTTTTGGCACATTTCTCTCTGTGGAGTCCCTACAAATAAATCTCAACTACACAATGGAAGACAGACCAATACACATGTATCATTAATAAAAATTCTTCATCATGTAGTCTTTCATGTGCTTGCTTTAACAAAACATCCTTTATCTGTGTTAGGCTGTTAATTTGCACCTTGTACTGATGAGACTGAACACCATCCAGAGATATTTGTACTTTAACAGGGCTCAGAACATTAAACTAAAGAGGTTGAGGAGAATAAAATTCTAGGGCACTGGGTGTACACATGTACACTGAGAAGGAGTGCTTTTAACACCCTAAAGACACATGCTCTCAGCGTGGACATTTATTTAATTGAAGCCCTTCATAGAAGCCATAAGGTCCAGTCATTTCTTGTTATACATTTAATGAGAAGCTTTTACTTAAAGGAACAAAATGCAAGAAGTTGGCAGTCTTCCAAAACTCTGGGATACATGAATTTCTGTTTTTATTTTCTGTTTTTATTTTTTTTGACATGTATCTTTCTGTTAATTTTTGATATGCTATGTACTGACCTTAAAGGCTAAATATTTCTTGGCTGGGAACATTCAAAGTGACTCATACTTTCCAAACATATCTTATACTGTTCTTGGTGTGGGAGTTCAATGATAAATTGTTAGGAGTGGATTTTTCTGTCCATCTCACAGGGAGATGGTCCTGGCCATCAGTGTCAGTGGTTCAATGTTTTCCATCTCTATTCTCTGTTATGTAAGTAACTCTCCTCATTGCTATGACAAAGTACCGGGATAAAGCATGTTCAGGAAGGAGGGGTTTCCTGTAGTTCACAGTTTGAAGGAGTACAGTTCATTATGGAAGGAAGCCTTGAAGGCAGGTGCTTGACATGGTTGGTTACGCTGTGCCCACAGTCAACAAGCAGAGAGGTGAATTTCAGAGCCAGTTTACTTTTTCTCCTTTGTGCTCAGTTCAGGCCTTTAGTCCATGTGATGCTGCCACTTATATTTATGGTGGGTCTTCACATTTTAATCAACCCATTCTAGAACTCCCTCAACAGATAATTCCCAGGCATATGTCTCTTAGTCGACCTGAGATCCTATCTAGCTGACAATGAATCTTAATCCTCACAATGTCCTAACAGAAAGTACTGTTTCTCCATGTAGACACATACTTCAGGAAAAGCTGACATTACCTCCAAGGGTAAATGGTCCCTTTACTTGCCAGTTGTGGCTTGTGTGCTTAATTTTATTCACTAAGATGTGAGACTATCTGAAGAGAGCTTTGTACTAAACTCTTCTGAGAAAACCATAGGCATAAAATGTCTATTTATTTTGAATAACACTGTCATTGAATGTTAGGTACAACTAATCTTAAAACCCATGATAAGGCTTGGGATGACAGAGCAAAAAATGAACAATTCTTAAGTTTTTATCTTAATTTCACTGGCTACTCTCCAGCAGTTCCAAAGCCAATTGTTTAGAACAGCAGAGATCAAGTATTAGCATTAAAATAGTCATAAATATTTTGAGGTCTTATGAAGTCTGTTTTCTTGAAGCGAAAGAAGAGGTAGTCTTGGGCATGTTCACAATGAAATCCACTGCAAACGTCTCACAATCTGAGATTCCACACATTTGGTAACCCTTTTGTTGCTAACATCCTGTTTCTTTGACTTCTGCCTCCCATTTCCTTCCATTTCCTCTTTTTCCATCCTTTTCTTCCTCTCTCCCTCCTCTTTTGCCTCCATCCACCTTCTTAATCTGATTTCTCCTCATCTTTCTTTTCCTCTTCCCCTTCTCTTTTCTTCCTCCTCTTCCACACCCCCCACTACACTCCTCTTTTCATTACTTTCTTCTTCCCATTATTTCTCTTTTCTTCCCTTTTTTGTCTCCCCTTTTCTCCCCCTTTCCTTCTCCCCTTCCGGTTCCTCTTCTTAACTCTCCCTGTCGTCTTCACCTTCAGCTTCTGTTTTCTCTCCTGCCTCCTTCTTTATCTTCCTCCTCTTCTTCCTTCGTCTTGGTTTTTAAATATTTCTCTTGAAAATTTCTTTGTTCTGAGCAACATCTTTCTCTGTCTGTCATCTTCTTGGGGAAGCTTTCTGCACCCATTTAGCCCAGAGCTTGGGTCAGGGCTGTTTCCCCATGTCCTGTATTCCGTAACTTGACCCAGGCTTAGCCAATTGCAATGCTTCAGTTTCCTCATCAGTGATTGGGATTGGTTGAGGATAGGCAATGGCTTAAATCTTTCTGTGTTTTACAGATTTGGAGTTACAGGCGACTGCATCCAGTGGCTGGGATCACAAATCTAAAAGGAAACAAAGCTGAAACCATTCTGGTGTCTGCTATGGTCAAACAGCTTGATAATTGTGATGAGGTTTATGATTCATGGGCGGAGTCATTAGGAGAATCAGACATATGACTAGGAGCTGCCTGTAGGAAAATTTCATAAAGTGGAGAAGTTACATATCAGTGCCAAGTAGAGGCAACACAAGACCTTTTTATTTGGTGATTGCCTTATGGGTACTTGGTTCTTCTTCCTTTTGAACTTTGCATGCTGTTTTGTGTGTTTTATATAACATGATTATTAGAAATGTAGAGTAAGTTTACTTAACAACTGGCTAGATGTTTCATGAAAATACTTTTGCCTCCCCCAAAGTATTAAAAGGGATCATTCTAAAACTGAGGTTGTTCTTGTCAGTGCTGAGGCTTGAACTCAGGACTTTGTCCTTGCCATGCAGGTGCATTAGCATGGAGTGACATTCCCAATCTTCCCAGTTTGTTTGTTTGTTAGAGGCTCCCACAAGGCAGTCCTGGCTGGGCTTGAAATCGCAGCTCCTGTTTCAGCCTTCCAAGTGTTTTGCTTAGAGTCATGTCCTATTGTGTGTGGTGTTAATGCTGTTTTTAAGAATTGAATATTATTTGGATAACAGCTGCACACATTCAATATAAAGCAGTTAGCATGTGTTGCAATTGAAAGAAATGTGGTTCAGATGAGAGGTTGTAGGGGATGGAAAAAATTTTTTAATAACATCACCAAGATAGTTTGCTCAATGTTAATGACTTTTATGACTGTGTTATATCAAAGATACAGTACCCTAATATCCCAGGTGACTACGTAATTATTCTACTTAAAAGTTACAGGTTATGCCTAACTCTGATTCCCAACATTTCACACATCAGGATTCCTTTAATTGTAGAAAACCCCAGAAACTCTAATAAAGTAATGGTTACAGCTTTAGCTTTTATTGATTGGAGCAATACTCAATGCCCCAAATGTCATAATCTGGATTTTAAAAAGCCGTTTCTCTTTTATTATTTCCACCCAAATCTCCACAGAGTCCAAACAGCAGCTCTGTGATGTTCAGATAAAATCGGCTTAAATTCATGGGCGAGCCCAATCTTGCTAGGACATATTTGAACAGCAGGAGTCTGCGTGTGAGAGCGCCTGTGTTCACTGGAGCACACCTGGGTCTGAGCCTCCTGCAGTTTTGAGTCATTTTTCTGAGCTTCTTTGTTCTTGTCAGCCCTGTGTTGACCCAGGCAGAAATGTCAGCCCCTATATTTAACACAAACTTGTTTGCTAAAGCAGTAGTATATAATAAACTTGCACACAGAAGCCCGGGAGGTTCAGTGCCAACAACTTTAAAATAAGATATTACAGTTGTTTTCCTGTTAACTGTGCTCCTGTTAGCACTATTTTCTAGTCACCCTATAACTTATCTATTCCCTTTGCCACTCAGGGACCCAAACAGACGCCTCTTACTACATCATGGTTTTTACTACTTCCCCTCTCCATTCTCTTGGTTCTTGTTTATATTCATGCTTCCAATATTATATCTCCTACCCCAAAGACTTCCAACACAGGCCACTCCATTATGTGTGTGTGTGTGTGTGTGTGTGTGTGTGTGTGTGTGTGTGTGTGTGTGTAATGGATTGGCATAAGTTGTTAAAATAGCTTTCTAAATATATCTAGATCCATAAGGCACTCCATTATATGTGTTTAGATATCAGTGAAAACAAATTTAATTTAAAATCAATGGTATCAATACCAGTGAGATTATATTAACAACTATATCAGTTTTCTTCCTAAAAGAAACTCTGCTACTAGATTTAACGCAGAGATCAAATGATGTGTGTTTATTTGTTGGGGGATGATTCTTTACCATGGATTGTCTTAGGTGCCAGGTATGTGCCGAAGGAGTAGTAGAGCTTGTGGTTTTGTTCTTTGAGTTGCTACTACAGGTAGAAAAGCCCATGGAAAGAAGATGCTTGTAAGAAGATTGGAAACTTAAACTTGGGCCTATTTGGTTTAAACACATTAGAACGGGGTGATTAGTCAAAGAATGGAGTGCTATAGACCCAGATTCAACAAGAAGGCTTTAGTTTGAGTTGTAAACGTGGGGTCCATCTGAAATTGATGACATTAAAAATACAAGGTTTGTTTTTATATCGTCTGGAGAATTATCATAATTTGGGGAGAGTTTGGTGGGGTGGGAATTCCAATTCAGAAAGATTAAGGAGATGAAAAGCCAGCAAAAGAGTTTCCATTTATCTGTATCATATTCTGAAAAAAGTGGTAATTTTATTATATACAATCTTGTGTATGTTATTTAGTTTACTGAAGTACATTGGTCCAAAGACCTTATTTTTTAAGTCAAAATTTATTGTATTATTTATTACTTTAAATATGATTTTGAAAATTTCCTGCATGTATACAATGTATCTTGATTATATACACCTTTACTTCTCAACTCCCCTCAGAATCCCTAATTGCATCTGCCTTCCAACCTCATTCCCTCCTTTTAAATTAATTAGTTTATTAACCCACTGAGGCCAATTAGTCATGTCCATAGGCATATGTTGGGTCATCTATTGGGGTACGGGAAACCTACCAATGGACATTTTCTATAATTAAAAAGGAAGAGGGAATAAAGTTGGGGAAGTGTAAGGAGTTGGGGGTACTTTAGACAGGAGTTCTGGGAGGAATGGTGGATGGATATGGTAAAAAATATATTGCATGAATTTCTCAAATGATTAATAAAAACATTAAAAATAAAATTACATACTTTAAGTAGCTTTTTAAACAGATGCTCATTCCACCCAGGCTTCAGTAGCCATCATCTCTCAGTTGCTTCTCAGCTAATGGTGGGCCCTGGGACTCCTTCCTCTACCCACACTGGCCATCTTCATCAGGCAAGCACAGTCATTGTTAGTCCATGGGCAGCAGCTGTCCATGCCCTGCCGGAAGACTGCATTTCCCAGTCCTCCTCCCATTGCTCTGCTCTTACAGCTTTCTTCTACCCTCTCCTTTGTGATGTTCCCTGAACCTTGGGCTGGGAGGTAGTGTGGGGTTGTATGGATGCCCCATCTACGGCTGCACACTCTGGTCACTTATTCTCAGCACTCTAAACATTCACAGTATTAACCACTGCCCTTTGCAGAAAGAAGTTTCTCTTGGTCTCATCACAGTGGGGGGGGGGGGCAGCACAAATATATGGATCTAAATCTATTTAGAAGGCAGTCTGACAACATGTCCATTCAGCAAAACAAACCCAGCAAGTTCCCCTCTAAGGCTTATGATCTTCCCCATCATGGGTTTTGACCTTGTTTATAGTACCAGGCGCAGAGTCCCTCCTGTAGAGTAGGTCCCAAATCCAATCAAGAAAGCAGTTTGTTACCTCTATAAACAGTCTCACCACCATTGCAGCAGTGGGCATATTTGCCTTGCAGGTCAGCAGTGCAGCATGCAAGGTCCAGTGCTGGATAAGGACAGTCATAATGTTTTACCCCTAGCAACTATTAAAGGAGCCATTAGGGAGAGAGAGTCCTAGTCAGTTCAAAATTGATTTCTCCACATCATGGAATCAAACTGTGATGTCTTTAACATTAGATGAGAGGCCTTTCTATTAACTATAGATACATAATAATACTTATTCAAGAAATGCACATAAGCAAATGAATGAAAGACCTCACCATTTTTACCCAAAGTTCTTGGAGCCCATACTTATTTTTGTTATTTTGACTTTGAGGAGTTTGTAATTCCTTTGTACCTGAAATGTAAAAGTAATTCAAACTACAGAAAGAGAATCCTGTCCCTGCTTATGTGTGTATATGTATATGTATGTGTATGTGTATGTGTATGTGTATGTGTATGTGTATGTGTATGTGTATGTGTATGTGTATGTGTAAGTGTAAGTGTATGTGTATGTGTATGTGTATGTGTATGTATATGTATATGTGTGTATATGTGTATGTGTATATGTGTGTGTGGGGGGGTGTGTGTTTGTGTGTTTATGCAGAGAGAGAGAGTCTGCCTCTCCTTAGGCCTGTACTTTCTCTGGCTTATGCTCTCTGAACAGTCACATAGGTACATTTGGAGTTGAGGTTTCAAAGTTTAGGTAAGTGAGGTATCCTGCTTCCTACCTGGTATATCAGCAATAAAGCAATATCCTAGCCTCGGGATGCTTTGTAGCTTCTCCTGGTCTCAGTGGGACAAACTTGAGGAGAAGAACCTTTCTTTTCTGTAACCTGTAATCCCGTAGCCACAGTGGCTTCAATTAGAATTAAGGAACTCGGGTAGGGGGATATGCAGCTCAGATAATGCCTTGTGATTGGGAGATGATTTTAAAAACGGAAGTGATAGAAATGGATTTTTCCATCTGAAATGTTGAAGTGGATCCAGGAGAGGTTTGTGAAGAGCATTTGAATGTAAGCGACACAGAACATCTCAGTGGTGGTAGGCACAATAGCTTTCCAACACTGAGGGAGGGAATGGTGGAGGCATGTGGCTGGGAGAGGAAGGGGAAGCCGGGGAGCTTCAAGAGAGAAGCAGAGTTGGGGCTTTGAGGATGTGAAGAAGGCAGTCACTGCTGGCTGGGACTCCTTCACTTTTGTTGCTGCGCAGGTATGTTTATGCAACCTTTCCTCAGTGGGGCAAGGTGAAACATTTACTCCCAAGTACCTTTTTACTTGAATTCGTCCAAGAGGTTTCTGTTCTTTCTTAGCAACTTGAAGGTTTCATTGAAGAACTCGTACAAGCAAAATGGACCAAGCGCTTAAGCAAAGCCTGGGCAGTTGAATTCACCTCCAAGCTGGATAGTCAGGATTCATCCGATCTCTGTGAAAGGTGCCTACCCTGCAATTACTAGAAGCTCTGAAGCCACACAAGTGAACTAGTTCCCAGCACTGACTCCTGCTCCCTCCACTTCCCCTCCACTGCTTTCTCCATGAATGCAAGATTTCTGTGAATGTTTAGTCCATACCGAACTGAATTCTAATGATTAATCATAATCATTAGGTTTACAAGATGCTGGTAGTGACACTAGGTTGTTGGCCACTTGAGGAAACACCTATGTGACCTGTGACTCCTCTTATCTACCACTCCAGATTAGAGCCTCAATTCAGCAACCAGATGTGTAGGTCCTGACTGACTTACACAGACACAGCCTTCAAAACTCCACTTCCTGCCCATCATGTGGGCCTCTTGCTCACTAGAGGTGTGGGGTCAGCCTCATACCTGTGGGTCAAGTTAGGTATCACTATAGAAAAGTTGTCAGTATTGGAAACCACACCATTGTAACGAAATGTTGAAAGACCAGTAGAAAAAGCAGAGATGTGTGTTTTGTGTCAGACACAAAACTATTTTCTCCTTTTTTTTCCCCTAAAGCATAATTAGGTCACATGCCTAGCCTTCTTTGCACTTATGTGGGGCTGTGTGACTGCATCACTGGACTGTTGCTAGGTGACAGGTGAGACTCAGTGCTGCCACACCTTGTGTGATTGAGTCTTGTTCCCTTACAGCGGGTGTGGCAAGATCCCAAGGCCTTAGAAGTCAGTAGAAGAGTGCTCACAGCTCATGACTGACCCATGTCCTCATAGCTAAGCCACCTTGTCCTAGTCCATGAGAAATTGTCTCTTGCTATGTTAAACCTCTAACTGGTTGACATTATTATATTATTTGCACAACCCACCCCCACACTGATTTATTGCAATGCAATATACAGGTGTTGCCATCAGCAAAATCTCTCTTCCTAACTTGTCTATAAGTGCTCATGGAAATATCATATTTCAAAAATGGATGCTGGTGGTGAACTTATATGTAACAGGTTGAAGGAGTTCATCGGGAGTCTGAAAAGTCCCCCAAAGACTCATCTTTTAAACTGGTGTTTCCCAGATGGTGGCACCCTTTGTGTTTGGGAAGGCTGTGAGGCCTTTGCTGGGTGGGGTCTACTTGGCAGAAGTATCTTCATGGAGTGAATATTCGGAGGTTATAACCCAGCTCCTCATTCTAGCCTTGTTCTCTGCTTGCTGGTCGCTCTGTGAAATGAAGCTGTAATTATTTTGCCCAATCTTGGTTTCTTGAGAAATTATTCCCAGGAAGGAAACCAACCTGGAAGAAAGTAGAGCTGAGCAATGGCAAAGACATTATCGGAGCAGTGGCGTTACTGACATCTGATTCCCTAGGAACCACAGCTTGTGTGCTGCCTGGGAACCATAGTTTGCCTTCTGTTGCTTGTAGCTAAAAGCCCTGGCTAGCGCGAGGAGAATTGAATGTAAGTGAAGTGTTTTAGAAAATCTCTCTGCCTCTCACTTTATAAGCATTTGTATTTAATTAGGTACAGTGCAAATAACTGGGTAGCCACTCACGGGAAGCTCCAATTCTGTGACCCTGGGATTGGCTTCATGAATCTCTTTCAATTTCTAAATCCTTGAAGAGCTTGCTTTGGTAGTAACTTGATATTGTGTCTTGATATTTCTCTATTTCCGAAAATGATCTGGGCCCCTTCTCGCCGCCCCAGCCGTTTTCCTCTAAGCCTGCCTCCTCTTTTGTCAACCCCCGGAGAAGCAATAAATTAAAGCAAGCATCAATAAACACATTTCCCCTCAACTTCTCTTTCTACTTGCCAGAAGTCATTTCTCTATGGTTGACAGTTAGCAGGCATGATTCCAGCGTGGAATACACTGTAGAGTTATTGATTTTTCTGTGATAATAGTAATAGAAATTTATTAAACTACCACCATGCTTTGGGACCTAAGCCTTTCTTGCAAAGATTACCTTCCTGTCAGGACAGCTGCCAGGCTTCTTGTGAGTGCCCACACGAACTAAAATGTAAATCTCTTAGTTGAAGTTCAAAATTCTCTACAATCTGACCTCTACCTTTCTTTCTAATTTAATTTGTATGTCTTTTAGCTAGGCTGGGCTCTTTGTGCTCCTGGGACATACCTTGCCCTTTTGTTGGCGTGCTTTTGTTTATGGGGTTTTACTCACCAGTAATTTTCTTTCTTTTGTCTTTCTGCACATAAATCTGTAACCTCTAGGTCAAGTAGGTATGCCCACCTTTATTTAAAGACTTGTTTTAATAATCTCATTTGGAATGAATCTTTTTGTGTTGGGAACTTGGCAGTATGTTGTTCTTTGTGTGTGCTGGCATGTTTGTGTGTGTGTGTGCAGGCACAAGTATGTATGTGGAGGTGTGTGTGGGAGCCAGAGGTCAGCTTTAGTTGTCAGTCCTCAGACATCATCTACCTTGTGTGTTGAGACAGAGTGTCTCACTGCCCTAAGGCTCACTGATTAAGCTAGGCTGACTGGTAAGACCAGGAAGCCCACGCTTAGTTCTTCAGTATTGCTGGGATTAGCAGTGTGGGTGTGTCTGTGGATATGTACACCCCACCCCGTAGGCAGTTTGTACATGAAGTGGTACATATCCACATTTTTACACACACACACAGGACAGAGAAGAACGTGGAGTATAGTGAGCTCTCCCTATAAAAATGCTATAGTATTGGTGTACGGTCTCCTAACCCTGATTCCATCCTTTTGTTCTAGGCTGTCTAGCCACAGGCTTCCAGCATCCAGTTGTTTCTACCCAGCGGTGCTGAGGTTAAAGGCATGCTCAATCATCCCTGATCCCTGTCATCCTCAACTCGGATCATCATGCTTGCCAGGTAAAGGTTCACTCAGGGTCACTGCTCCAGCGCATGCCCAGCTTTTTATGAGGGTGGTGGGTCTCAGCTCAGGCCCTCAGACTTGTGCAATGAGACTTTTCCTGGCAGAGCTTTCTCCTCAGCCCTGACGTGTTTTGTTTTTTCATCCATTCGTTCCTCCCTTCCATTTCTTTTCTTTTCATAATTGACCATTACCCTCATCACACTCTACACCGCAACCTTGACCTTCACAACTCCCACATTCAACCGCCCCAATTCAATACTGTCTGCAATAAGAGCAGTCACTGTCCCCCCTTTCCTCCCCTCTAGTGGTAAAGTTGCTGGTAACCAAAGCCAGAATGCAGCTCAGACTACACAGCAGGAAGCATCAGCCACTGTGGTGTTCCTACCTTTTCTTATAGCATATGACGTAGTATTGATGAACATATTCTATTTGCAAGACTGGATTACACATTTCCATAAGGCAGCACATTCATTTAATTCATCCATATAATTATTGTAGGGATAGGAAAATTGTATATAATTAATAAATGTTTGGATGAATGAATTAGTCAACAGAGATGTGCATCTCAGCAATAACAGTTTTAGCATAAATTGAAAATTATTTATCATTGTTGTAGAATGCCATAGGCAACAGCAATCCCCCTTCCTAGGTGTATGCAATATGAATGTGATGATTAAATGGTATTTAATTGTTGGTTGAAGAGAGAAAAAAACCCAAATACAGTGAATATGAGGGGAAGCATGCTGTGAGCGCAGTATTTGAAGAAGAGCACAGGCAGCCTCAACAGTAGTTAACTGAATTATTGCACCATAATTAGCAGAAGAAGGAGAATGTGTTATAACAAACCATGAAGGATATATATCCTGATTTTCTGGCTCAGGATAGACATCTTTTTCACTTTCTCCTCAAAGCTGCTGACCCAACAGATCAGTAATTTTCTGGTGTGACACCTCCATTGAATAACTCCCATCTGAACTATTTCCAGTGGAAAGATCATAATTCCACCTTTCTGCTACTCAGCAAAATTCACCAAAAAGCTAACAGTAAGAGTGATGGTATTTTAATTGCTGTAATCACATTCTAGTTTATGAAAAATAAGCATTGGGAGATTTTTGGCATTTTAACAATTATTAACAACAGGTAGGTGGCAGGTGGCGACCTTATCTCCACAATGAATAGGGAAATAATCTGTCTCAAAGTTCTTTTTGGAGAAGATGGATTTAGGGGTTACAGCCACGGTGGGAATCCAAATGAGTAACACAGAGAGCCTGGGAAGTTAAGAAGAGAAAAGAAAAGCTGCCTATGATTGGGCAGACAGGGAAAGGTCACATTTTTATTTGTTCTCACAGGGTCACATTCCACACAGTATTGTTGAGATGTTTCTCCAGCAGGAGGTGACAGTGTCTTTTGGTGAACTTCACCTATAAACTGCTTTGCTTTGGCCAGATGATTGGTAGAGTCACTGATGTCAACAAAAAGCTAGAAATGTTCCTCATAATTGAGACTAAGTTCTTAGACCGAGATATCTTTGAAAAGGTATTTTTTTTTTCCTTTAGAGGTTAGAAGTTGACAAGAGGGGAGAGCTTATGTGCGTTAAAGACCTACCAACAAGGGACATGCCTTGTTGGGTCAGGTCCTATCATTTATCTCCCAATGGTTTCCCAGTGTGGATTTCAGGCTTGGCTTAGTGAAGTTTAAGTGGTCCCGTTGTTGGTAACATACAGTGAGAACACTGTAAAGGGAAGGCTTGGGCTGTGACATTCTTTATTAATATGACACTAGCAAAGGTTACATACTTCAGGAGCTCATTTTGGTACTGTCCTACCGAGGGTACTGAGGTGATGGCTCAATGGGTAACATGCTCAGCCACAAGCATGGATTGATGTTTAGATCCTTACAACCTATGTAAAGTTGAATTCTGAAGGATACATGTGTAATTCTAGTGCTCTTATGAGGGAGAGGGGAGGCAGAGACAGAACAATGCTTGCAAGCTCCTGAGCCACCTAGTCTACCATATGTATCAGACAAAGAATATATCTTAAAGAAAGTAGAAGATGAGGGTGACATCCACGGTTGTCCCCTTACCTCTGTGCACACACACACACACACACACGCACACGCACACACGCACACACACACACACACACACACACACACACACACGCCACCCCAAAAGAAAGAAGCAAAGATCCTACTACAAGAGAAACATTGAGTCGGGCCATTATTTGATGTAAATCTCTCAACAACTCAGGGAGGGAATTGCTTTCACCCACATTCCAAAGTCAGAATCAACAGCACTTTCCTAAAATTCCAGTTCTAGTAAACATACCGTGTAAAAATGTATGTAAGAGATAGTGAGGGACAAAATCATCCTCTGGAGTTTCTGTCAGAGTACAGACATCTGTAAGAAAGAACTTCTAGACAGTGGATAAGACAGGCAAAGTGAGATCACTCACCATCTGGGTAACTTCACTAATAACATAGGTGAAATACTAACCATGATGTTTTGTACACATTCAGCAATAACAATGCTAGCAATAGTAATAATTATGTTACTATTATTAATGAGAAGAGCTGAATTCTGTAGACTCCCACACATTTTCTAGATGAATAGGATTCATCCTAATAACATATCTGAAATCTTTTCATTATGAATACATGCGCTGAATGGAGTGAGTCACTCTAGGGCTAAGAGTCCGGATTTCCTCAGTGCTTCTGGTTTTTATTTACAACTGTGAGGGGTGATTTTTAATGATTTCTTTAAAGACTGAACTAATGAACCCAGATATCTGTGTCAGTTACCGATGGGAAGCCATTCACCTTCCTGGTTCAGTAACTGTAGAGTGTTGTCTATCTTGATTCATTAATGATCAAGTGTGGGGGTTGTGTTGCTTACTTCATTGTTGATGCACATTGGTCAGCTTTTCTCTTTCTATTAAGAAGCTTGATGTTCCACAGTCATTTGTCTGTATGGAGTGGAAACGCTGGTGCTTCAAATGCTTTGTATTTGAAAGATGAACACTGAATGGATCTATAGATGATAAAGATCTGTGCTTTGATTTGTTCCCAACACAAGGCTACATTGATATTAGCTTTTGTAAATTAAGATTTGGTAGCTTTGAGGATAATACTCTTGAGTTACAGTCTGCATTAGATTTTATCCAAACATATCTTTGGCTTGGGGAGGATTGAGGAGTATTTTAAGAACCATGTTTAAATCTTGATTAGTGATGACTAGAATAGTTGCTTATGGAGAAAGTAACCAAGTGCTATAATGATGAAGAGGGAAGACTTCAGAGTTGGGAGACCTAGATTCTAATTCAAGCTTGGCTGCTTATTGGAGCTGAGTCTACCCTGGGAAAATAAGCTAACAAAGAACACTGTAGATTGTCCTACAGCTGTTTGTATTTTAATGTTAATTCCACTTCCCCAACCCCCCCCCCAAGCCGCCTAGTCACGTGACTCAAACTGAACCTTCTCATTTCAATTAGTAAAATAAAGGAAAGCCAGTGACTGGACAGGGTAAGGGAAGTAGAGAGGGCTGAGAGGTCTCAGGAGGTCAGAGGATGGAGGGTGGAGGTCATGGAAACATGGAGCTTTCCAAGGACCAGCTAGACCTAAGTGGGATTGATTGGTGTTAAAAAGCTATGAACATTAAGGATTTAATAGGTCTAATATCACACATAGAAAGGCAGTTTGGATCTTTGTCTATTTGATGTAAACTTGTTGTGTAGAGAGTTTGTGGACTGAGAGCTGAATGTATAAACCTGAATGAAAATCTATGGGCTGTAGAGTTGTATTTATGTGGGATTTTAGAGTAGAGAAACACCCCAGGACAGAGGCAGAGAATGGGCGGTAGAAAACCGCCACGGAAGGGAGTTTCACAGACAAGTTGGGATGTGGGGGTGGCTCGGACCAGGCGCCGGAGGTGTGTGTGCGTCTATGAACTAAAGCCAGGCCTGAGGAGTGAGACCTCAGGGCTGGTAGAGAGATAAACATTTTTTATTTTTTAATATTTACTGCAACAGGACACTTTCGTTTTCCCTTTTGTGATGGTAATAAAAATAGTACTTATTTCTTGTCATTATCATGAGTATTTAATGGGAGATTATTTGTAAACTGCTTATATAATGCAAAGGTCTTTGTAGTTCGAAGCTATTGCCATTACTATGGGTCACAGGAGACAATTGTGTACCAATTACAACCCAGGACACATAACCTCTCTAAATTAACAAAGACTGTTAAGCAACTGCAAAGTTATTCTTATAATAACCGATCTCATGGGTTTTTATTTTGTGTGTGGGGATGGTGGTGGTATTGGGAGTATTTCTCTAGTGGTGGACCCGTTGTTCTGCTTTGCCAAGAATGATGGGTCTTCTAGGTTGTGGAAATTTCGGTGATGAGATGACAGGCTTGAGCTGGTCGCTCTGTCATAGATTGCATGTATCAATATCACTGGATATTGTCATCTCGTACTTTCTATATCTTGGTCCTATTTCCTGTTTCACAGGTTTCCTTAGTCATATAGTTACTTAATTTTTTTTTTGTATTTTTTTTTACCAAATTTTAAAGTAATAAATTGGTTCTGTACTATTCTCAAACATTTTTCCAGGAAAAAAAATTAGCATATAATTATCCTTTCGTGAATTTAAATGTATGTTTGTGTTTAAAATAGTTACAGCTATTATATTTGTTGACGCTCAGTTCTCCCATCTTTAATCAATGGAAGCATTTTCAATTTTTTTTCTTAGCCTCTGTGACATCATTCCTGAATTTTGTCTGTTTCATGACAGGAAGAAAATATACCTCACTTATAGACTCAGCCATTTCTGCAAAGATTTCTGGCTTCTTTTAGTGTTCTTGGCTTCTTGTACTATGCCTAGGTTTTAGAAGAACAGTGTGAATTTTAAAAGTAATTATGACTACTAATTGGATTATTGCTTCCAAACATTTGCAGAAAACCATGGAATATGTATGAAATAAATATATGTGTGAAAATATATGAATATGTATGTATGTTAGAGGCAAAAATAAATTACACACTTAATTATTTCAATTTGCATTTAGAATTACAGGGCTTCTAATTTAATCTTATCAATATCACGTCTGTATATTTTAATCCAGGAAAAAAGCCTGGTACTTAGTGACAAGAAGATAATGACAACTCTGCTTCATACCACACTCCACACTGAGGAGTCTGAAGGACAGCGCCGGCACCACCAGCAGCACTGCATTGTGGGGAAATGCAACAAAGAAGACTGCTCGAATACAAGCTTCAGCTAGTAGACATTTTTGATAAGCCAGCCTGCAACTTGTGTGTTTGGGATCCCAGTATAGGCACAAGTCTTTCTCTAGGTGCACTTTTAAACACAAAAATGCCCACATCCTGGGTTGACACACTTCAGTTAGCAAAAACAGTTAGCCAAAGTATATCTTTGGGCATATATGTGAGGGCATTTCCGGAGATGACAAATTTAGGGGGAAAATCCTGCAGAAACCTGCCTTGAATGTAGCAACACCATCCAGTGGGTGGGGCATTCAGATAGAACAACCCTGGGGAAGGGCTGAACTCTCTCTGCTTTTGGATTGCCTTGAGGAGAACAGCCTCATTCCAACACTCCCTCTTACTTTTATGATGGTATAGGCAGAAACCTCAGAAACCAACTGAAATCTCAGAAACCAAGAGCTGAAATGAATTCTTCCTCTTTTTAAATTATCTATCATATATTTGTCAACAGATTTAAAAAGCAATAAAACCATTTTCGTATAGCCAACTTTCATGTTAAACCTGTGACTACTTAACATTGGTTATATCTGGTGACTCCAAATTTGAGCCTTCCTGGGCTTCAGTGAGAAAAAATATTTTAACAACCACTCTATTCTTTATGCAACTGTTCTGCCTCCTGCAGTTCCTGCTCCTGAAAGTTTATAGAAATATTATGCTTATGGGCAGCCCCCTCCCCTTTACTTTTCTATCACTAGAAACTTAAATTTCTTAATTTCTTTGCTATTATTTTCAGAGTCAAGGGAAGGGAAACAGTTCAAATATGTGATTAATTTTCTGTACTTTGAGTCCTAGGGGTTTGTAGTTGTGTTTTTACAAGTCACAGAGAGACAAATCTTTGACTGATGTCTATAGGTAAGAAAACATTTATTCACATTAACTCTAATCTGGAAACAAAGGAAACTGAATACAGCTCATTCTCAGTTGTTTAAAGAGGAAACTGTCAGGAGCTGGATTCTAGAACAGCATGAGCAAGAGTCTGAGGAGGGGCTGTAATGTGACTGTGTAAAATGAGACTTGTCATGTTGGCTGGTGACTGCCTCCCAGGGGAAATTAACTCTCCACTGTACTGTCAGGCCTGAGTTTCAATCCAGCATTCGAGAACAGAGCCTGCTTCTTAATTCAGACTTAGTGTGTTGGCTGTTTACATCAGGAATATAGCAATTGATGGTTCCATTATAGAATATTGATTGCTTTTAATGAATATGAAGGAATAGATTGTGGCTCCATAGGACAGAGAATACAGTGTAATTCAGCTCAGTCTTATTCCATTGTGTCTGTGTTTTCTGTTTTCACAGACAGCTGGGTTATTTTGGGGAAGTGATTTCTTAAAATGTGGCTAAACAGACCCTTCTGTCTCCTAGAGTTCCTCTTCCCTTTACTCTCCTGCTGCCATTCAACATGGTTTTTCTTGAATGAAAAATTTTGATGTTGGCCTTTTTCCAGTTTCTAAGAGCTCTACTTCAGGAAGCATAGACTTTTAGACAGGATGGCTAAGAATTCTTGCAACATGAAAGTACAGCAAAAAGCGCCAGAGTACGTGTCACATATAAGAGTAATTTAATGTTGGTAAGACATGTAATGTAGCTCTGTTTTGTCCCTGTTTGATCATTCAGATCATCCAGTCAATTTTCATCATGGCTCTCAAATTGTTACTGGCCAAGGCTCAGGGCAGGATGTACTTGACAGAAAGAGCAAATGCCTAATGGGGATTGATACTTCAAAGGGGTAAGCTCTGATGTTTTCTTTTCCATCTTATATATGCATAATGCTTTTTGTGTGTGCATGTGCACACACACACATGCACAGCTTAAGGTCACTCTCATATGTTTGTCCTTGTTTGTAACCTTATTTAAACAGTTACCAGTTTCTTGTTGCTTATACCAGACAATCTAGCCCCCCCCCCAAGCTTACAGGAATTTTCCTGAGTCTGTCTCTGTCCCTGTAGTGAGAGACAGAGAAGCACTGGGGTTATAGGCAGAAGCTACAGTGTTTCACTTTATGTAGGTTCTGGGTTCTGAATGCTGTTCTTCAAACTTGCACAGTAATCATCTGTTTCTAGCCAAAATTTTAATCTAAATACATAAATGTTTCCTACGATTTCAATATTATAACAAAGGAATGAATAACTATAAATTGATGATGGCCATAAGAAAGGGATGGGACCAAACATAATTCTGTAATACATCTTTGGGACAAGAAGAGTTAGAGGCAGCAGAGGTAAGACTGTGGAAATCAGAGCTTCACGCATGCATAAAGGCTCACGGCTTACCCTTATCATGTGCAGTCGTTGTCAGAAAGTCACAGATCTGCAAACAGGAAGATGGGCTACTAAGTGCCAGTCTTTGAAACAGGTTCAGCCATTCTCAACCTTGCCACATGGACTTATACATGCCAAGAAAGCTGAAAATCATAAAATCTATGACTTTCTCTTGTTGTCATCTTCTTGGTTCTTTGGTCATTTCATTTATTCAAAGGAAGGACTGGGTTTGACTATTTATAGCAGTCGTCAGCATATTTCTATAGATCCTTAGTTTTCTGGGACATTTTTTATTCACTAGGTAAGATGGCCATGAGGAAGCTGAACAAGAACTATTATCCTCTCCGCTAATTCCCACTGATAGATTTCAGAACAGACTCAAATGGAAGTTTGAGGTTACTTCATTAACAGACATAAGATACAATTTCATCATTGTTTCGGTTGTGATGAACCAATCACTTTATGTATACTACTTCCTGGAATGTGGGTGACGGGGTACTTACAGAAGCATGGATGAGTCAAAGCCAGCTGTATTGCCCAAAAGTTCACCCCAGCATGGAGTGAAAGTAGAAAAGCTGCATCTTTGGAGCACAGGCGTCACCTGGAGTCTGCTCCAGGGTTGGAGAAGGGATGGGTGTCTTCACAGCTCTTTCCCAAGCAGCTGTTGATTCTCAGCACCTCTCTTCCCACCTGGAGGAGGACATGTTTCAATTCAGATAAAATCTCTGCACAAGCTACAACCAAAGAACTCTCCATCTACCAGTTCCCAATGTCTTACTGGATTTGGGTGTCCTTAGGAAGCAACTGTGACATGGTTTAAACGGTTTACCATTTATCATCTCCCTGTGGGATTTTGAAAGGCTTATTTTCTTTTGATAACTTTAAATGTCTAGATTTCCGGTATACATCCAGGTGATCAAGTATATTTATTTAATTAATAACTAATTTACTTACATGTTCTAAAGTTACAATTGAGGTCACTCCTCTCTGTTGGGCATTTATTATTTTTCCTGTAATTATTCTAATATAATTACAGCAATCTGGCTTGCTGTCCTCTACAGGATATACAAAGTCTGTCCTTATAGTGCAAAGCTGAAGCTTCTCTGCTATGTAGCACGTGGCACAGTACAATAATGTACTGACAATACAGTGAAGTACAGTACAGAACAGTAGAGAGTTAATGTCCCCAGGAGGCAGTCACCAGCCGGCATGATGAGCTTCACGACACGTATATGTAAAGGACATAAAACATGGAAAGACACATATATGATGTATATCTACATATAAAGCCATATATTACATGACAAAGCCAGGCTTTGAGTCTAGGTCTACAGAATTTCAGAACATGAGTATTCAATGACTTTCAAGTTGTCTAAGCTCCTGGCTAGCTTTATCTGATTGGGCAATTAAAGGATATGGCTTCATTAAATCACAGAATTTCATGCTGTTAATCAAGGGAGCACAAGAAGACATCACCTGTAAGATCTTTGTGTGTGTGTGTGTGTGTGTGTGTGTGTGTGTGTGTGTGTGTGTGTGTGTGTGTAAGAGAGAACTATTGAGTATGGGAATAATTATAATGTTATGGTGCAAACCGAATGCTTATTTGGAATATGTTTGTATCTTACCAAATAGCACTGGTAATGGAAAAATGACATTTAACAATATTCATAGCAGTTTAAAGCCCATTGAACACAATAAGACAAACATTTAACTGTCTGGAAAGCATCTACAGCATGGTGAAAAGAGAAACTATTTAAGAATATGACCATTAAATTTTTTTTGTTTGTCTCTTCTCTTTTCCCATCAAGTAATTAAAGTTCTTCACTCATTTGAAAATGGCTTAGATTTAATTTCTTTTTGTTAAGCACCTCTATTTTTCAGCTCAGAAAAAAAGGCTATTAACATTCACATTACCCATTACAACCTCCTTTGTAATATGAAATTTATATGGGAAATGCTAATTGGACGTTCATCATCGTAAAGATAATGATTTCTGTACTTTTGGTGGTGATAATGAAGATGGAAGATGAAAATGATATACAATGAAAGTGAGACTTTTTTTCATTTCCCATCGAGTGGAGGCTTTCTGTTCCCAGCATCAGTGACAAAGGAGGACAGGGACAAGGACCCAAGGTAGGGTATACAAATTTAGGGCCCATGGTGTCCATCTGGGAACTCTTCAATTACCTAATTCCTGTTAATTAATCTAGTTCAAGATGAAGGAGTTGGAAAAGATTTGTTTCTCAGAGACAGGTGTATTCAAAGACCGTTTGCAGTCCTGCCTACCACCTTTTGTCAAGAGGCTCTTTGTCACCCACCCTGCCCCTGCTTCTGTGGCAAGAGTAGACAGCTGAGTTGATTACACTGTTAAGAGTAATAACATACCCCAAGGCCCTTTCCCACCAAGCCCTGCTGCCTCACCCTGCTTTCTGATGGATTTCAGGTTAATTAATAGGAAATTGACTGCTCATGAACATGGTATGGCCAGGGTGAACAAAGAATCTTGTTTTAGTAGCCCACCACATTCCAAAAGCAGTTTTCAGTGCAGTGGAAGTCACTGACTCTTCTACATGTAGGGGAAGGGATGGGACACACATCCAACTCCACAAGCTTGGTGTGAATAACACAAGCATTCCTTTGCTTTTATGCTTTTTTTTTTTTTGAGACATGGTCTTATGCATTCCTGGCTGGCCTAGAACTCAAGCTATAGCTAAGGGTGACTTTCAACTTCTGACCCTTTTTGTCACTGCTTCTCACATGCTGGGATTGCAGCCCTGAGTTTTATGCAGTGCTGGGGTGTAGAAGCCAAGGCTTCATGAATGCTAAGGAAGTACTCTTAGAGCTGGGATGCATTCCTTGTCCCACAAGCATCCTAAAAATAGAGTTTCATTTGTGTACATCTTACCTAACCAAGTAAGCAATTTTCCCCACATGAAAACTATGCTGTGCAAGATTAAGTTTAAAGACATACAGTCAAGTCTTGGTTTTACACCTGAAGCTGCAACTTTGATTCCCCATGCTCTAGAAAATGGCAACCTTGACTTAGTACTACCAATTACAGACGAATGGTCTCACATAGCAAATCAACAGCCATGCCCTAGGCTTCTTGACTCTACTACATGGTTATTTGGGGATTGCACATGTTTTTATTCATTTGTCCATTCATTGTTTCAACAGATGTATCTTGTTTCTGATAGCTGAGTAGTACTCCATTGTGTAAATATACTACAATTTCAGTATCCATTCATCTACTGAAGGACATCTGGGTTCTTTCTAGCTTCTGGCTATTATAAATAAGGATGCTATGAACATGGTAGAGCATGTGTTCTTACTGTATGTTGGAGCACCTTTGGAGTATATGCCCAGAAGTGGAATAACTGGGTCTTCAGGTAGTACTATATCCAATTTTCTGAGGAACTGCCAGGCTGATTTCCAGAGTTGTTGTACCAGTTTACAACCCTACCAACAGTGGAGGAGTGTTCCTCTTTCTCTACATCCTCACCAGCATCTGCTGTCATCCGAGTTTTTGATCTCAGGCTTGTTTTGATTTGCATTTCCCTGATGACTAGGGTTGTTGAGCATTTCCTTAGGTGCTTCTCAGTCATTCAGTATTCCTCAGTTGAGAATTCTTTGTTTAGCTCTGTACCCCATTTTGTAATAGGATTGTTTGATTTTCTGGAGTCTAACGTCTTGAGTTTTTTTTAATATATATATTGAATATTAGACCTCTATCAGATGTGGGATTGGTAAAGATTTTTTTCCCTAATCTGTTGGCTGCTGTTTTGTTTTCTTTTTCTTTCTTTCTTTCTTTCTTTTTTTTTTTATAGTATGGAATAGAGTTTATTCAGGTCATGGGAGAGTTAAGAGGGTGGTAGAGGCAGAGAGAGAGAGAGAGAAAGAGAGAGAGAGAGAGAGAGAGAGAGAGAGAGAGAGAGAGAGAAGTAGAGGAGTAGAGGCCGGCCATGAGCACCTGGGACAGAGGGGGAAGGGAAAGGGGAGAGCAAGGCTGCAAGAGCACAAGGGCAGGAGAGGCCAAGAGAGAGAGGAGGGGTCAAGCAGCTCCTTTTATAGAGTCAGGTCACTGGGGCGGAGCATACCTGGCCACTGCTGGGTAATTGAGGGGTGGGGTAGCTGTTTTGTTTTCTTGACAGTGAACTTAGCCTTATAGAAACTTTCTTAGGATTGTCAATCTTAAGAAATTTGCCAACCATAAGCTCTACTTAGGACCAATCAGAATAAAGGTCAATTAGAACTCTTCTGTCTGGCTAGCTAGACATTACCGACATTGGTGCCCACTTACTGTGCTATTTGGCCATTTTCCTACCCTTATGTCCATTCTTTGCAGTGGTGGCAATCAGCTCTCAGTGGCCACCTTTGGCTTATTTTCTGAGTTAATATCCCAGAATACTCTTGTTTGCACAGCTCTACCTTCCTCCAGCAGGAGGAGCATGCCCCTGACTGGGGGTGTTTTTACATATTTTCAAAGAGCTCCATTTCCACAGGTCACTGCTGCCTTCACACCATTCATGCTTAAACTCAAATGCTACTTCATCAAAACGTCCTTCCCAGCCACACTGATGTCACACCTTCTCACTGTCTAAGAGCCCGAGAGCACCATCTCTGCTGCCACATCATGCGACCTATATTTAGTTATGTATTTATTGTCTATTTTCTCTGTTAGAATATATGTTTCTGAAGGAATGGATGCCGTTTCTTTCGCTGTTCTCTTCTACAACCTCTTGTTTGGCCCACAGTAGACATTCTATAAGCATTGTAAGCATCATTCCTGCCCACGTTACAGAAAAGCTCCTAAGGCTGGATGTTAAATGATTTACTGCCAGGTAGCAGCAAATCCAGGGTCCACACTCTAGACTGTTTGCAAAGCAAAATCTCTTGTCCCTCATCCTGTATGATATCTCACAATCCCTGTGAAGGACTCTTGGGGATTATATCTTAAATGGATTATTAATAATAGCATATATTTATTGGGCTCCTTCATTAATAAAATAATTTTGGTTTTTGAAGGCAGTGTAGTTTAACTAGAATATCTAGGTGACTACACAACTATTAATTTCTCTTTGCTGATAACAAAATTAAAGCACAGAAAGGCAGATAATGGTGGAAGTCTAGGGCTGGAGTGACAGTTCATTTAATAAAAGTGCTGCTTTTAAAAGCTGGAGAACCTCAGATTGATCCCCAGAAAACATATCCCAAAAGCTGGGCATGTTAGAATGTGTTTATAACCACAATGCTAGGGACATGGGGGACAATAGAATCATTAGCCCAACTTCCTCATGGTCTCAAAACAAAAGAGAGACCTTGCCTCAATAGACAAGCTAGCAGGCGTTTGAGAAACCATAGCCAAGGTTTGAATGTGTACATGTTAACATGTGCATGCACACGGTGGGGAGAGGTGTGGGGGAGAGGAGAGAGTGTAAAATTAATATCTTAAAAACTCCACAAAACAGTTGCTAAAATCAGTCTGACTTGATGACTTGAGGCCACTGCATGTGGTTTTCTTCAGCCTTTCTTTTTATTATTGTAACTTTAATAAGCCACTATGTCTTCCCCCTAAATGTCCCTTTTCCTATGAAATCAGAATTATGCATATGTGTGTTATATACTATGTACCACACGCATGTCTGTGTTTTATAAACAAAAAGTAAGATTATTTTCCTGCTGTCCTCCAAGAAAAATGCTTTACACTATGAACCTGCTGCCTGTTCCCATAAGCCCTGCACAGCCTATGCTTGGTTCTAGGACTAAGTTTATGTTCTGCATTGTTGTTGGTTGATTTGGTCTCTTCTTGGTCCACTGTGAATTCATTCTCTTTCTCTCTCTGTCTCTGTCTCTCTCTGTATATGTGTATGAATGATGTGTGTGTGTGTGTGTGTGTGTGTGTGTGTGTAGTCAAGCACAACAGGCTCCTGGGAAGATTACTAAGCAGCATACTGTCCATAGGGTCTCACCCCTTGCAGTGAGTCTGTCCTGCAGACAAGTGGAGCTGCCTTTAGCACCCGTCAATGTTGTCTACTTGGTTCTGACCATAGACTTCAAAACCAGCACATGCACTGATCCTGTTTCTCCCCAGACACGAGTGCTCACAGATGCTCATAGATCCTCCAATTTCTTGGCTACAGAGATGAGGTCAGCAGTTCTTGAAACACAATAGCTTTCCAATATCCTGGAGTGCCTGAAGGACGTGCTCATGGAAGGTTTCTGTAGGAAGGCAATAAATGAAGAGACGTCTGTATCCCACCATGCTGTCCTGCATTTGTGTTGAAGGAGGAAGCAAAGGGATTGAGTGGAGAAATAAACTCCTTCATCATCTTTGTCTGTGCCACCTCCAGCCTCGTGTCTCTGCTCTTACGCAGCCTGTCACTGCAGACTCACCTGTACAGCTGCACTATTAAGTTGGTTATGATCTTCCTTTGTGTGACCATACCTTCTTTTTGTTCTTTTTATGTGCTTCACATCACCATTGTGTTTTCTGCATGGACCACAGCAAGAGTCTCCCTAATCTTTTGCTACAATGGGGTTCTGGCAATAGGGGTTGGGGGAGTCTGAGCTGACTTTGGGGAAAGGACTGTGACACCTCGGGTGTTTATTCTGTGCTAATTCCTTTTATGCTTGGCTGATATGGGCTGAATAACAGATCTAAATACGCACTTATCTTTTGGGTGCTCCTCTTCCTGTGACTCGGTCTTGAGCTTATAGCAGTCACTCTGGAGTTCTTTCAGATCTTGGAGTGTATACTAATGCTGTTTTTTACTTACCATATATTAGTATCTTAGGTGTTTCAGAGTCTGTTGAACCTAGAGAGAGAGGCTTTCTCCCAGAGTTAGTTAACACTCAGAGGCAGAAGTTCTTGTCATGAAGCACACTGTTGATATGTAAGGACAGTATATCTACTCAACATTTCTGGTTATCTTCTTGATCATGGGATTTCAATCAGGGACACAGTCCCCTGATCCACACTCATGCAAGGTACTGGAATACCCCTTGTTCTTATATTCTAGAGGACTCTAAGATCCCAGCAACCAATCTTCCATGACAATTTACTCTACTTTACCCACTATTTCTTGAGAAAAACAAAGTTCAAGCCTACACCGCCCCCCCCCCCACTTCCCTCCTCCTACTTACTGTGTGTTTCTAAGATGCTCATGTCTGGTGTGGTATGCCATCACTACCACACAAACACTTAAGAACTGTAAACAATGAACTATTTTTTTCAGTGGCTACCACCTCCTAATATATCAATCTCACAATGCTAGAAAGAAAACAAAATCCTTGTGGCTGGTGAGATGACTCAGTGGGTATAAGCACATACCACCAAGAAAACTGAACTCAATTCTCCAGGACCCACATTGTGTAAACACACACACACACACACACACACACACACACACACACAGACAAATAAGAAAGAAAGGAAAACATAACAGATCTCTTTGCTAGGGTTTTACTGCTGTGAACAGACACTATGACCAAGGCAACCCTTATAAGAACAGCATTAAATTGGGGCTGGCTTACATGTTCAGAGGTTTAGTCCATTAACGTCAAGACAGGAATATGGCAGCATCCAGGCAGGCATGGTACAGGAGGAGCTGAGAGTTCTATGTCTTCATCTGAAGGCTGGGAACCAAATACTGAAAGCCAGGCACCTAGGATGAGGGTCTTATAGCCCACACCCACAGTGACTCATCTTTTCCAACAGGACCACACTTTCTAATAGTGCCACTCCCTGGGCCTAGCATATGCAAACCGTCACAGCAGAGTATCATTAATAGTATCAGGGGTTAACTCTTTCACACAGGATGAACCTCAAATTGGGGTAGTCACGGTTGGCTAGTCCCTCACTCTCTGCTCCATCTTTATCCCTGCCCATCTTTTAGGCAAGACAAATTTAGAGTCAGAAGTTTTGTGGGTAGGTTGATATCCTCCTTCCTTTTCTGGAAGTCTTAGCTACTGTTACCCCATAGACTTTCAGAGTCTTCTCCTGTTCTAGGCCCCAAGCTAGTCACCAGAGATGCCCCATACCGATTTCCATTCTCATTCCCAGCTCTTGCCTGTCATCCCCTCTCCTCACACATGATTACCATCCCGTTCTCCTCCTCACTTCCTTTACTACCCAGCCTCTTTCTCCATCCACCCTGAAATTGACTAGATTCCCCAGGCTTCTCCTTCCCAAGGATAAACAAACAAGCCTCAAAGAAGACTCAGACCACCTCAGCCATCTAGAGAAGCAGAAACCAGGTGAGCTTCCTGGAAGAGGTTTGAAACAACTGAATTCACTGGGAAGGGAAACTCTACATACTGTTGAGCTGTCTGTAGGTGTGTGGTATGTATGCTCCAGGCTTCAAGATTTGTGGGTTGTCATAGCACTGGGAAGGGCTGTGGTGGCACAGCTGCTTTTGGGTCATTTCTGCCCCATATAAGTAACTCTTTATCTATATTCCTAGTGGATAACCCCCATAAAACTCATTGGTTTACAAACAAATAAGCAAACTAAGCCTTCTAAAACTGCAGGGCTCTTTTTTTGTTTGTTTTCTGAGATAATGCCTTCTTTGAAAAAATAAAAAGGCTTTTAGGAGATTTCTCTTTCACAATCTCAGTATGATTCACTACCCAATTTTGGGTGGTCTTGCTGCAATTTGCCTGTCTCTGATTCCAGAATTTTTGAAGGGCAGAGACACACAATGGGAAAAATTTCTTAATAGTCTTTGACTTTAATCATTTTTCATTTATTGATCCTAGCAAAATGTGACTAGTACAATGACTGGTACCTATTAGGTGCCCAATAAAAATCAAGATCCCTTCCTATCATAATTTACTCTGTGCCACAATCCCTAAATAAAATCACACAGAACTGAGTAAAACTAGAATTTTTCATGATATTTTAGTCTTTGAAATATCTATAGAGATGCTTTGATGCTCTTTCTTTCTCTACTAGTTGATAAATAAACCCATTTGAACATATAAAGGGAACATTCCCTCAAATTAGAGGTAGATTCAAGACTAGGATTCCAATTCCCTGTTCAGTATTTCTTCACACTGTTTAGAAGTAATAGTTGTAGCAAGTTTCCATCTGCTCTGGGAGCTGATTTTGTGACAGTTTTCCATGCACAAATCCTGGCCAGAGAGAGCTGGTCTCCCATGGGTGCTGAAAGACCTGAGAACACAGGTGAGATCACAACTACTGCTCAAATGCCTGGCCAAAGAGGGGCCTACCCAGAGTCCTCAGGGTACAGGAACCAAGGAGCATCCTGGGACAGAATCCTTCTAGTTTCTGTCAGCTCCCAATAGTTGACCCTGTGTTACAGCTCTTCATACACAAATTGTGCCATGAAAGAAGTTGTCTCCCAGGAGTGCTAACACACAGGCTTACAGAAGGGACAAGCCACAGTCAGAGACAGCAAGACCAGCTAACATCAGAGATAACCAGATGGCAAGAAGCAGGGGCAAGAAAATAAGCAACAGAATCCAAAAATTTTTGGCATCATCATCAGAACCCAGTTTTCCCACCATGGCAAGCCCTGGTTACCACAACACATTGGGAAAAAAAATTCTGATTTAAAATCACATCTCATGATGATGATAGAGAACTTTAAGATGGACATATGTAACTCCCTTAAAGAAATTCAGGAGAACACAGCTAGAAACAGGTAGAAGTGCTTAGAGAGAACACAAAAATCCCTAAGAGAATTACAGGAAAACACAACCAAACAGGTAAAAGAATTGGACTAAATCATTCAGGATTTAAAAATAGAAATAGAAAAAATAAAGAAATCACAAAGGGAGAAAACTCTGGAGATAAAAAACCTAGGAAAGAGATTAGGAGTAATAGATGTAAACATCACCAACAGAATACAAAACATAGAAGAGAGAATCTCAAGTGCAAAAGATTCCAAAGAAAACATTGACACAATAGTCAAAGAAAATGCAAAATACAAAAAGCTCCTAACTCAAAACATCCTGGGAATCCAGGACACAGTGAGAAGAACAAACTTAAAGATAATAGGTATAGAAGAGAGAAAGATTCCAAATTAAAGGGCCAGTAAATATCTTTAACAAAATTATAGAAGAAAACTTCCATAAACTGAAGAAAGAGATGGCCATAAACATACAAGAAGCCTACAGAACTCCAAATAGATTGGACAAGAAAAGAAAATCCTCCTGTCACATATTAATCAAAACATCAAATGCACAAAACAAAGAAAGAATATTAAAAGTAGTAGGAGAAAAAGGTCAAGTAAAATATAAAGGCAGACTTATCAGAATTACACAAGAATTCTCAGCAGAGACTGCAAAATCCAGATGATCCTGGGCAGATGTCATACAGATCCTAAGAGAACACAAATGTCAGCTAGTGTTACTATACCCAGCAAAACTACCAATAAACTGGATTATTTTCTCCCTAAAATAAATGGAGGAACCAAGATATTCCATGACAAGACCAAATTTACACAATATCTTTCTACAAATCCACTCCTACAAAGGATAATAGATGAGAAACTCCAGCACAAGGAAAGAACTAAATCCTATAAAAAGCAAAAAACGTAAGCTTCCTTCAATGAACCTAAAAAAAGGTAGCTACACAAACTTAATTCCACCTCAAACAACAAAACAATAAGAAGCCACAAACAGTATTCCTTAATATCTCTTAACATCAGTTGAGTCAATTCCCTAATAAAAAGATACAGACTAACAGAATGGGTATGTAAATAGGACCCAGCATTTTCTGCATGCAAGAAACATACCTCAGTGACAAAGATAGATACTACCTCAGAGTAAAAGGCTGGAAAAATTTTTTTCAAGCAAATGGTACAAAAAAAAAAAAAAAAAAAAAAAAAAAAAAAAAAAAAAAAAACCAAGCTGCAGTAGCCATTCTAATATTGAATATAATAGACTTTCAACCAAAAATTACCAAAAAAAAAAAAAAAAAAAAACCAAAAAAACAAAGGACATTATATACTCATCAAAAAAAAAAAAAAAAATCTACCAAGATGAACTCTCAATTACAAACACCTATGATCCAAATGTAAGGGTACTGAGATTCATAAAAAAAACTTTAGTAAAGTAAAACAGACATTGCATCTCATATGATAATAGTGGGAGACTTCAACACCCCACTTTCATCAATGGACGGATCATGGAAACAAAACCTAAATAGAGACACAGTAAAACTAACACAAACATGAACCAAACGAATTTAACAGATATTTATAAAACATTTTATCCTAGAGCGGAGCCTGGCCTACCTGCCACCCGGATCGGCGGCTCATAGAGGCTGGTGAGTGGGAGACCAAGACTGCAGGGGAGCAGAGAGATCTCTGCGGAGTGCACACGGACAGTGCACACCATAACTTGCCCTGCACCGCCTTGCCTGATTCAGCAATTGAGAACAGAAAATTAGAACTTCTGTTTCCACCCGGAGGCGACTTCCAGACGCAGAGTGGAGCCTGGCCTACCTGCCACCCGGATCGGCGGCTCATAGAGGCTGAGCAACTGCGATTGGGAACAGAAAATTAGAACTTCTGTTTCCACCCGGAGGCGACTTCAGGACGCAGAGCAGAGCCTGGCCCATATGCCACCCGGAACAGAGGCTCGTAGAGGCTGAGCAACTGGTGGGTGGGAGACCTGGACTGCAGGGGAGCAGAAAGATCTCTGTGGAGTACACACGGAAAGTGCACCCCCTGCCTTGCCCTGCCCTGCCGTGCCTGATCCAGCAAACAGAAACAGAACTTTGGAACTTCTGCTCACACCCGACGACTCTGAGGCATAAAACAGGGCTCGACCCATCTGACACCTCAACCAGTGGAGAACCAGGGACACAGACCAGATACAAGGGAAAGGCAAGAACATATCACCAACAACAAAATGGCAAGAGGAAAGAGAAAGAGTATATCCCAAGGGAACCAAGAGAATCTAGCAACACCAGAGCCCAGCTCTCCCATAACAGCAAACATCATAATTCCAAACACTCCAGAAAAAGAAGACACAGACCTGAAATCATGCCTCAAGACGCTGATAGAGTTACTTAAACAAGAAAGGAAGGAAAAGCAAAAAGATTCAGAAGCTTTTAAAGAAGAAACAAGAAAAAACACTCAAAGAACTCAAAGAACTAGAGGAAAACAGAACCAAAGAAATAAAGGAATAGAAGAGGGAAATTAAAACAGAGATTGACACAATAAGGAAAACACTAAAAGAGATAACCCTAGAGTCAGAACACCGAAAAAAGAAATCAGGAGTCACAGAAGCAAGCATTTCCAATAGATTACAAGAGATCGAAGAGAGAATTTCGGGGGCAGAAGACAACATTGCAAACATAGACAAAACAGCCAGAGAAGACACAAAAAACAAAAAGCTCCTAACCCAAAATGTCCAGGAAATCCAAGACACAATGAGAAGACCGAACCTAAGGATAATAGGAATAGAAGAGGGAGAAGAGTATCAACTAAGAGGCACAGTAAATATCTTCAACAAAATCATAGAAGAAAACTTCCCTAGCCTCAAGAATGAGATGACCACGAGCATAAAGAAGCCTTCAGAACTCCAAATAGGTTGGACCAGAAAAGAAATACCTCCCGACACATAATAGTAAAAACATCAAGTGCCCAAAGTAAAGAAAGAATACTAAAAGCGGTAAGGGAAAAAGGTCAGGTAACATAAAGGCAGACCAATCAGACTCACACCCGATTTCTCAACAGAGACTATGAAAGCTAGAAGAGTCTGGACAGACATCATGCACTCCTTAAGAGAGCACAAGTGCCAGCCCAAGCTGCTATACCCAGCAAAACTATCAATCACCATCGATGGAGAGACGAAGATATTTCAAGACAAATCAAAATTCACACAATATCTGACCACAAACCCAGCACTACAACGAATTATAGGTGGAAAACCCAATACAATGAGGGAAAATACAGCCTAGTAAGAACAAGAAAACTCCTAAACAAGAAAACTAAAAGAAGAAAAAAACACAGACACAACTCAACCCACTAAAACAATAATGGCAGGAAACAGAAACAACTATTCCTTGATATCTATTAACATAAATGGTCTCAACTCCCCAATAAAGAGACATAGACTATCAGACTGGATACATAAACAAAATCCAGCCTTTTGCTGCATACAGGAAACTCATCTCAGAGACAAAGACAGACACTATCTCACAGTAAAAGGGTGGAAAAAAAACTTCCAAGCAAACAGCTCCAAGAAGCAAGCTGGAGTGGCTATTCTAATATCGAATAAAGTAAATTTCCAACCAAAAGTTATCAAAAAAGATAAGGAAGGACACTTTTTACTCATTACCGGGGAAATCTGTCAGGAGGAACTCTCAATCCTTAACATATATGCTCCAAATAAAAAATCACCCACATTCATATAAGAAACCCTACTAAAGCTCAAAAAATACATTTCACCCCACACAATAATAGTGGGAGACTTTAATACCCCACTCTCACCAATGGACAGATCAGGGAAACAGAAACTGAACAAGGACACTGCAAAGCTAGCAGAGTCTTTGAACCAACTAGAATTAATAGATATATATAGAACATACTATCCCAAAGTAAAAGAATACACCTTCTTCTCACCACCCCATGGCACCTTCTCGAAAATTGACCACATAATTGGACACAGAATGAGCCTCTATCGATATAAGAAGATTGAAACACTCCCATGCATCCTCTCAGATCACCATGGTGTTCGGCTGGTCTTTAACAACAACAAAGACAACAAAAAGCCCACATACACATGGAAACTAAACAATGCTCTGTTAAAGGATAGCAGGGTCAAAGAAGAAATAAAGAAAGAAATTAAGGATTTTCTAGAATTCAACGAAAATGAAAACACAACATACCCAAACCTATGGAATGCAATGAAAGCAGTATTGAGAGGAAAACTCATAGCCCTAAGTGCTTCCAAAAAGAAACTGGAGAGAGCTCACATCAGCAACCTGACAGCACAGCTAAAAGCCCTAGAACAAAAGGAAGCAGATATACCCAAAAAGAGTAGACGGCAAGAAATAATCAAAATTAGGGCAGAAATAGACCAAATAGAAACAAAAAGAACCATTGTAAAAATCAACAAAACCAAAAGTTGGTTCTTTGAGAAAATCAACAAGATTAATAAACCCCTAGCCAGACTAACTAGAGGAAAAAGAGAGAGTATACAAATTAACAAAATCAGAAAGGAAAGTGGGGACATAACAACTGAAACTGAGGAAATTCAAGAAATCATCAGATCCTACTACAAAAACTTATACTCCACAAAATTGGAAAATCTGGAGGAAATGGATGAATTCCTAGACAGATACAAGGTCCCAAAGTTAAACCAGGACCAAGTAAACCATCTAAATAACCCTATAACACCTAAAGAAATAGAAGAAGTCAGTAAAAGCCTTCCAACCAAAAAAAGCCCAGGTCCAGACGGGTTCAGTGCAGAATTTTATCAGACTTTTATTGAGGATATAACAGCAATACTCGCCAAACTATTACAAAAGATAGAATCAGATGGAATATTACCTAACTCATTTTTTTGAAGCTACAATAACCCTCGTACCTAAACCACACAAAGACCCTACAAGGAAAGAGAACTTCAGACCAATCTCACTTATGAACATTAATGCAAAAATACTCAACAAAATACTTGCAAACCGAATCCAAGAACACATCAAAACGATCATTCATCATGACCAAGTAGGCTTCATCCCTGGGATGCAGGGATGGTTTAACATAAGGAAATCTATCAACGTAATCCACCATATAAACAAACTCAAAGACCAAAATCACATGGTCATCTCACTAGACTCTGAGAAAGCATTCGACAAAATCCAACACCCCTTCATGTTAAAAGTCCTGGAAAGAACAGGAATCCAAGACCCATACTTAAACATAATAAAAGCAATATACAGCAAACCAACAGCCAACATCAAACTTAATGGCGAGAAACTTGAAGCAATCCCACTAAAATCAGGGACTCGACAAGGCTGCCTACTCTCTCCCTACCTATTCAACATAGTACTGGAAGTCCTGGCTGGAGCAATTAGACAGCAAAAGGAGATCAAGGGGATACAAATCGGAAAGGAAGAAATAAAAACATCACTCTTTGCCGATGACATGATAGTGTACTTGAGTGACCCCAAAAATTCCACCAGAGAACTCCTACAGCTGATTAACAAGTTCAGCAAAGTGGCTGGATACAAAATTAACTCAAACAAATCAGTAGCCTTCCTGTACTCAAAGGACAAACATGTGGAGAAAAAAATTAGGGAAAATGTACCCTTCACAATCGTTACAAAAACTATGAAATACCTTGGTGTGACTCTAACTAAGCAAGTGAAGGACCTGTATGACAAGAACTTCAAACCTCTAAAGAAAGAAATTGAGGAGGATCTCAGAAAATGGAAAGATATCTCATGCTCATGGATTGGAAAAATCAACATCTTAAAAATGGCCATCCTACCAAAAGCAATCTACAGATTCAATGCAATTCACATCAAAATTCCAACCCAGTTCTTCATGGAATTGGAAAGATCAATGTGCAATTTCATATGGAACAACAAAAGACCTAGAATAGCAAAATCCATCCTCAACAACAAAAAAACATCTGCGGGAATCACTATCCCTGACCTCAAGCTATATTACAAGGCAATTGTGCTGAAAACTGCATGGTACTGGTACAGAAATAGGCATGTGGATCAATGGAATAGAATAGAAGATCCAGAAATGAGCCCTCATGTATATGGTCACCTGATTTTTGACAAAGAAGCAGTAAACATTCAATGGAAAAAGGACAGCCTATTCAACAAATGGTGCTGGTCCAACTGGCACTCTGCATGCAAAAGAATGAAAATAGACCCGTTCTTATCTCCTTGTATAAAGCTCAAGTGTAAGTGGATCAAAGACCTCCACATTAAACCAGATACCCTGAAACTATTAGATGAGAAAGTAGGGAAAACCTTAAAACACATAGGTACAGGAGAAAATTTCCTGAACAAAACACCAATGGCTCAAGCTCTAAGGTCAAAGATTAACAAATGGGACTTAATGAGATTGCAAAGTTTCTGTAAGGCTAAAGACATTGTCAAGAAAACAAAACGGCAACCAACAGAATGGGAAAAGATCTTTACCAACACCACATCAGATAGAGGCCTAATATCCAAGGTTTACAAGGAACTCTAAAAGCTAGACACCAGAGAATCAAATAACCCTATTAAAAATGGGGTACAGAGCTAAACAAAACGTTTTCAGTTGAGGAACACCGAATGGCCGAGAAACATCTGAGGAAGTGCTCGGCATCCTTAGCCATCAGGGAAATGCAAATCAAAACAACCCTGAGATTCCACCTCACACCAGTCAGATTGGCCAAGATCCAAAACTCAGATGACAGCAGATGCTGGTGAGGCTGTGGAGAAAGAGGAACACTTCTCCACTGTTGGTGGGGTTGCAAGCTAATACAACCACTCTGGAAATCGGTCTGGCGATACCTCACAAAATTGGATATAGTACTACCTGAAGACCCAGCTATTCCACTTCTGGGCATATACCCCAGAGACACTTTAATACACAACAAAGATATATGCAGCACAATGTTCATAGCAGCTCTATTTATAATAGCCAGAAGCTGGAAGGAACCCAGATGTCCTTCAGAAGATGAATGGATACAAAAATTGTGGTACATATACACAATGGAATACTACTCAGCCACCAGAAACAATGCCTTAACCAAATTCTTAAGAAAATGGCTGCATCTAGAGAATATCATCCTGAGTGAGATAACCCAGTCACAAAAGAACAGACATAATATGCAGTCACTGATAGTGGGATGCTAACCCCAGAGGCTTGCACTCCCCCAGAAACAACTCACCGACTGTATGAAGTCCAAGAAATAAAGAAAACAAAAAAATATACATATATTTACAAAACAAGAAGACTTTGACTATTTCCATGTTGCGTTTTGTTTTGCATGTACTTTACGCTTATTGTAACTATTAGGTTTTCAATGCATACTGTCAAGCCCTGAAAAAAATCAAGTACTGACTAAAAAAATATATTCACATGGTTTTATGTAAAAATAATTTTAATGTCTGAAAAAACAGTACTGACAAAAATGTATAATTTTAAGCAAAAAATGTTTGAAATCTGTACATTTATCTTTGTTTTGTAAAATAAAGTCATTTTTTTTAAAAAAAAACATTTTATCCTAAAACAAATAAAAAATGTACCTTCTTTTCAGTACCTCATTGTACCTTCTCCAAAACTGTCCATATAATTGGTTACAGAACAGGTCTCAATGAATACAAGAAGATTTAAATAATCCCATGCATACTATCAGATCACTATTGACTCAGGCTGGTCTTTAATCACAAGAAAAACAACAGAAAGCTCACATAGATATGGAAGCTGAACAATGCTCTAAACAATGATAGCTTGATCAGTAAAGAAATAAAGAAAGAAATTAAAGACTAGGTAGAATTTAATGAAAATGAAGGCACAACATACCCAAATTTCTGGGATACAATGAAAGCAGTGTTAAGAGGAAAACTCATAACTCTTAGTGTCTCCAAAAAAGAAATTGGAGAGAGCACAAGTTAGCTAGAAGCTTGACAGAAAACCTGAAAACTCTAAAATTGAAAAGCTTCTGTAAGGCAAAGGACACTGCCAATTGGACAAAATGACAATGAACATATTGGGGAAAAATCTTTACCAACTGCACATCTGATAGAGGGCTCATATTTAATATAGGCAAAGTTAGACTCCAGTGAACCAAATAAACCTGTTAAAAATAGGAAACAGGGCTAAAAATTCTCATCTAAGAAAACTCAAATGGCCAAGAAGCACCTAAAGAAATGTTCAACATCCTTAGTCATCAGGGAAATGCAAATCAAATGACCCTGAGATTTTACCTCATCCTAGTCAAAATGGCTGAGATAAAAAGCTCAGATGACAGCAGATGCTGGCGAGAATGTGGAGAAAAAGGAACACTTCTCCATTGTTGGTGGGACTGCAAGCTTTTACAAACACTCTGGAAATCAGTCTGGAGGTTTCTCAGAAAATTGGACATAATACTACCTAAAGATCCAGCCATACTACTTCTGAACATATACTCAAAAGATACTGCAACATGTAATAAGGATACATGGTCAACTATGTTCATAGCAGCCATATTTATAATAACCAGAAACTGGAAACAACCCAGATGTTCATCAACAGAGAAATGAATACATAAAATGTGGTGCATTTACACAATAAAATGCTACTTAATTATTTAAAACAAGGACTTCCTGATGCTCTTAGGCAAATGAATGATTCTAGTAAAATATGATTTTGAATGAGGTCACAAAAAAAAACACACACATGGTACGTTCTCACTGATATGTGAATATTAGGCAAAGAACTTGGAATATCCACAATATAACTCATGGACAACATAAAGCTAAAGAGGAAGGAACACCAAAGAGTGGATGCTTCAGTCGTATTTAGTAGGGGGAATAAAACAATTAAGAGAAAGAGAGGATGGGAGGGGCTTAGGAGGAAGTGAGGGATGGGAGAGGAAAAAGAGGGACAGAATTATGTATGGGAAGAGATGGAGGAGATGTACAGAGCGTCAGGAAATTAAAGCGATGGGGGATGGGGAACTGGGGTTATCAACCAGAAAGTCCAAGATGCCAGGAAAGCAAGAGCCTTCCAGGATGCCACAGGGATGTCATTAGCTGAAATACCTCACAAAGGGGAGGGAGAACCTGTTGAGACTATATCCAGAGGTTAGGTTTTGTCCCTGGTTGAGGGGATGATGTCATCTACCAAACTACAAAATTTTCACCCAGAATTGCTCCTGTCTAAAGGAAATACAGGGATAAAGAGTGGAACAGAGACGGAAGGAGTGGCCATCCAGAGACTGCCCCACCTTGGAATCCATTCCACCTGCAGAGACCAAACCCAGACATTATTAATGATTCCAAGAAATGCTTGTTGACAAGAGCCTGGTACAGCTGTTTCCTGAAAATCTCTAACAGGTTCTGACCAATACAGATGCAGATGCTCGAACCCAACAATTGGACTGGTCGCAGGGTCTTCAATGAAGGAGTTAGGAGAAGGACTGATAGATCTGAAAAGACCTTATCTGGCATTAGTGGGAGGGGCGGCCCTTGGTTCTGTGAAGTCTTGATGCCCCAGTATAGAGGAATGCTAGGGCAGTGAGGCGGGAGTGGGTGGGTAGGTGGGGGAGCACCCTTATAGAGGCAGAGGAAAGGGGGGATGGTATGGGAGGTTTGCAGAGGGGAAACTACTAAAGGGAATAACACTTGAAATGTAAATAAATAAATTATTTTTAAGAAGAAAAAGTAATAGTCATAGCAATGTGCCCAACGTTTTTATTGAGAGATGTATGCTAGGATTATTTTAAGCAGCTCTTGTCCCAACCATCTCAAGTACATATTCTAATTAGTATGAGCCTTATCTTATGCTCCAGCATTTGGAGGCATCAAGAGACTAAGTAACTTATTCACAGATGCACATCTATCCAGTGGTAGACATGGACAATATAGGACATAGAACCTGTGTTACCTTTCTTCCTGGTTTGTGAAATCTCATTTGGTGTGGTTCCCATTTGTCTTGCTTCTTTCAAGAAGGAACACACAGTACAGAGTCCCACTGCCATTTCCTTTCACAAGGGGATTTGATGTGGTATGTGATAGGTGCTAAGTGCCCAAACATTTTCAATCAATTGCTCCCATAGTTCTTGGGACTTGTAAGTTAAAGCCATGGCTATAGTCAGTAGTCAGTGCTAGCTCAGTGGTCTTTGGTGTCTGCTGTTGTCTACCAGTTCCAGATAACCTTAACCGACTGGAGGACGGAGCCTCTCTGGAAAAGGAGCATCCTCCTTTCCATGGGCTGAGGGTGGCCTTGTAGTTGATGGTGAGAATCCCTAGAAGCATTTGCTTCTTCTTGCCAAGGAGGGAGACTGGCATTTTTACTTGCCTTGTACTGTGAAACTTGTAGCAGTAGGACAATTTAATTAGCACAGAAGTTTTAATAGTTACTGTATTTAAGCAATTTCCTTGGCACTCCTGCTGCTTTATGAAGCTATAATTTGGCACCCAAAAGGAGAAACAACAAGGGCACATCAAGAAAAAGATGGCAATGAGATTCTAGGGGTTAAAATACTCTCCAGCCTGGGGTGAGGGAGTACTGAGCCAGGATGCTCATCTCTACTGGCTTCCTCAAAAGCTTTTCTCATTGTTCACTGTGCCTTGTGGAGCTGTTGTGCTGAGAATTACACTATGTGACTATTACATCCAAAATAGATAAAAGAATTTGATAGGACTTGAATGTTGGTTTGTTTCTACTTGACCAAACAAGACGTTGATGTTAGCAATGAAATAAAAATTGAGAGGATGTATGTGCTTCTTATTCAAGGTAGGGTTGATCCTAGTTGTGTGTGTGTGTGTGTGTGTGTGTGTGTGTCTGTGTGTGTGCATATAGGAGATGCACAACCATAAAGTGTTTATATGTCAAGCATCAGATTACAGCTATTCTGGGGTAGCAGCTGGTACTGAAGAAAATGGAAACAGCAGCTTGTCAGAGACTCTGAAGTGGAGGATCATCCCAGATTCTTGCCCCCATAATCTATGAGACAATAAGATACATAAGGTGCATGTTATCTGACTTGCTTTGTTTTGGGAGCATTTGTTCTGTGCTGTTAGATAAGAGATGCACGTGCATTCATAACAGTAAACAAACCCACGGTTGGAGGAGCCCATCTTTAATAACGTTTATGTCATTCGTTTTGTTAAATGTTTTCAGAGAACCTATATGACAACACTCTGAATCCCAGCCCAGATGCATGTGTTTGAACTTCCTGTCTCCCTTTCTAGCCCACTGACTACTTTTTGATGGAGGAGTGATTTTTTAAAAATCAGGTAATTAATAAAAAGAGAAGGTATAGAAGGCAGATGCCCTACAATTTCAGCTTAGCAAAACACATGAAGAAGCTGTACGCTTCATGGTTTCAATCCTCCTGACACCGGGTTTTTTTTTTTTTTTTCTAAACAGGATTGGGTTATTTGAAAGTTACATTATAATCAGAAGACACATCATCAATTAATTCAAAGACAAATACTATATATCTGTTGAGAAATATAGGGGTGTATGGTGTAGACTGATTAGGGCACCAGTTCAGTTCCCATGAAGCCAAACCATAAATTTGAAGTCAGAGCATAAAGAATCTGGGTGATCTTTGTAGACATCCTCTAGATAGGTTGTGTGGAGATGGTGCTGTGCATTTATAAAAGCATCTATGTTTGGGAACAGTCTTTCTACAATGTGTGACAAAGTGAGTCTGGTATCCACAGGACATTTGGAAATGTTTGGTGACAGTTTTGCTTCTCACATTCAGGGGTGGGTAATGGAGTGTATCTAGTGGGAAGAGATCCAGAATGCTACTAGGTGTCCAGTGTCACAAGGAACAGCTTCCTAAAAGTGTCATCTGTCCAACCCTTCAGCAGTATGGAAGCCAATAAACCATGGTCTAGAGAAATTGACAGAGGATCTTAGAATTTACTCTGTAGCACTGGAGAGTTATCCTTACTCATAAGCCTGGAAGGGGCAGTGGCAGATTTCCAGAACTCAGAGAGTGGCTGTTGGTAAGGATTTTGAAAAGTTGTAAAATCAGGCAGAAAGGGCAGGGAATGACTATCTTGATAAAACTTTCCTGGCGCTCTTCTGTCAGTGACTAGCCAGAGATCAAGTATCCTCACTGATAGAACTCATACAGGCAGATCTTGAATGGAACAGTGTAAGGCAGACACAGACTTGGAGTATATTTGAGCATGCATTGAAGAAGTCTAGGACAGACCTTCTAAGAGTCTATGGTAGTTTGTCTTGGCTGTCAAGAGGGACCCTTAGTTGAAGGACTGGCTTTGTCAGATTGGGCTGTGAGTATGTCTTTGGGAATTATTTTTTATTGTTAATTGTTGTGGGAGGACCCAGCATAGTTTCAGTGATGCCATTCCTTAGGAGGTAGGTTTGGGGTACATAAGAAGAGTGGCTGACCCTGAGCCTGAGAGGTGGTAGAATCCACCTATCACTTGAGATCCTGGTCTGACTTTCCTCAAGGATGGAGTATAATCTGCAGACTGAGTTAAACCCTCTTTCCTCTGAGTTGGATTGGGTCAGTGTTTGATCCCAGCAACAGAAAGCAGACTAGAACAGGGTCTGAATTTGGAAAATGCCTATGTTAATTGTTTACAGGATAATAATTCTAGGGGCCATAGAAAGCTTGATTGTGTAAGTATTTGTATAAGCCATTTGTATTTTCCTAATTCTGAGTGCTAGTGATGGATATGAGACTTCCCTGGGCATAGGTACAAGTTAGTAGGGTGAAGATTTCAGATTTGAATGTAGGTATCCAAAGCACCCATAGTATATAAGGAGATGCAGAAAAGATAGAAAAAGAAACACAAAAGAGTTGCTTATAGCTTGCTGAAGAATTAATTCTGGAACTGGACCCAAGTCTTCCCTTAAAATTGAAGTGAAGCAGCCTGACTTGGGACAAGAGCGATGTGGTCATGCTTGAGTTTTCACTAGAAATGGCTCAACAAATGAACCTGGTTCCATCTGTGTAGAACGAGCAAGAGTTGCGCACAGAGGGATTGTTGCTGGCAAAAGGAGAGACATTTTATTTTCTTGCTTTGTGTTTCAGTCTTAAGATCGTGTTGTGTACTCATTCTACAAGATCAGATGAGGTGCCTTTGACATGTGCTTAACTGCAAGTGGTTGTACAGATAATTCCCTGTAATTATTTATCTCTTTGAGGGCAGGGCTCATCCATGGACTTAGGCTATTGTATTCTCAGTGAACAGAAATTAAGGGTAATCAATGAGTGTTTGTTGAAAGAATGTACAAAAGTCCATTGGAGCCTGTGTAAATGGTAAAAGAACAATGCGGGTCATTGGATCATTGATCATCCTTCTGTCTTGGTTTGTTCTCTGTAACTCTTTTTGTAAGTCTTATGCTTAGGTAAAAGGTCCTTTGGTTCTCATTCCGAAATGCAAGAATAGACCTTCTATATTCACCTTTCTACCCACGGTATATTCTGCTTTCTGGAGGAAGCATCTGTGGTATTCGAGTGTTACTTTTGAGCTTTTCCCCCAGTGTCCTTTATATCTAGAAACAAAGGACAGCAGCCGTTTTTCCAATGCGTGTCTGAGATTGGTACATGCTCTGTATGCTGTTAATCCAGTGATAATATTACCTAAACACTAGACCTACCATTGTCTCTGTTCCTGTCTGCCTCTGTTTTTGTCTGTTGTTTCTCTTTGTTTCTCTATGTCTCTGCCTCTCTCTCTTGTCTTCACTCTCTGTACAGCTGAGTGAAAGGGACGCTGATGGCAGAATAGAGTATCGGATTTCCTGGAACTACAGTTACACGTAGTTTGTGAGTTGCCTGATGTTGGTGCTGGCAACCAAACTCTGATTGTCCGTATGTGCTCTTGACTGCTGAATTGTCTCTTCCAATCCCATATGATGTGACTCTTTTTGTGGGGGCCCTATATTCAAACTCTGTAGCATTCATTGTTCATTTCTGCTCTTTAGACATGAACCGTAAAGTTTTCAATATATTTTTAAAAATATGTAAATTCCTGGAACCTTTTAAAAATACACTTTTAAAATATGTAAGTTTCTGCCACTCAGGACAACCTTCATTAGAAAATGTTGAGAAAAGACATGAGATTCACTGAGTACAGGAAAGACTTTGAATACATTTCTATTTGATAATAAAGATCATAAGTATCACATAACTGAACTATCTTTCCTCTGCATATTTGTTTCTTATGTTGTATAGAGAAGAAGGAGTAGGAAGTGGGGTTCTCTATATATGAGGTACTACATACAGGGGTGTAGTCATATAGCAACAGAACCAACTGGGGCTCAAGTGCAGTGACTACATTACTCAAGTTCTTAAGTTGAAAAAATGTTTTCTAAGCCAGGATGCCTGTGTACACCCTTTCTCTGTGCCAGTCCAGATGAAAATGGTCAGTTGCTCTTCTCCTCATCCAGGAGGCCAGGGCTCTTGTGGTCTTGCATTACTGTAAACAAGCATGGTAGAGTTCTTTTCTTTATTCTCCTGTGTAGTTGTTTGGAAATCATTGTCTTCCTGTGATGTGGCTTGCAGTTTTTCTGTGTGGTTCTCTAAAGATGTTGGTAGTCAGTAATTCTCGTAGAAATAAAAGGCCCTTTCAGATGGAAGGTAAAGATAAGCTCTGGTCATTAAAAGTGGTCCATGGTGACTTTCATTATTCCCTGCCACATATTTGCTTTCTGAGGAATGAAGGAAGGATAAAGAAGAATCTTTGAGGCCACTGCTTTGCCACATTGTAACTGTCAGTCCTGGTGCAACTTTTCTCCCTGAGACAAACATGTATGGCTTTCATCAGGAATGTCTGTGGGGACAAGGAGGATCTGGTGAGTCAAGCCTGTAACTATGAGAAAGAAAAAAAGCAGAGCTAGATGTGGACGTACCTGAGGACCCCATTTCCTGCCATATCCCCAAATGGCCAGAAGGAAAACTGTGTATTTCTGAGTGTCCGACTTTCCAAACTGGATATCATGGTCTGGGAGAACCTGGTTGTCAATCCTCCACCATGATTATGGCCCCCTTCACTCCCTCCCCCCAGGAACTGCATGAGTACCTGTTTTTTTTTTTCTCTCTCTCTCTCTCTCTAAGATGGGGCCAGGAAGGAAGTTCTGCCTACCACAGATATTGATCCCCTTTTCCTTGATCCCCTTCTCCCCATATTGCCCTTCCTTTTCACCTCAAGCAGCACTGGGTGCTGAACCCCCGATGGGACCTTTGTCCCCTTTTCCCCTGGCTGGACAGGGTGCACCCAACTCAGAGGGGCCATCTCAAGGGACTGGGAGCAGTTGTGGAGCAGTCTCTGAGCAGTCACACATCTTGCCTCTCAGGGCTTTTGGCCCCCCTGATGATCAAGGCTGACAGCCCTTGCAATATTGGCCATTCTACTCAGCCAATTTGTACAGCTGGAAAACTTACAAGCCCTCTTTTTCTGAGAACCCGAAGGTATTGACTAACCTGGTTGAGTCACTCCTCTCACCATCCCACCTGGGACGAATGCCAACAACTGCTTCAAGTCCTTTTTACCACAGAGAAAAAGCAGCGTATCACCCTTGAAGCTCGAAAGAATGTCCCGGGGGCAGATGGGCGACCCTTCCTTTTGTCCGTGGACATAGATGCAGGTTTTCCGCTGACCAGACCTAACTGGGACTTCAATACCCCTGAAGGAGGGAGCACCTCAAAGTATACTGTTGGTGTCTAATGATAGATCTCAGAGGGACAGCAAGGTGCTCCACCCATTTGACTAAGGTAAGAGCGGTGGTACAAAGCCCAAACAAGTCTCCTTCAGTCTTTTTAGAGCAGCATATGGAGGCTTTCCACCAATATACTTTTTATGATCCCAGCAGTGAAGAGCCCAAGGCTACTGATACTGCTGCCTTTATTGATCAATCTAGTAAAGACATTAGAAAAAAGTCACAGAAACTTGAAGGGTTCCGGGATAAGTCTTTAAGAGAGTTAGTGCAGATAGCTGAGAAAGTGTATCATAATAGAGAGACAGAGGAAGAGAAGGAAGAAGGAGGGCAGAAGGGACAGGAAACAAGTGAGCTTAGGAGAGATAAGAGACAGGAAAGAAATTTGCAGAGTAGTCAGAGAGACTAGGGAACCTAGTAGGGCAACACCTGGCAACCAAAAGGAACCCTTGGCCAAGGATCAGTGTGGTTATTGTAAAGAAAGAGGTCACTGGGCAAGAAGCTGCTCTAAAAGCAAGAAAAAGAAAGCTTACAATATGGAGAGGAAATCTCCCATTCCAAAAATACTGACCATGCAAGAAGACACTGACTGGAGAGACCAGGGTTCAGTGTCCTCCCTGAGCCCGGGGTAACCCTTAAAGTGGAGGGGAAGCCCACTCAGTTTCTTGTGGACACTGAAGCCCAGCACTCAGTCCTCTTGCAATCTGATGGACCCATTTCAATAAAAAATCCTGGGTTCAGGGGGCTACAGGAAATAAGCAGTGCTCGTGGAACCTCGGGGTGGGCCGGTATCCCACTCGTTCATTGTTATCCCTGAATGCCCTTACTCTCTGTTGGGGAGAGACCTCCTCACTAAAATGGGAGCACAAATCCACTTCCTCCCAGAAGGGCCGCAAATGAAAGGTGGGCAGGGAGAGCCAATCCAGGTCCTGACTCTTAGACTAGAAGACCAGTATTAGCTGTTTAAAGACACAGAGAGAAAAACTCAAGTTATAGACTGGTGGCTACAAAATTATCCACAAGTGTGGGCTGAGACAGTGGGGATGGGGAAGGTCAAACACCAACCCCCTGTTCATGTGGAACTGAAAGCCCAAGCCAGCCCAATAAATGTCCAACAATATCTCATCTCTAGAGAGGCTTGAGAGAGGATCTTATCTCACATCTCGAGACTCCTTCAGCTTGGGATCCTGTGGAAGTGTCTGTCAGCCTGGAATACAACACTCCTTCCAGCGCAAAAACCAGGGACTAAGGACTATCGACCATTCTAGGACTTCAGGAAGTGAACAAGAGGGTGACTGACCTCCACACAACGGTCCCAAATCCATACAAACTGTTAAGCTCTCTGCCCCCCTCCAGGACCTGGTATACAGTTTTAGACCTTAAGGATGCCTTCTTCTGACTACCTCTGGCTCCTCAGAGCCAGGGGTGCTTCGCTTTCGAGTGGAGAGACCCAGAGTCTGGAATGACAGGCCAACTCCCATGGACTCGCCTTCCAAAAGGCTTCAAGAACTACTTCAACGAGGCCCTGCATCAAGATTTGGCTGCATTTCTTGCCACCAACCCCCAGGTAACTGTGGTTCAATTCATAGATGATCTTTTAACAGCAGCCCCCAGCAAGGAAGTATATTGAGGCGATGAGACACCTTCTTCCTGAACTAGGAGAACTGGGTTATCACGCTTCAGCTAAGAAAGCTCAAATCTGCAGCCAGAGGGTCAGTTACCTGCGATATTTACCAAAATAGGGAAAAAGATGGCTCTCAGAGGCCAGAAAAGAGACTGTGTTCCACATTCCACCACCTACCAACCAAAAACTTGTCAGAGAGTTCTTGGGAACCGCTGACTTTTGCCACCTGTGGATTCCTGGGTTTGCTGAAATAGCGGCCCCACTTTACCTGTTCACCAAAAAACAAATAGTCTTTCATTTGGAGAGAGAAAGAACAGTGGGCGTTTGATGACATTAAAACAGCTTTGATGTCAGCCTCTGCGCTGGGTCTCCCAGATGTGACAAAGCCTTTCCGTTTGTTCGTGGCCGAGAGTACAGGCATAGCAAAAGGGGTTCTGACCCAAAAACTGGGGCCATGAAAGAGGCCAGTAGCATACCTGTCAAAGAAACTTACTCTGTGGCAGCGGGGTGGCCGGCGTGCCTTCCCATCATAGCAGCAGTAGCCGTGGTGGTTAAAGATGCAGATGAACCGACTATGGGGCAGGACTTGGTAGTATCTGCTCCCCATGCACTGGAGAGTGTGGCTCGCCAACCCCCTGATCGATGGCTTACCAACGACTCATGACTCATTATCAGACTCTGCTACTCAAGTCTGACTGAATCACGTTTGCTCCCCTGACAGACCTAAACCCAGCCACCCTACTCCCAGACCCCCATCCATGACTGTCAGCAAGTACTGGCTGAAGCACGTGGCTGGCGCAAAGACCTCTCAGACCAGCCCCTGGCAGACACTGAGGCCACGTGGTTCACGGATGCGAGTAGTTTCTTAGAGGAGGGAAGGCAGAGAGAAGGGGTGGCTGTGGTTGATGGGCGAAGAATCGTGTGGGCACAGGCCCTACCAGAAGGAACCTCGGCCCAGAAGGCTGAACTCATTGCCCTTACCAAGGCTCTAGAGCTGGGAAAAGGCAAAAAGATTAACATCTATACAGATAGCAGATGTGCTTTTGCCACAGCACATAGCCATGGTGCCATTTACCAACAAAGAGGACTTTTGACTTCTGGGGGCAAGGAGATAAAACATAAATCTGAGATCCTGGCCTTACTAAAAACCCTGCACGAACCAGCGAAAGTAAGTATCATACATTGCCCAAATCATCAAATGGGTGATTCCTTGGTGGCCAGGGGAAACAACCTGGTGGATAAAGAGGCCCGAGCAGTGGCCCCAGGAGGAATTCCAACAATGGTGGTTAAAGACCCTAAGCCACCGGAGCCCAAATTTTGGTACTCCACGGAGGACCTATTTTTGATCATGAAAAAGGGCTCTGGCACACATCATCAGGAAAGAAGATCTTACCTCAAGAGCAGTGTTAAAATAGATGCATCGATGGACCCACTTGGGGGTAAGCAAGCTGACCCACACTGCCTTAAGATCTAAGGATCACATTCCAGGATTAAAGCGCCGGTAGAGCAGGTCGTTCACAGATGTGTACCCTGCCAAAAAAGTGAACGCTTGCTGGAATAAGACTGAGCCTGGTAAGAGATACTGGGGAGATAGACCAGGAATATACTGGGAAGTAGACCTCACCAAGGTAAAGCCAGGCAAGTCTGGCTAAAAGCACCTATTAGTCTTTGTAGACACTTTCTCAGGATGGGTTGAAGCTTTCCCCACCAAAAAAGGAAACCACCGCAATAGTCGTCAAGAAGATACTTGAAGAAATTTCCCCCAGTTCAGAGTGCCCAGGATAATTGGTTCTGACGATGGTCCAGCCTTTGTTGCCCAGGTAAGCTAGGGAGGGGCCAAGTACTTAGAGGTCGATTGGAAACTCTATTGCATTTACAGACCTCAGAGCTCAGGACAGGTAGAAAGGATGAATAGAACACTAAAAGAAACTCTAACTAAATTAAAGTCACAGAGATCGGTGGTGACTGTGTGGTGCTTCTTCCCCTGGCCCTGTTTAGAGCCAAGAACACCCCATCCCAGTTGGGCCTGACTCCCTTTGAGATACTGTATGGGGCTCCAGCGCCCTTAACCATTCTAGGGGATGTCTTAGAACCCACTTGTCACAGTAAAAATGATTTATATGCCAGGTTAAAAGGCCTACAGGTGGTGCAGAAAGAAATATGGTCACAGCGGGCAGCTGCCTATGAGTCAGGAACATCTGGGACATCTATCAGTTGCAGGTGGAGACTCGGTCTACATGTGCCAACATCATGCCCAGACAGACTCTTGAGCCCCGCTGGAAAGGACCTTGCCTGGTTCTGCTGACCACCCCAACGGCTGTCAAAGTAGAAGGAATCACCACCTGGATACACGCCTCCCATGTGAAGCCTGCCCCAGAGTCGGAAGCCCCCCAGGACCATGGGAGTTGGAGAGCCCAGACCACGGGAAATTCCCTAAAGCTGAAGATCACAAGGAACTCCAATAACGAAGGCCCTCCTCCTGGTACTGTACATCAACACCCGCTCCTGCCTTGCCAACACCCATGCCCCCGATAAGCTTACCTGAGTGGTCTCATCGCCACTGGGGATGCTGTATGGTCTACCTCAATGGAAGCTTCTCTGTACACCTGGTGGCCAACACTAACCCCTGACTTGTGTAAACTGGCCACTGGACTGGACACGTGGGACATTCCAACTCACAAACCAGGAGAGGGGCTGCCGGAGTGCAAGAGCAAACTCAAATGTTCCCCAAGGCCCTGTCCTAGAGGGGGCCTGAGAGGTCGGGGAGTAACCCCTAGCTGAGAAGTGAAATATGTCTTGTCCCAATCTATGTTTGCCCCCAAAAGGGACGAAATAGGTCATGGACCCACAGGTGCGGGGGTTGGGGGGCCCTAAAGGCTACTTTTGTGGATCGTGGAGTTGTGTGACCTCAGGAGAAACCTATTGGAGGCCCCCTCCTCAAGGGATTTAATCACCATGAGGAGAAATTCCACAGGTGGGGGCCTAATACGAAGCAGCTGTTACATAAGCCCATGGATCAGTCGGGCCTCTGGGTCTTTTGGGGCCTTTAGCGCCCACCCTGACATTGCCCAGGGAAGTGGCAGCTAGGAAGGGGAGGGACCTGTCTTAACTTCTCCTGCAATCCCCTCTCTATCCAGTTCACTGAGGCAGGAAAAAGGGCACATTCTTGGGAAAAAGGGAACACCTGGGGCTGAGGCTATACCAATCCTATCATGATGCTGGGCTTCATTTTACCATCTGTCTGCAGATTGAGGCTCTGGTTACCTCTATTGGGCCAAACCCTGTTCTAGCCCCACCACCCCCAGCCCCAAAGCCATCAGGCCCTTGACCTCAGCCCACAATGCCAGCATCTATAAGGCCCAACATGGTAACAGAAGTAACCGAGGTTGCCACAGTAACAAAGAGACTGCTTACTAATCAGCCCCCCCCCCAGGGGTGATGAACACCCACTACTAAATTTAATAGAAAAATCTTTCCTAGTCCTTAACTCCATTAGGCCCACCCCCATCAGCTTCTGTTGGCTTTGCTGTGATACTGCTCCACCTTATTATGAAGGTATAGCTGCCACAGCTAATGTAAGCCAGACTGTCAAAGATAGTGCCTGCAGATGGAAGTCATGGATGTCCCTTATCTTGCAGCAGGTATCAGGCTGAGGACTGTGCGTAGGCTTGGTCCCCTCAGATGCACAGTTCCTCTGCAACCGCACCTATGATGCCCAGGCCAACGGGAGTGGGTACCTGTTCCCTCCCGAAGATGCCTGGTGGGCATGTTCTACTGGGCTACACACCCCCCTGTGTGCATTTAGAAGTTCTAAACAGGACCAGGGATTCTGTGTCCTGGTCAGATTGGTACCCCAGCTACTGTGCCATGAGAACTCTGAATTCTTAAAAGAGTTAGAAGAAAGTATGGGACTGCTCCGGGAAAAGAGAGAACCTATAAATGCCCTAACACTGAGTGTCCTCGTAGGGGTTAGACATGGAAGGGGGTCTCAAGATCAGGGTCTGGGAATAGGGTGACCGGGTTTAGGCCTGTCAGGGGAGCGAATGTGATTCAGTAAGAGTAGCAGAGACTGATAATGAGTCATGAGTCGTTGGTAAGCCATCGATCAGGGGGTTGGCGAGCCACACTCTCCAGTGCATGGGGAGCAGATACTACCAAGTCCTGCCCCATAGTCAGTTTAACTACATCTTTAACCAGTATGGCAACTGCTGCTATGATGGGAAGGCACGCCAGCCGCCCTGCTGCCACAGAGTCACCATCTCTGTCTCGACTACAGGACATCCCCTGTATACAGGAATTACACCACCTCTTGCTATTGCGTCCCTCTCCGTCTCTGTGTCTCTGTGGGTGTGGACATCTCAGACGTTGAGCCCCCCTGGGGCACATTTGATGATGGTGTTTATTTTCTTCCAGGTCATGTGATATGAATATATTACATTTATACCTTATTATATGTATTTATATATGTATAAAATTATATTACAGTTTTATATATATATATATACATAGAACTATGTTGAATGCACATTATACAATTGACACTGATAATTAACATAGTAATCTTAGTATCAGGTACTGTGTTGTAAATCAAGTACTATTATTTCTATATTACAAATGAGGAAACTGAGGTGCACAGAAGTAAAATACTGTGCCCCAGGTCATATGTCTCATAAGCAGCAGGGACATAGCTCACACCAGAGCAGTTTATCTCCTGGGCTCACACTATTAAATCTGTTCCCAGTTTCCTTTTGGATGTGCCAAGGAATGAAAACAACACAGACTCTCACAGCTAGAGGGATCGCTCCGTATGATGCAGAAGCCAGCCAAGCACATCGTTCTTGTCTTGATTAGAATTCGCAGTTTATGCTTAGCTGCCCTTGGTTGTTTGGCTGGTTTGGGGTGTGCTGATGTTGAAGGATGATTTGAATGAGTGAGCTTGGGCACTGCAGGCATTCTCCAGTGCAGCTCTTGGTGTTCCAGCAGAGTTAAATAAGAAAACTCACAGATGTCACCAGTGATCAGGACTTAATGCAGGACATGGTAAAATTAGCCATACAGGTGCAGTCATAAATGAAACAAAGTCTAAATCTCTCTCTGCTTTGGATTATGCTTAAGAGGTGAATCAAAAATAGCATGGGATGGAAAGGAAAATAAGAAAGGTCAGGGGAAATGGATCAAAATGTACCCCAAATGGAAAAAAATAATAGCATGATGCACCAAAAAAAGGGGGATGTAGAAAATCCTCAAGTCTAATCTGGATATGATGGAGGCGACAGTGAATCTGAGACAGGAAAGAAGAGCAAAGGTTTAGGAGTCAGAGTCCGGGAACAGCCTGGGGTGTGGTTTACCTCGTGGAGATGGCAAGGTTGGCACATACCATGGCGCACGGAGAGTGGCATAATCAGAGATGGCTTCCCAGCATCTGCTCAGGTCTGGCACAGAGAGCTGACGGCTGAGGGAGGGATCATGTCTATTCCCACTGTGTGTGTCCTCTGACTGTGACTAGCTTGGTGACCCCAGCGATCTGAGGAAGAAAGAGGCAGATCCTAACCATCTCGCCTTCTGCACTCGAAAGTGCCACGGACAAGGTTTCGAGGAAGGGGTCAGCCTGACGGTGCTCAACTTTCATAATTTTCTGACGTCACGGAGCAGTGTCCATTGACATTTCAGATCCACAGATGTGGTTTGTTTGGAACCTACCAGATGCCGGAGTCTGCCAGGGAAGTAATGAAGGGCCATTTATCCCGCTGAGAGTCTCCTTAAAGGGAATCAATAACCTCATTGGAAAGAAAAATTGCATCATTTTGATGAGGCCCCTTCCAGGTGAACAATCCTGTCCGAGTGCTTAGCTGTCATTTGCGGCAGGCATGATGGCGGGTCCTGTATGCTGATGGTGGTCCTGTATGCGGCCTCATTGGTCCTATTTTTGGATGAAGATACTGAGGTGCTGAGAATTTCAAGGAATGTGCCCACTAGTACACAGTAAACAGTAGAGAATTTGAAGCCGTGTTTATCAGACATGAAAAACACTGCAGTGTGTGTGTGTGTGTGTTTATAAATCTCTGTACTAGTTTCTTTACTTATAAATTGGGCATAAAGGTACCACCTGTTGCTCATAGTTGTGTGTTAATAAAACAATGTATTTAAAGAGCATTTTATAGAATGATGTAGAAATAATAATAATTTTTATCTATTGACTAGTGTGTGACCTAAGGGATGGGGACCATTACATTTTTTTACACATGTATGGATTTTGACCCAAGAACCTCAAAAGGAGGCTCAGTGTCTGAGTAATTTTATTATTTTGGAGGAGATAATGGTACAAAGACTGTGATTCTGGGGGCATTTTAACGATTCTGCAGTGATTTTTTTTCCCCACTACCTAAGAGTCCAAGTAACCTGAGAGGATTCTGAAAAGGTTAATCATCGAAGAAAGTGGTTCTGTTCTCCCATCACTGAGTCAGATCAATATACATTCTCTCTTGGATAATTTCAAGGGCTAGTTAATTTCTTGACACTAATGGTTTCTATGACAGTCCTGGAGTTGAAGATTGCAGATTTCCTACTGAGGAAGCCAGAAACCCGAGAAATCACCTACCCCTCGAAGGGAGACCTGTACAATCCTTGCCTACATAATCAGAGAAGGAATGTTAATTCTTACTCAGAGGCTGGGTCTGAGGTCATTGTAGGCTATAGAAATAAAGGCCAATCTGGAAGGAGGAGTCAGAAGCAGGTAAAAGTTGCAAGTCTGTTTTTACTGCTGGCTGACTCTCTAAAAAACTGTCATCCTGAGAAGTAAGGGAAGGAAAACAAAACAATCCTCCCTACTGTCACCCTTCGTGTGTTGACCTCCCTGCTTCACATTTAAGCAGGACATGCACAGCAGTGGGGTGGAATAGCCCTTATTAATATGCTGATAATGGCCGCCATTATTTAGAACAACAACTGGGATCATTATGAAAGGCCTTTAACCCTTGGCCTTTCCTCAGCCTGGTCCTTAGAATTTTGGTCTGGCTTTTCTTGTCAAGAGAAATAGGAAGAGAAAGGACCAAAGGTGAGATGTTAGTGCCACTCTAGCCTTTGTTCTACACAGCCCACATGCATCACTTCTGCTTGCTCGCTTGAAAGTTTTGCAAGCAATCCTATGTGACAGTCCTTTAAGTAAATCAGTGGGTTAGTTAAGTAACCTGTTAGATGAGGGAAGAAACAATTTGTTTTGAAGCATGCCTAAGGAAAAGTCACTGAAGCACTCTACGTAAGCAAAAGGGTGTTAATTTTCATTTGTACAGATACAGAAATTATGTATCTAATGGTGAGACAGCGACTCGGTAATATGGGTAACTATTCAGGCTTGATGGGCAGTACCAGTAAGGTTCTTTTCCCTTTCCCAATAGGCTGTATTGGGTGGTCCCAGTCCTAGAAGTTTCTAGTGTTTGTGGAAAGATGGGATACATTCAGAGTGGAGACATTACAGAACCATCCTGGTCAGTAACAGAATTCTGGTGGTCAGAGGAAGGCCACATGATAAGAGGTGACTTCCTTCTGGGGCCAGCTCTCTGACCCCAGCATCGCATTTCTTAGTTCAGACTCTGCCTCTGAGCTCATGGTTTGCCTTTTGTTCCCTTCCCACTCACAAATCACAGGGGAGCCATAGTGTGTAAACACTACAGGCATCTCTCCTCGGGCACTTGCTGTTTGTTTGGAGAATTAATTTATGTTCCTCTAAGAGACTATTGATTTGAGTTAGGTGATTAAAGGCACTCGATAAAGAACCTGCTAAATCTATTCACCTGTGCTCCACTGATTATGGAAGAGGGTGTATCAATCTTTTCTCATCAAATGACTCTTCCTTTGCCTCAGCCACTCTTCTGTTTTTGCCGCCCTCAGGCTTTCAATTAGGCTAAGAGGCAAAATTCATAGTTTCCCGGGGAGCCGTGAGAGGGTAGGTGTGGGCAGAGTGCTCTGGGAAGCAGAAAGAAGAATGGCTTAACCTTTTAACTAGGTGTACAATCTTAGAATATAAATTCCGGGTCCCTTCTTATCGCTCTCTCACCCAGTCATTTTCTGATTCCATATCTAAAATGTTCCTCAAATCGATTTTCTTTCCTTCTTTTCTTCTCCTGTTGTCTGGGTTCAGGTCTAATTGTAGTGCCTGAAGGACACGTGGAACCACATACAGTCCCTTAATTGACCTTCCTGCCTCCCATGTCCCTCCCTCCATGCCTCCTGACTCCCTTCCATCCTGCCTTTGGGAATCTTTTCCACATGAAGTTCTGGGGATGTGGGCAATATCTCTTGCTGTCCCATTTGAAATGTTCCTTTAACTGTTTATAAATTTTCACAACTTGTTGTCCTAGAAAATACGTCACCGCCTAGTGAACGAGGCTAAGAGACTCAGCTGTGCTCACAAGTACCTGGCTGTCGTCAGGTGGTATGACCTGTCGTTGAGTGATTTGCTCATTAATATTTGTATTTTCTCCTCCCCACCCGGAAGCTTGTTTATTTTCAACGTCCTCCTAGAAGACCCAAATGTAAAACTTTTGCTGATTCCCTCTTAGAGGAAAAGGGGGAGGGGGAAGGGATGGAGGATTTGTGGAGGGGACACTGTGAAGGGGGACAACATTTGAAGTGTAAATAAATACAATAGCCAATAAAAATGTACTAAGTTTCTTTGTTAGCCTTTCCCACATAGCGTTTTGAAATTTCCTTACTTAGCAGTATTAGGTTAGGGTGATTTTTTTTTTTTTTTTTTGTCTTCCTCTTCATGTGAGGACAGAAATCAATTAAGACTTAATTCAGTTTAGTGTTTCCAGAACCTGCTTCGGGAGTGTAATGCATACCAAATGGGAGACTAGATTGTTTTTTTTCAGAAGAAATGTCCTTTCCTTCTTCCCTCCTTAGGTGGAGCGCACTGTCTTGGCTCTGCAGCTTCAGACTTGGCAGTGTGACTTCTGTATATCCACTGGGATGTGAGTAGATGTGCTGTAAGTAGAAGACATCATACGTATGGATGCCTCATGTCATGCTATGATGTCTCATCTCATATTATCTTTTGAGTCCCTGGAGGCAGTGGTCCAAAACAAGCAGGACACAAGGACCCAAGCAGACAAGAACCCAGATTGAAGGCTTGACCTGAGTTCATCCAAGTTGAAGATCCGTGAACCAGCAGAAAATGCATGTTGTTTGAAGTCACTGAGCTCAGTGCTAGTTCATTACTGGGTATTTTTATTCTGTGGAAGTGACAAATTCATTCAGGCCCTGAAATTTCCCAACCAATACATAGATGGAAGAGAAAGGAAGGACTGGGGGAGGGTATGAATGAGGGCTGGAGAGGTAGCTTAGTCAGTGAGGTGCATGCCAAGCATGCATGAGGACTTTATTAGATCCTTAGAAGCAGAGTAAAACAGCTAGGCATGGTGGTGCATGCTAATACTGCTGGGCATGTGAAAATGGATGGATTCCCAAGGCTTTCGAGGAAGCCAGCCTAGCCCAGTTGTCGGATAACAAGTCAATGAGAAACCCTGTCTTGGAAAACAAGATGAACGGTACCTGAGATGAATGCAAACCATTGGTTTCTGTTATACCTCTATGCATGCTGCCCACCGCCACCCCACATATGCACACACAAGAAGAAAAAAAGAAAACCATGTACCTATCCCATGTGCATTTATTTAGGGGGAGGGAGCATGATATTAGGGCTTCATCACTCATAGAAAGTTCAAGATGAGGTTTTGCAAAGTCATGGCAGTACCATAATCGTTAGTAGAATACATTATTTTTCAGTTCTGCAAGCCAGGGTTGGAGCCTGAAGTTTATAAAATTTAAAACTTGAAGGCAAAAATTAAGTTTTCCCCCCTTAATCATTCATTATGAAAAGCATAATTGAAGGGGAAAATCTTGGAATAAAGTCACACAATGAAGTTCAAGTTCTAATAGAAATTATTACTGGATTGTAAACTATTTTGGATTAACCATGCCACTGTTCCCCTTCATTAGTGTGGATAATTAAAAGTTAGCCATGTATCATTTTTCTTGATATTTATGGATATCGCTGTGCCAATGATGGTGTGATCTGGACAGTATACAACTATTTTCTTCTTGAAGCACTCATTGGATAACTCTATTATTAAAGGACTGAGACTTAATTGAGTATATAAACTTTATCTCCCTATTTTCAAATGCTTGTCAAGAAGACCCAATGAGATTGTACATCTGAATAAACACTGATATTTAGTTCGAGAGATCTCAAGGTCATATAATACTAAAGACACGAGACCCAGTATCTGTATGCACAAGAGAGAGAGCTAGGGAAGTGAGTCAGCTAAGTGCTCGGTGCACAAGCATGAGGACCAGGCTCTGAAACTCTAGCCTCCATATAAATGCCAAGTATAGTATTGTGTGCCTGTAACCTCAGTGCTAGTGAGGCAGAGATGAGATGGTCCTTGGGGATTGCTAACAGACAATCAATGAGCTCCAGGTCTTCAGGAAGACCTAGTGCCAGGTCCAGAGAGACACCATGTTTCAAAAATTAGGGTGCAAAGTGATAGAGGAAGACACCTAATGTCTATATATGGCATGCACAAACACAAATAAAATCATATAGAAGATGACAAACAATAGGAGAACTGGATCATCTCATGCACATGGGACTTTGGGAGAAATGGGGTTTAGCCATTAGAGTCTTTGTGATGTAGGAAGGCCACGTATAAATCTAAATCTACTTTGTGTGTTTCCTGCATTCAAAGGTTCAAGGTTACTAAACTTTGTAGGAGTGGACTTACAGCTGTTGGAACTCAAGGTTAGAAATTTGGTTGCTTACCTGAATATTAATTTTGTAGATGAGAAAAAAATGTCATGAGTTGCTAGGTTGATTGAGATTAACAAGGTCATATTTTACTTTGAATAGAGAAAATTACATATTTAGAAGAACAAATTTGTTTTTCCTATTCTAGTTGGAACTCTCTGGCATTTGAGGATTTTGTTGACCTGTTCATCTCAAATTGGCCTACTGCAAATTTAGGTTATAGAAGTATATCATTGTTTCTTCAGTGCCATCTCTGCAAGGCAGGCACTCCTGGAGTTCTCTCCTTTCTGTCCATCCCTAGGATCTTGCTAGTGACACCAAGCAGCTATTTGTTTACTGAAAATACCTTTGGGGATGTTAGGGAAACTGGTGAGATCTGAGGCAAATAGGATTTCTTCCACTTAAGGGCCTGACAGTATTCTTTCAAGATACTCATAGTAAGTTTAAATATTTCCTCCCATATAGCTTTGTTTTTTTTTTAATTTAATCAAAGATTTTTTAAAATTTTTATTTAAGTGTCTGTGAGAGTATACACCATACAAGTCACAAGTGTGCATCAAATTTTCTGGGACTGGAGGTAGAGGTGGTAAGAAATTACCCGGGTGTTGGGAACCAAACTTGGGTTTTCTTTACAGGTAGTGAACTGTCTTGACTACTGAGTATATCTCTAGCTTGCTAAATAGTCCTAGGTGATATCTATTATGTATGTATTCAAGTGTTAGAGCTGAATTCACATGTGACTATGACTAGGTAATGATGCTAAATACTGTGGCAATGCTCAGAAGACAATATTGTGACACTTTGGGATCTTTTCATGTGTCTTTCACAGAAACTGTGATGAATCAGGATAGAATTGGTCCATGGTATAGATTATAATAACATAATCCCAACAAGAGATTATACAAAAAGCATACTCACGTGATAAGTCACTGAGACAGAAGCCAAAAGTTGACTCTCCATCCTTGGCAAATGAACAACCAGAAAAAGAATCTCTGAAACGCAGCCTGCTGGAGGCAGTTTGTATTTTACAATTCATTACCAGTGCTCTTTGCTTTCTCCATCCCCATGGAGGCTGGGCATCATTTTTCTATTCAATGCAGAGAGAACACAAAGAGGAAGAAGACAGCTTTCTCACTGGCTCGGGGTCTTTTGTAATAGGAGAGCTGGGGAAATGGACTGAAATAAACACATGTAGCATTGTTATCGATGTGTAGGGATCAGAAATGCATTTCGACATCTTTTGCTGTCAGTTTTGCCATAAGTTATAGCTCGTTCAAAACACTGTGAAGATTGCTTATATTCTAACCAATCTCTTACAAATGTGGTTTCACTGGCTTTGCTCTGCTGCCTGTCCAGTTTCCATAGATCTGGGAATCAGTCCTGTGTGGCGGGTCAGTGAGATGAGGTTTCGTTTTCCACGTAAGTGGGGCAGGTGAGATTAGTGCAGTCACTTTCTCTGACTGTCTATTTTGATTGAACTTTTTGTACAATAGATGGAATTTACATCCCATGGATGAGTAGATGCTCGTTGTCTCTGTTCTTGGATTGTGATGTCAGGAGAATGAGCTCCGAGTCAGACTGGATGAGTTGGATTCCTGGTCGCACCCTTAGGAATAACATCTGTAATAAGATCTTCATAGTCCTCATCTCAGAGGTTATAGCTATAAAAATCAAGCTCCTTTGTTTGACCTCAAACTCATTCCATAGCTGAGGATGACCTTGAACTCATCTCTCCTTTATCTAATATGTACTGGATTACAGGAGTATGCCACCGTATTCTGTTTTATAAATGCTAGGGATGGAATCCAGGGCAGTGTGCACTAGGCAAGCATGCTTCAACCCTGACCCTCTTAGAGATATTCCTGAAGATTTAAGGAGTTAGTGTCAAGATTGTGACACATGACAGGTGTTGGTGATGAGGATCTGCACACTCTAGTGGTAACACACAATGCGTGCACATGGTGATGGAGGAGACTGTGCTCACTAACTCCAGCTTCCTCCCGAGCTGTTGGTTACCTGATATTAACCTGTTGGTTACGTGTTATTAAGCTGGCTTTCATACTCTTCGTTCCTCTCCCTAGCCCCCTTTAAAGAAAACATCATACACTTTCAATTATGTAATATACCACCTAATTGTACCTAACTTATTTCTGTTTTCTATTATTTTAAGATAGTTTTTAAGGATGTCATAAATCTTAATGGATCGCTAATTGATTCTCAAAGGTTCACTGCAAAAGTTGCCCAGAGATGGGCTTGTGGGACCTTGTAAATTGAAAACGAAAAGAAAGACAAAACCCTCCTTGGTGAAGTCATAGTGGCTAATGGACAGATTGTTATGTGGAGAGACAGACCTTCAGAGTGTCCAAGATGGCTCTGGTGATTTGCTGTATTATCGTCTAGAACAAATTCCAAGATTATTTGTATAGGAAGGTCGGCATGTTGACTTGATTCTTTCTGCATTCTTACAGATGCAGGGATTCATTCCTGTTAGGATGTCTCACCACTTCTAGTTTCCTTTTTCTCTGACAATTATGCTCTTCATACCACAAAGTGTCCTTAAACTTTTCTCCCACTTTTGCCTTATCATTATCCTCCTCCTCCTCCTCCTCCTCCTCATCATCATCATCATCATCATCATCATCATCATCATCAACAGCAGCAGCAACAGCAACAGCAGCAACAGCAACAGCAGCAACACCAGCACCGCCTCCATGCTGTGGCCAAGCCTTTGTGCCCAGCAGCTGCACTAGCTTAAGTGGTGGAGAGTGAGTGAGATGGCCTGGTGGTGGCCCAAGCTTCCTAATACCAGAGAACTGGTTCTACTTGGCAATGACATGTTCCTTTGACTGCCCCTTTGGCCCCTGTACTGCCTAAGCATCTTCAGTTCTGCTTCTCTCTTTGTGCATCCCGCCATCTTTCCCATCTTTGTATCTCACGGTCATTTATTAAAGTAGAGTTGCAGTCTACCTTGTGTCACACAGTATATTATTGTGCCCAAATTTATATGCAAATACTTACTGCAACGAGTCATTGATCCGGTTCAAGGTTTCTGAACCACTATACAAACTGGAAAATTACTCACCTTGGATATCTTGCTGTTGCCCAAAGCCATTGATTATGAGACTCCACCCTGGCCCCGACATGACCACCATTCTTACAGCCCATGGTCAGTGCCCAGGCCCTGTGCTCTCCTCTCTTTGGCAGGGTGAGAAGTATAGGCAGAGTGGCAGCACTAGGTCGGCCCAGGTCTCCTGGTAGCCTGAGGACTGGTCCTACTTGGCCATGCTATGTCCTTTGTCTGCGACTTACTTCTTGCCACTATGTCTCTAGTTCCATTTCTCTCTGTCCAGTGCACTATTCTGTCTTGACAACTTTTTCCAATTCCCATAAGTTACTTCTATTAAACAAAATACAGAGTCTATCTCTTTATGTAGCTACATTTTGTCCCAGACCGGGTGTGGAGTGGGATCTAGTTCTAATGGGCCATTTCTGACAGTTGACCTTTGACTCCTTTCTCTTGGCCTCATGGTTGACTTCCATTTTCTTAAATACATCTTTCTGCTTTTCTTCTGTCTCATCATCTTATTCCTATGTGTTATAGTTAGAGGGGGCTGAGCTGCATGACTGGCCAGAGTTTCCTGAGCACACACTTTCATTGGTAGCACTAGAACACAGGTCTGCCTTTCCCCTTGCCTTTCCTCTCACTCTTGTAGCTCAAACTGTGGTTGAGAGCATGGTTATACACATAAGATCAAATGCCCCAGACTGAATTTCAGCTTCTTACTTAAGATGCACTTCAATGTCCTCTTCTGCACTCCATGAGATTGCTCTAAGTGACAAACACATTAACACCATTGCAGCCACTCAGGAAACAGTTGTAGCATTGACATCACTCCAATCCATTTTCTACTCCTGTTGACATTATCTCAATTGAGATTCCTTGTTCCCAAACTGCCTCTTAGCAGATCCTGCCTACACTTCTTTATGCCCCTGACTCATTCTTCACGCAGCAGTCAGAGTGAGTTTTCTAAAGAACAAATCTAATGAAGAACCATCTGACACCTTTCAGCAGTGCCCTGATGGTCTCAGAGTAAAGGCTAATCTGTTTTCTTTGATCTATGATGCTCTTTAAGACTTGGCTCCTGTCCCCCACTCCAGACTCTCTCTTGCTATTTATTCTACTCTAGTTAAAACTGTGCTCATGGGTTAGGGAAATGGTCTAGTTTGTAAAATGTCCACCAGCAAAGCAGAAGGACCTGGATTGAGATTTTTTCCAAATCCACTAAAGAACACAAGCATGTGCCTGTGATCTCAGCACTGGGTGAGTGTGCAGATGGCAGATCCCTAAAGCTCACCAGACAGCTAGCCAGGTTAGTGAGAGGCTCTGTTTCAAAATATAAAGATGAGAGTGATCAGGGGAAAACACCCAACTTTGCATGTGTATACACACACACACACACACACACACACACACACACACACACACACACACACGGGGGAGGGGGCAGAGGGAGGGAGGGAGAGGAGAGGGTAGGGTGGGAGGAGGTGGGCTATGTGTGCTCAGGTATACAACAAGTGTCTCAAAACAGATCATGCATATTTTCTCCCATTGGAATTTTAATACTGTTCTGTCTTTGAACTATTCTTATAGTTCAGTACGAACTGATTCTCACACATTCTTTGAGATATGGTAAAAGTTCCATTCTCCCTAGAAGTTCTTTCTGCCTGTAGGGCAGTCTCAGCCTACCAAGCTTGGGTCAGGTGCCTCTAGGTTCTTCATAGCATCTTCTCCTTTAATCAATGGATACTCTTTTGTATAATGGATATAGCATAATGACATATTTATCTGTTTCCTCTTCCAATCTGTAAACTTCCTGAAGACAGAAGTATCCCGTGTCACAGTTTTGTTTTGTTTTTGTTTGTTTGTTTGATTTTTAGTACATTGGCTGGACCATGATCCTAGGAAGGATTTAAGCTCATTGATCAGAATTTGTGTTTTCCATGGTGATTGGTGTGATTATTTTGTGTTAACTTTCAATGGTGTTAGTTCTTTTTTCTCTTGGATATGTGTTGTTGTTGTTCATGTACGTTTTGTTTCTCTTGGGTGTGCTTTGTTGTATGTTGAGTATGCACTTGTTAGCATAGGTGTGTGCTACCATGTGATAGCATACATCATATGTGAGTATGTGGGATCATGTGCACTTACATTACTTCTCAGAAGTCGATGTCAGGTATGTTCCTCAATTGCTCTCTACCCTTAGGTTTATTGTTTGGATGGCTGCTGGGCCAGTGAGAATCAGATGTGCCTGTCTATGTGTCCTTGCCTCCAAATTGCTGGGGGTTATAGTCCAATGTGACTATAACTGGCCTCCTTACATGGGTGCTGGGGACCCAAACTTAGATCTTCTTTCCTGAACTGCAGACACAGCAGGAAGTGAGCTAGCCTCCAGCCCCAGTCTTCACCTGTCTATTTTTATTGACTTGATTTGTTAGAAGTGAGCTAGCCTCCAGCCCCAGTCTTCGCCTGCCTATTTTTATTGACTTGATTTGTTAGATTCTTACTTCACCTTTTTTTTTCTGTCTCTAGGATCAACTATTTAGAAACACCCGTCTTTTCTCAAATTTTCTCTTCCACACAGTGTTTTGTATGCCTCCCCCCACTTCCGTCCTCACAGTGGCTGAGGTGAGCGAGCTACTCCAATGGCTGCTTTTCCTTGAGTTACGAACAACACGAATGTAAAGACATTTCATCCTTGGCCATATGTCTTCTATAGAATTGTGCTATGAAAATATTTGAACAGATTGAAAGCTTTGAATAGCCTGGCCAGGAGAAACACTTCAGGATTCCTTTTCCTGCAACCCTATTATGAATGCACAGGAAAAATTGTTTATAAAACTGGTGCAAAGAGTGAGATGGAAGTTTTCATTTAGGTTTTAGTTTTAATTGTTAGTGTCTTTTTTTTTTTTTTTTCACCGAAAGGCTAGAAACCAAACTCCTCTTTAAGTCTGGAAAATCTAAATAAGAAGCAGAATATTAGTGTATTTTGTGTGGGACATGGTGATGGTGTGACTTCTCACGTCTACATTTTTCCTCTGAAATGTGGATGTGGTTACCACAAAGATTGCTCTGAGGAACGGGTGTAATGATTCTTCTAAAGTGTATAGAAAGAGCATAATCCAGAGGCATTATTTATGGGGAAAAACAGCATGGCAGTGGTGTTATCCACGTGATAACTCTAGAGGTTTCCTCTTTACTTTTCTGAGGACCACACATGTCAAATCACACCTGTAAGTGTATAGAGAAATGTTCACTGATCTCAATTCTGGGGCTCACATTCTTTTCACACTGCTGTCTTAAAAGGATGACACGTTTGACTATGGCATCACTTGGAACATGAATCTCTGCGTTGTATATGCAACTCCTGATCTATATGTAGATGTGACTTTGGCATTTTGTGAACTCATATCAGAATTTGAGGCTATGCTGGGAATCTGACTCTCACCCAATTAGAAATGGAATTTTGTAGCTACAGACCTATTAATATTTTGGGCCAGATAATTCTTGTTTTGGGACTATCTCTTCTTTGCAAGATGACCAGATTTATCTTCTATGTTTTCCCACTAGATGTTAAAGGCATCCCTTGTCCCTAGGTTAGACAGACAAAATACACACATGATTTTGGTGTGTCTCCACATCCACACAGCCTTCTTAATAGCACATGAGGCACACTGAATTAAAGGTTCACTTAAATAAGCACATTGAACTTAACAATGTTGTAAAAGGTTTTATCTCCAATTCAGGTCATTTACCAAAACGGTAGGGGTCAGAGCTTCAGTATGGAACATTTGCGGTGATTTCTCTGCAGACTTTACATTGGGCAGGGAAGAAGGATCAGGCTGAGGTAATAATGGAAATTGTAAATGGTGCTGTACTAAGTATTTAGAAAACAACTAACTCAGTCTGAACTACACAGCAATTTAAGCCATATTTACATTGAAGCTCTTCACAAAGTACACATGGCTTCATGCATTAGATGGTTTCTTGCTGACTTAGACACACTTCTGAACATAAGAGTCTAGGGAGAGTGACAGAGGTAATCACAATGCCTGAACCTAAGACAATGTAAACATCACTTAGGATGCTCCAAAGAACAAGTGACATTGCTCATAAGAATAGGTTTTATGATCTAAAATCAATGCTTACAATGTAGGGGGAAAGGGTCTAGGATAAGTAAAAACAACAATTTTGGAAGATATGGACAGAGACTGTCTTAGCAGAGATCTGAGGATGAGCAGGTTGTGAAACTGTATCCTTTCTGGAATTCCAGGAAGAGCAGCTACACATCTCATTTCAGTGAAGAGATATGCTGTACCTTTCACTCTTCTGATTTCTCCAGGGCTTATGTATGTGCACTTGGCTCTTTACTCTTTACATTACGGAAGATATGCCTCACCTGTGAGCAAATACTAGCCAAGAAGCAATTTAAGGGAAAAGGCTTATTTTGCCTTGTGGTCTGAGACTACAGTTCATGTGGTGTGTGGGGTGAGGTGGTATTGGGGCTCCATGTGGCAGGAACATGACTTTGTAACTTCTTGCTCTAGTTTTAGTGAACTAGGAATTACAGTCAGGCTATAAACCTCTGGGACTATAAGGTCACCTATACCTTACTGCCTTAGCAAGGCTCCTCCAAGACATCAAGGGACAAGCATTAGGGACAAGCACACAAGCACATGAGCCAGAAGTGGTAGCATCTTACACTCAAACCATAGTATCCTATTTCTCTTCCCTACTATAATATTTTCCATGAACATTTAAACTGCTGAGTTGGTACCTATTCTAACAAAACAAACAGATAGAAAAACTTATATCCTTAATCACAAATGTTACTCTAGCTACCACTCTCATTATAGCTTCTGTTCTATCAAACAGTTCTTTGAAAGGCTTGAAGTGCACCCCACTCTCCAGTGCTCCTTCATCAAGCACCTGGTGGCCCAAGCACCCTAGAAAATGATTGTCAATGGCAGGGATTTTCCATGACATCATATTCAGTTAATGTTCATTTCCAAGTCTTCATTTTATCTGCTCTCTCAAAGGCACTGGCAAATGCTTATCTCTATTTTCCTCAAAATGCTTTTATCATTTGCTTCCGAGAATCCATCCTCCCATGGTTCAGCTCTCAACTCACCTTTAGATTTTTCTTCTATATTCTGAAGGTTCTTTCTCACCTTTAGATCTAGAATGACACAGGGCTCAGGTCTCTTCATTTAACTGTATTCTTCCCTCTTCAAGCACAGTATATCCTAAATGTCTATCTGTCTTCCCAGAATTGATCTTTAGAAAACTGCTTAGAGAACTGGTTTCTTTTCACAAGACCACACATCTTATCCTTCTTTATTTGCTTTTTGATATATATATATATATATATTTTTTTTTTTTTAATGAGTCTTAGGCAAAGAACTCTGACATACCATTTCCAGTTACATACACATATCCCCTTACTCTTTGATCCTAAGGGTGAAGTTTTCAGATGCTTAGAGTAACTGAACTTGAACTATACCAGAAGGCTAGATTGGATCAGTACTTTGGGGGCAGTGTGTGTGTGTGTGTGTGTGTGTGTGTGTGTGTGTGTGTGTGTGTGTGTGTGTACATTCACTTTTCTCTGAAGCATAACACAAAAAAAATGTTCCACAGGTTTTAAGTTGTAAATACACAGAAAATAGAAGATAGCAAAACAAAAAAAAAAAAAAATGGGTTCTCAAGCATTGTTTTGGAATTGTGGTAGGAATGGAAAATCTTAGCAGGACTATAGGAAAGCAGAACATGTAACTTACATGAACTTGAAATGAAGAGGAGTAATTCAGGAAAAAAAATTCACCTACATTAAAATGGCCTCCATATTGTTTCCTGATTTTGGTATCCACATAAGCTAATGACTCATGAAGTCATTAATGACTAATGGTCTCTTGTCTTGACCTTGTCACTCAGTTGCACTTTGCAACGGCCAAGCATTTCCTGGATACATGCACTGAGCACCTTCCCATAATCTGTGTGCAAAAGGCAGACACAGCATCCCCTGCCTCCTCATATGGGTTCCATCTACATTTATTCCAAAGGCACTGAAGCCACAAATGTGGGTGTCATATTAACCTGTTACCTTGTTTTCTCTCCATGGATTCACCAAAGCCAGCCAATTTTTCCCTCCCTTGTATTTTTTTTTCTTTTTTAAAACATGTTTTTATTGGTTACTTTATTTATTTACATTTCAAATGTTATTTCTCTTTTTGTTTTCCCCTCGGAAGATCCCCTGTTCCACCCCCTTCTCCTATGAGGGTGCTCCCCCCACTCCCACCTCACCACTATAGCATCCCCCTAAGCTGGGGCATTGAGCCTTCACAAGACCCTCCCCTCCCACTGACACTAGATAAGGCAACATATAGAGCTGGAGCCATGAGTCCTTCCATGTGTATGTTTTGGTTGGTGGTTTAGTCCCTGGGAACTCTGGGGGCTCTTCCTCTGGGGTTGCAAGCCTTGTCAACTCCTTCAGTCCTTCCCATAACTTCTCCACTGGGGTCCCTGTGCTCAGTCAGATGGTTACCTGCAAGCATCCCCATCTCTATCAGTAAGGCTCTGGAAAAGCCTCTCAGGAGACATCCATATCAGGCTCCTGTCAGCAAACACTTCTTGGCATCAGCATTAGTGACTGGGTTTGGTGGCTGCACATGGGACAGATCCCCAGGTGAGGCAGTCTATGGATGGCCTTTCCTTCAGTCTCTGCTCTACTTTTTGTCCCTGCATTTCCCTTAGACAGGAGTAATTGTGGGTTAAATTTTCTCGAATCCATCTCCTCCTTTGTCTCTATGAGGATTGCTCTCATAACCTCCTTTCTGCTTCAGTACAACAGCGGCTTGGCTGCCACCTGCTTCTGTCTTTTCCCTTTTAAATTTACCCTCTGCTCAGATACCATAGTGGCCTATGCAGAGCATAAATCTTACCATGTAGTTCCCCTCCTGAAACCTCTGCAAATGCTCCCCTGAGTGCAATAAAATCTATGTTCCTTGGCGTGGTGTACATGGCCTTCCATGCCTGGCCCTAGCTCATCTCACTTGCTTCACTTCACATCTGGCCTCATGTGTTCAATCTTATGCAGAATGACTGGCTCCACTTTCCTTTCAGTCTCTTGCTTCTGTACCTTTTCTCCCGTGAGTCCCGTGGCAGTGGCCTTCCTTCATTCTTACTGCTTCCAGCACATCTGTCAATATGCGCATCATTGTTTATAAAGCAGAAAGCAGCTTCTCATATACCGATCCCCCTTCATGTGTATTCCTGTATGTCCTGTGAGTTTGTATGTATGTATGTGTGCTCTCATACATGTGTGTATATAATTGAAACAGTTTCCAGTATACGCAAATATTTCTTGTAGTGGTGTGTGTGTGTGTGTGTGTGTATTACCAAAACACCTCCCTCTATACACAAACATTTGTTGTAGTGACTCTGCTAAGCTACCCTAGATTTTGGTGCCTAGTACACAGTTGTAACTGGATAACTAGAGAAGGAATGTTGTTCCTGTTGTCTTGAAATAGCCAAGAGGCTCAAATGCCAGACAAATATGGTGCAGGAAGTAACGACCTTGTGTTAATAATGGAATTCCAGCTGACTTCCTGCCGCTTTGTACTGGTCATATGATGAAGGCTGCTCTCTGATATGGAGGTGTTGGTGAGACAGGGAAGGGAGACACGCAGGGACCATTTGCATTCTCGTTGGACTGGAATGGGCACAGTAGAGCTGGATGAGGCTTCAGTCACCATGGATTCAATCTGATGTGTTTACGCTGTTGAATGGTTTAGAGGAGGGTTACAGCAGTGAATCCTGCCAGTGCCTGGCAAGGAGGACTGGCTTGGTGCTGGTCAGCAAGGCTTGAAATATATAATAAGTGACATCTGCTCCTACCTTCTCCACATAGAAAAGCTCTCCTGGTTTGACTCACATGTCTCTGAGCCAGATCTAGTTTGCAGATGGCAATGAGCATTCTAATGTTGCATGTAGGCATTTTAAGACAGGCTCTCATAAATAGATCCTGTGCCCTGGGAGGCACGCCAAAACACATTTCTGTGTTGACTGCAGAGATGCTTGCTAAAAAGCAAACCGCACACTAGCAGCCCTCTGAGTTCTTGTGCAAATGGACTGTGAAATTGTGGCTTGATGCTCCAAAGCAATAAGTTTTTGTCTCCTTGATGATGATTAAGGGAAGCTGGGCTTGATTTGGCTGAGAGGGTGTGGGTGCAGCGGGAGGGGCTCGGAAAATCACAAGTAGGGGGAACCCGAAGAATAATGACCTGACTATTGAAGGGCAAGGAGAAGAAAGAGTACACAGTTCAACTGAACGCTTCATCTGACCTTCAGGAAATTGTCTTAGCGATCCTGCGACTTAACGTTTGCCCGCAAATTAACCGTCTCTGTTTGTTCCGGGCACTGGGATTGACAAAGCAGCCGGGGGATTCTGACCACAGAATTATAATAAATGGAGATGTCTCATGCAATTATTAAATATTTAAAGAATGGTCTTGACATTAACTTGTCAAATGGAATGAATGATATTGAAATCAAAAATGGTTTGTAAAACTGTCTTTCTGATGCCGTGGGTAAAATTCAGGTGGCACATTTGCTCTGGGTTGTGAAGAAGATACTGTTTCCAGGAGATGTGTCTCTGCATCATTTTCATCCCAAATGTTAATTAACCAACAGGACACCCAGAAAATGGGCCTAAAATAAAGGGCATAGTCGGGAGTTTTTGGTTTTATTCTAGAATCATTAACTGAGGACATGAAAGGGCAAGGGGACACACATGCCCCCAACAGGTGACACATTCTATTTTAAAGTAAAGAAACATAAGATTTTTTGTTGTTGTTTGGTTTCCATTCTTCTCTAGACTAGGCAATGTGAGATGTTAGGTTGTAAAGATAGCATTGTTCATAAGTGGAAATAGCATTATTTATTGGTTATTAAAGAGGCTTTTGTTCGTTGCTTATGTATGTAATAGATGTTGATCCTTACTAACACTCATCATGGACCAGCACTGGTGTCAATTTTCACTTACTCATGAAAATGTTATTTGATCACGAGGGAGAAAAAGATTCAGCTTAAAAACTCTTGTTTCTCAGCCTTTTGCAAGTACTCACCATTCTGACTGATGAGATAAAAGAAAATTAAATTATGAGATACTAGGTAATTTTTAAAATGGTAACAGGGTCATTCTCATTTCTGTAGGAATTATGGACATATCAGCTAAAGCTGCAGTAGTCCTGTCATGTGATAGAAATTGAAGGAAAGACTAAGAGGATTGTTGACATATCTCTTGGCCATTTTATTCTTAAGCCTTTGTATAAAATCTGATTTTTATTCTAGTCTTCTCATAAGAACAATACAAAAGAATAGTTGGCCTCACTTGTGTATTTTGTGTGTGTGTGTGTGTGTGTGTGTGTGTGTGTGTGTGTGTGTGTGTGTGTAGGGTTAACTACTATTTCGGCATTATGTTACACAGGGTTGAGTCTCGTCCCTAAGACATACTCTACCTACTGAAACACTAGCTTACACATGTGAAGTAGACTAGGAAGAGCAGTAGGAGATGCCATTCCAATGGGGACACAAATGTCTGGCTGAGGTACCAGCCTGCACTGTTTTATAATAAAAATCACCATTGGGCCATGAAAGCAAAGACTCTCCATTCTTGAAAGGAAGCCTGTCCCAGACCATCTCCGTCAAACAACGGGTTCCCCAGGGCAGGAGAGAGGATTGAAAGACAGAAGAGACAGTCAAAATTGTAACATGACTTCTGCCAGTTCTGAGGCTGAAGCAAAGCCTTCTTTATTCAGTCCTCTTTTAAACCCCTTTAATTACATGCAGAAAGATAACATCAGTTCTGAGTCAGGGAACAAGCTAGTTAATAATCAGAAATCCTGAACTGATCTTTCTGGAGGCCAGGTGTGAAGATCAGGGTCAAGAGGGGATCCCAAGAGACAAAGAGACTGCCACACCTACATCCACTGAACCTGCCCTGAGCTTCAAATGCAAGTGTTCTTAATCCAGGCCAGTTTCCTGAGGATAGGACCAGAGTCACACTCCTGCTTTGACCAGTTTCTGATTATCCTGCTGAAGTAAAATATTCCCTGCTGCCAACTGTTCAGTGGTGCCAAAATGTTCTCCACAGAAGCCTATTAGAAGGGATGGTCTCCCTTTTTCGTAGACACTGCCTTGTTGAGAGTATGATGTTGGATACGACTGTGACCATCTCACACCTCTGGACGAAGATCGTTAGGGAGATATTATTGGCTTATGTTTGTGTGGACAGATCTAGCCTGTGGTGATGTGCTAATACCATTGTACTGTCAAGTCAGAGAATCCAGGAAGCTGCTCATCTTCAGGCTTCACGTAACTTTTTTCTTTTTTGACAATTTGTTTTTGTACTTGCTGTGCATTAGGTTGTGGGCTGGATTTAGTTCCCAGCATCTAGCATCCACACAAAAGTGGTGTGTAGTCAGTGCATGCCTGTGACCCTAGCACGGGGAGATACAGGAGGACCCCTGGGGCTTGCTGGCTGTACACATTGCCGAAGAACAAGTGCCCTAGACTTATTGAGAGACTGTGCCTGAAAGGAGCAAGGTGAGGAGTGATAGAGGACATGAGTCTTCTACGGCCTCATCACACCGGAGTGTGTGCGCACACACACACATACACACACACCACACACACACCACACACACACACACACATACACACACCACACAGGCACACACCACACACACACATGACACATACACACTACATACACACACATAAACACACACACCACACACACATACTTCACATACCACACACACACACACACCACATACACCACACACACACCACACTCACACAGAAACATACACACACACAAACACACCACACACACACATCACACACACCACACACACACCACACACACACCACACACACACACCACACACATACTACATACACACACATAAACACACACACACCACACACACATACTACACATACCACACACACACACCACACACACATACTACACATACCACACACACACACCACATACACCACACACACACAACACTCACACACACACACCACACACACACATACTACACACACCATATACACACACACACCACATAGACACACACCACATACCACGCACACACACACTACACACACTACACATACTACACACACACCACACACACACAAACACACACACCACACACACACAAACACACACACCACACACACACCACATACACCAAACACACACAACACTCACACAAAAACACACACACACCACACACACACACTACATACACAGACACACAAACACACACACACACACACACACCACACACATACTACACACACACACACCACACACACACAAACACACACACACATACCACACACACACATACTACACACACCACACACACATACTACACACCACACACACACACCACACACACACAAACACACACACACATACCACACACACACATACTACACATACCACACACACATACTACACACCACACACACACACACACACACACACACACACACACACACACACACAAACACACACACACACTATTTGAAATATTTTAGACTTTATAGGCCAGTTCTGCCATTGTGGTATGAAAGCAGCTATAGATAACGTGGAGACAAATGAGCAATCAGCTCCAATGAAGTTTTATTTTACAAAGACAAGCAGCAGTAGGGTAGATGAGGTTCAACACTCTTCCAACTTAAAGACAGTTTAAAGACTTGAAGAAGGAAATGGGGATGAGAGATAATAGAAGCCATCTAGATGGCCGATCAATAAAGCAAAGGAGCACCTAGCTCAGGAGAAGAGGGGAGAAAGATAAATCTAGTCCTTAGGAAAAGGACTCTGGAAAAGGAAAGTGTCATGCAGTATAAAGGCATTTGTTGTGAAAAATCTAAATTCCCATCATTTATTTGGCATATGTATACACACACACACACACACACACACAAATTTTTTTAATATGTTTGTGATCAAAGTGCTTAACATATCATTGTCAAGATCCGAAGCTTCTTGTACAGATGTACATATGTGTCTACTCTTTTAGAGAGGGCTTTCATCTGACTGTGATAATGTAGAGTTGGTGAGTCTTAGCCTGGGATTCTGAACAATACATGGGACTTATAAGCAGGCAGGAAAAACATCATTCAAAGGTTGCATAGTGGCTTCTGGTATTTACCTGGCCCACACTCTTCTTTCACTTTGATTGACTCCTCTGTTTCAGTCTATCTCATAACAGTCCTGAAATGCTCTACTTGATTTAGGTTTTCTGTCTCTCTTTCCTAAGCCCTGTTTGTCCCCCAGATGATAATAAAAAAATGGTTAAAAGCAATATCTATCTATCTATCTATCTATCTATCTATCTATCTATCTAAGTGATTAACAGCTGGAGACCTCATGTTTCTAGCCTGCCTTGGTGAAATCCTGTGGAGGTCTTTTTCTGGACATGAGACTTGTGAGTCTTCAGGGTTTTGTCATGTCTCTGCCATTGCATTTAGGTACTGAGTTCATTCTCCCCACTCTTCATGCATCTGAAGCTGACTGTTTTAGTCCTAAGTGTTCTACTCAACGCATATCTGTCACTTAGTGGGTACCAATGCTTATTGGACTGAAGGGAACAGAAAAACCTATGGTCCTTTATAAACAGATGATGCAGGAATACTCTAGTTTGTCTATGGTATTATGAAAGAGGAGCACTATCAAGAAACCAAATGTCCTCTACATTTATTTAGATTTCTAATGGCATCAGAGACCCAGAAAGAAACAAAGGTCTTACAAGATAATGCTCAGGCGGATAGAGATGAGGTTAGGGAGGACCAGTGGTTCCTGAGGACCTATCATCACTCCTGTGTTTCAGAATACATTGATTGTCCCTTTGGGAAGTGTTCATCTAATGTCCTACAAATGGACACCATAGAGACACAATGTAAAAAAGGAAAAATATGCATAGAGTAGTTGATGCCCTGGGTAAAAGAGAAATAGAAAATCTTATAGTGTAGAGTTTATCAGGTACATATTTATAGACATGGAAATTTTCTACTATGTAAATTTAAAAAATTACATTACCAGGTAACACAAAAAGATGATCACCCATTTTGCTTACAAAATCAAAATAGATATGCCTGCCTATTATCTCTGTCTATCTATCTATCTATCTATCTATCTATCTATCTATCTATCTATCTATCTATCTATCATCACCTACCTACCTACTTATCTACGTATCTAACTTTGATTTCTTATAATTGATCAGTATGCAATATTTTACAACTCTTTCATTCTGGAGTAACTGCAGGAACCATAAAAGTAAAAACAAATCATTTTGAGGCAGGAGATGGATATTGTGAAGAAACAGAAGGAGTAACAACAGGATACAATGCTGTTGGGGAAACAGGGAAAGGGGATATAATCAGAGAGTTGAGAGAGTTAAGAAAATCAGAGAAGAGTAATCCAGAAGTAATGATATCTGAAAGAACACGAGGAGTCATACCATTAGCTATCTGCTTAAAAGAAACCTATAATTTAGGTTAGTCTGTGTATAAATATACACATATGGTTTAAACGAATTTTTTTTAAAATCTGGGGTGGCAATTCTCCTTTCAAAAACCAAAGAGTACCAGGCACAAGAATCTTTTATCTGAGTTGTATTTTCAGGGCTGCTCCAAAAGACTTGGAAAATATACCTCCTATGGCACTTACCCTTGCTTTCCCCTGGGAGGTGAGACATCAGAATTGCTGAAGATACTAGCACTTCAAACAGTGCCTATGGGACCCTAAGCTGGGAGTGATCCTAATGCTTCCTCCTGAAAGGACCAGCTTTCATGATACTAGATAGTGCATACAGGTTTCCACGGGAGGGAAACAAACAGCAGTCCTTCCAAGCTTTAATGCCTGTGAACCACAACAACGGTCAGCATGGCATGGTAAGCCCTAAGTGTGCAGTACTAACACACATAACTTGGTGCCAACCAACAGCTTTCTACTTGGACTTAAGACATACTCAAAGAGAAAATTATGCCTGGCGCTCAAAACCTTGCCAACTGACTCCCCAGGGCTTGTGAAATCATAGATCTTTGCTCTAATTACATGCAAAATTATTTATCCTTATATCCACAGGGTGTAGTGCTCATTCCTTATCAAAGGGAAATCTCTTTACAAAAGACAAGGACTATTAAATAAAATCACAGCCAATTGTAATGCAGAGTTGTGGAGCCTAGTCCTAATGGACACATGTATTAATCGCCCCTGAACTTAAGCTTCAGGGGACTTGGTAGAAAATGGCGAGGAAACACCTTTTTAAGAGTTGATATTTCAAGGAGTTTTCTGTGAGAGTGTGTCTCCTAGTGATGTCAGAAGCTACACCCATAAAGTCTTGCCAGCATGGCTGCCTGAACAAGGATAATAACAATAGACCTGCTAAAATGGAAAGGAAAAGCCCATGAAGCATCTACCTTATACAAGGAGTTACAGGCAACTAAGGAAATCTGAGTGTGAGGGAAATTCTTCCTCAGGGTAGAGCACACCAATTGTTTATCCAATATCACATGGCCAGCTCTGAAAACCCAAGTAGACAAGTAATATTTTACAGACTGAGCAGATTATATTTTGGAACCTGCACGCTTATCCATAACCATAACGATATCCATATTTGCATGCAACACTATTAATTATAGAAGAAGAGATGCCATTTGAAAGAAAGCAAGGAGAGATATATCAGAGGGTATGGAAAGAGGAAAGGGAAGGTGAAAATTATGGAGTTATGCCATATCTCAAAAATAAAATACATAATTAAAACATCTTATAATAAACATGAATGATTGAAATTATAATTATTGTAAAGGCACTTGCAGATAATTTATAAGTCATGGTTAAAAGTACATCCATATACTCAGATATGCAGAGTTTTATATTTTGTTTTTCTTTTCCTCTTCTTTTCTGATACATTTTCACTGTTTCATCCCAGGCTTGTTGTGGACTTGCTATCCCCCTTCTTTGGCTCTGTGGGAGCTGGGATTAGGGGCGTGCACTGCTGTACTTGGAATGCTATTATCTTTAGTGAAGAATTAACTGAGAGCTCCTCTCACCCAGGTTGATTCCTTCACAGTCCTTCCAACTCAACAGCCCGGTGATCTGAAGCGGTCTTCTTCCATTTCACTTTTTCTTTGAATGAATGAATAAGAAATCATAAAGCTATGAATATATATATATATATACATATATATATATATATATATATATATCAGTGATAGAACAAAGCCTTGCATTTGATTCCTAGTACAGAAAAATGTGTTGGTTAAGGTATTAAAGCTAGCACCAGAGAATGAATTGCTGTTACATTCAGGAATGAAATCAAAACAGATTCCACTTGAATTAGTTTAACAAGAATGAGTTCAAATTTAAAATTTCCATTTTATTTCCTGGTCCTTTTGTCTACCTGTAGTTTGTGGTTACTGGTCTATCTACAACCTGTCTGCTGTGTGTGAGCATGTTGGTGTGTGTGTGTGTGTGTGTGTGTGTGTGTGTGTGTGTGTGTGTGTACCTGTCCCTAACAATAAACTTTGCTCTGAATTTGTTGAACAGCACAGAAAACATCGTATGAGAAAGGGATGTTAAGATTTATAGAAATCCTTAACAGTTTCTTAAGGTACAGTTTTACTTTACTAACCTCAACTGACTCCCAATGACACTGAAAATTGCAAACAGATATTATCAGCATACATCCAAATGTTGCTTTCAGCAATTATCCAATATTATGTTTAAGATTGCTACCAATCTGTTTTAAGTAACTTAACATAACACATGACTGTATACATACATATATGCATTATTTTGTGTGAGGGATGAGGAGGAGTATATAGTAAAATTAAAGGTATGAATTTTAGCTTAGGTTGTAAAAGTTAATTGCATGGGAAATCTAAGGCATAGAGGTTGGTTACATTGTTTCCTTAAAATCAGGTTAAGCTTAAATTAGCTCAATACACAGTAGGGAACTAGGGTAATAGGTTAAGTCCACAGTCTTAAGTGATCTAAAGTTATATTCTTAACGTGTTGACCAGGTCTGAAAATAGTTCAGCCTATTTGAATGTAAGAGGTATTTTCAGAAAACTGCATCACTATAGCCAAATAACAAAATTATAGAGACGAGAGTATTAGGGTGTGTGTGACAGAACACATGTAATACAAAAGAGAAGAGGTTGGGGTATATAGGGAGTAAGCAGCCAGGTCAGAGGTCAGGGAGATGGGGAAGGAGAACATGAGGGTGACAGAAGAAACCAAACCTCAGTCTTTGCAAAAATACTATAAGAAAATCTGTTGTTTTGATGCTAGTTGAAAGTAAAAAGAAACTTTGAATAATATTATTTTAATATTATTGAAGCTAAAATTAGCTTCTAAATTGGTGTCAATAAAAGATAGAATATACACTTAGGTATGGTTCTTAAATTTTGAAAGCAGGTTTGGAAAAAAAAGAATTAATAAAATGCTCAGTATAATATTTTCCCTCTAGGTCACAGGAGAAGAGAAAGGGATCCACAGCCTGGCTTGGCAACATTTAGTATGGCGGTATTTCAGATGCACTGGGACTGACTCAGATGATATGAAGTTGAAAGTACAGTTCTGAGCTCAGCATGTTCCAGAAGAACTGATCTCTCTATATGCATGAGGAAGGATAGGAAAGATGAACCTGGAGAAATGGAAAGGTAATGGGAACTTCATAGCATCCCTTGTCGCTGGCCATGCATGAGAAATGTTTAGCAGAATGCATGGAAGTTGAGGAAGCTGAGTTTTCTTTGTTTGACTTTTGACTCAAGCCTGGGTTGGAGGCAATCAAAGGAGAATTGGGATGTCATCAGAAGTAGAAGCCAGTGGCCACCGTGTTTTAGTTTCATTTCTGTTGCTGTGGTCTAACACCCTGACAAAAAGCAACTTATAAAAGAGAGGATTTATTTTATCTCACAATTCCAGGTTATAGCCCATCGCTGTGGGAAAATCACAGTGGCAGGAGTTGAGACAGCTACTCATCTCACATCCACGAGAGCCAGAGAGGAGGAATGTGCACATGCTATGGTCAGCTAGCTGTTTCTACTCCTCATGCAGTCCAGAGTCCCAAACCTGGGAAAGTTCGTCCCAAGTTTAGGTTGGCTCTTTCCACGTCACTAAGGCAATCATGTGATCCCTACATAGACATGCTCACAGGCCAGCATAATGTGGATGATCACACATTGAAATTTGTCTTAGTTGATTCTGGGTTGTGTCAGACTAACTATCCCCAGATAGATGCTGTGTAGAGGTGGACTGGGAAGAGCAGGGGAGGGGGAGGTGTGAGCTCTTAAATTTTTTGCTGCCCACTCCCTTGTCCACAGACAGTATTGAAACCAGTAAGGTCCTCGTGAGCCCACTTGACATTTCAAACAAAATATAATCCCCCTGTCTCTACATCTCTGTCAAGCTCTGCATAACGTCCCACCATCCCATCTCCATAAGTGCCTAGCTCATTGTGCTGTCTTTGTGGTTGAGCACAGGAAAGATCAGGAAGAAGGTCTCTATTATCAGATCTTAGTCCCTCTGACATCCTCTATTCACTGGATAATTCACATAAGTATTATCTCAGTTAATCTGCAGACTCTGAAATATATGGAGCTCAATTCTAGATTCGGGAATGTTTGGGATGAAAGACTTCAGACATAATGGATTTGAGTGGATTTCCTGAGACAGGAAGGGCTCTGAAGTAAGAAGCAGAAATTCTAAAGTTAAAATAATCAGCCGGAGTGTCACTATCTCATGATAGCTCGGTGTTCAAAAATAATTTTGGTAAAATAAGAGATTTATGTGCATATGTATAGATGTGACAAGAATAAAATCTATAATAAGGGGGAAATTGCCTATATTGTCCCCAGTTTGGAGAATTGTGCTAATGAGCTCCTCTCTCTGGGTACCCATGTCCTTGAATCTCCGCTTCATTACCTATGACTTGATTTTCGAGTCACAGCTTAAAGCCCAGCCCCCACCTGCACCAGAGAGAATTTCTTCATCTTCTTTATCTTCCAGCCTCAAACGTATCACATCATTTTTCTTATTTTCAACAAATCACTTTTTATTATTTGTCACACTGTATGTGTATGTGTGTGTGTGTGTGTGTGTGTGTGTGTGTAATATCAAACCTGCACTAGAAGATAATTCTCAGAGAAAGAAGATGAGGTCTGCTGTAGTATGAGAAATTTCCTCCGCACGTGGACAGGGCTCGACCTTATCTGTGGAGTGCATGGGTAAACATTCTGCATGGTCTCCATCTTTGTCCTAGCAAGTCTTCTGTGTCTCCGTAGGCTGACCGTGATATCTATCTTTTTATTTTTGAACACAGAATCCAGCTAAGCGGTGAGCACTTATGAAAACATTGTGTTTTCATTTTGCACTCTCGATGCTCTGGCCTGTTCTAGGAACACGGTGCTGAACGAGTAAATGGATGGACAGACGGACGGACGGATGCTGTGCTCTCTAACATGGCCTATCTCTAGGGACAGCCTTCAAGGTAGAGAATTTGGTTTTCATACGAGTGGAAAGAAGAGAAGTCAAAGTACTGTACTGGCGTAGCCCCCATCATATTTAAATAGTAGATACCAAAACGATCAGACTAAAAGGGCAAGAAGATGAGTTGTCAAAGACAGAAGCACTTCAAACAGCCTCTTACACTGGACATCAGGAACGTCAATTTTAGAGGACTGCTTAGTCTCCTTGGTTTTCCAATGTTTATTAAAGATGGACGGCATTGTTTCCAGCCATGTACTTGGAGAGGTGATTAAATACACAATTCTTGCTCCGGGGAAAAAAAAAGAATATGAAACCTCAAGTGATTTCAAAGGGCGTACATTTAGAATAGGACAATAAAGAAAATTAGAATGCTCCACTTACTGCATAGAACGGTGCCGACTAGCACTCTCTAGAGCAGGGATTGTCATGCTGAGACCCTTTAATACAGTTCCTCATAATTTGGTGAGCCCAACCATAAAATTATTCTTGTTGCTACTTTATAGCTGTAATTTTGCTACTGTTATGAGTCACAATGTAAATATTTGTGTTTTCTGATGCTCTTAGGTGCACCTTGTGAGTCATTTGACCCTCAAAGGGGTTGCAACCCACAGGTTAAGAAACGCTGCTCTAGAGTATTGATGAAGTCTTAAGACTGCTACTGAATATATTCCATGGAGGCTCACTTATTTTATATAGTGTTTTATTTCACTAGCTAAATAGTACCAGATAAGATCCTTGCTATTCAATCTATACAGGGAGTCAGGGCTTTGGTGGATTTTTATCCTGTTAAGAATACAATTTTACCATCTGCTACTGGTTTCCTTCTCTGACACCAAAGATCCAAGAATCCGATTCAGTGTGTATTCTACGAACATTGTGGGATATGGCACACTATTTCTTAAATGTTGCTCTAGGAGATATGGTCCTATTAGATGCTCCACAAACAAAGGTTTTTTGAAAATTAGTTTGAGAATGCAATATACTGCCCGTTTCCTTGGAGATTTATAGTCCATGTTACCATGACAAAGGCCCAGAGAAGGCCTATTGTAAAGACAACAAACTGTTTAGATTCTCCAACTCATTTGGCTTTGTTGTTTTCAGATGTTTGTGCCAGCATACTATGAACAGTTATGCAGAAATCTGACTATAAATACACATTTATGTACATACCATCGATTTATCTATATCTATTTATCTATCATATATACACTGGGTGTGATATAAAGCTGAGTAAAATATGATGTCTTTAAGAGGTACACGTATTACGTATTACAAAGCATATGTTGATAGTCCGGCGGGTTCCTCACCTCCAGGCATCAGAGTGGTGCACAATCACATGAGCCAGTGAGGGCCTTGCTTTCATGACCTTGCTGAGCTACTCTCCATTTTGTGTTCGTTCTCTTAGCCAGCTTTCTGGAAGACCTTGTTCCTGACATCATGCCTAGTTGGCTTCATTTTGACATTAGAAAATAACCTTGTTTGTTTCACATATTATCTCTCCAGGTGCAGGTTCCCACGGGGCATTTTTTACTGCTAGAGTCTCGGTCTTGTAAATGGCATGCATGAAAATGGAGAGTCTCCTGGGTGACAGTCAGGTGCTTACAAACTGGTAGGAGGAGAATCAGATGCCAGCGAGGAACCTGCGTATAACAGCTTTCAAGAAGACTCCAAGGCAGGCACAAAACTTCCTTTCCACTCTCCATCAAGAAACAGGAAGAACGCACTCTTCCTAAATTTTGGAAAGAATATTTGCAGCTGTAGTTTAAATCACAGTTTACCACCTACTTCTTGAAAAATGAGCTTGAGACATAAGGAAACCCACTGTTAGGGAAACAGAACTGTCCTTGTTCCCTCCCCTTAGGTTTGGGGACTTGTATTCGCATTGACATTTAGAGTCATGACAGATGCTCAGAACCACAAAGGGAAACTTTGAGAAAAAAGTTTAAGTTTTCAAATAATTTGAAAGGTAGAAAATGATTTTGCATTCTCTGTAAAACCTCTTACAGCTCCTTTATGTATGTGTTTTAAAAACCAGGAGTGTCTTACGAAACATTCGAAGAGAGGATGCTTCCCGGAGCCCCAGGCACTCAGCGCTCTGCGGCTTAGAGCCACAGCACACTCTTTGAAGGCAAGAGATTTTGCTTAGAAGACTTGAGGAGGTTTGCAGGTGAAAAGACAGAACATATCAACTATGTGACTCCTGTGAGACAGTTTCCTGTCCCAGAAAGTGACCTTGAGAGGGAATTTAAAATACTAGTGAGAGACTCATGGCTCATTTTCACTGAGTTCTTAGCCATGCTCTGAGCTATGAACTGGAGTCTTAGCATGCGTCTGCTGCCAAGCATGGCCTTAGAGCGTGCTGGTGCTACTACGGCTCATGGTAGAGCTAGCCGACAGGAGTGTTACTGTTTCTGTGTTCCAGGGTTTTGTCATGTACTATCATTTGTCTCTCTAAGGCATGGAGAAAAGGTGCTGAGGAGACCAAGTGGGAATGAGGTAAAGAATGAGATTGTCTGTGTTTAAAAGCAGTCATTGAAATGAGCCAGGGAGACTGCTAAATGCTTAGAGTTCATTTTCACTTTGAACCTGCACAGCCACTCCATGGCAGCTATATCATTAGCTCCAATTTGCAGATGATCTTTCATTTTCTGAGGCATAGCACAGTAAAGTGATTTGCTCAAAGTCATAAAAGTTGTAAGACATGGAACTGGAGTTTGAATCCAGGTGTTGTGTTTCTTTTTGATATATATTTCACTGCATATATATGTCACCACCACTGTTGACTGGCATTATCCATTACATGGACACCTCATACTGAGCTCTTCCTGTGTATAGCTACATTGATGAAGTATCCAATTTAATCGCTTTTAGCAGGTTTTCTGGTACAGATGTGTTTAGGTATCTTCAGTCTCCTTGTTAGGAACTCTCCAGATATTTCAATCTCTTCTATACAATACAAGGGCACAACATCTGCATAGAATGCTGCAGTTTTCCTATGGGTTTTAAAATATTGTTAAAATGACAGAAGTGTTACTTAAATAGTTGTTATATTGTGCTACTTGAAATAACATTGACAAATATATATATTGTTCAGAAGCATTTTGTTTCTTCAAGTACTTTTTGTCTGCAGTTGGCTGACCTCTCAGATGTGGATCCTGAAGATTCTGATGGATCATTGTATGATTCTGGTGTAGTCTCTACTTAGAAGTACAAAAACAAGCAAACAGGGTAACTTAACTCATGTCTCACACCTAGTAAAAGATGACAGCAAACTTGGAAGCCAGGGAAGTTGGTTCTTACATTCTCCTGAGCCATTGCATTACCTCTTTGTTAAAATGTTCTCTATGTGCCCATCAGCTGGAGAATAGATACCACTGAGCAGGTGGTACGTTTTCACAATGGAATATCTTTGGACTGTTAGGAAACAGAAAATCATTAAGTTGCAGATAAATGTGTAGAACTAGAAACAATCATCCCCAGTGAGGTAACCCAGAGTGAGAAAGACAAGCATCGTCCGTTCTTATGGCACGTGAATATCTGTTCTTATGCTTTAGCAATGTGTGTCTTACTTAGAGTATAGATTAGAGTGCAGACTAGTGTGAGACCGGCAGAGAGGCGGGGATCTTCCAAGAGAGATAATAAAATGTAGTGCTATAAAGACATAAAGGCAGAACTGGAATGGCAACACTAAATGGGGAAGGGATGGGAGGGCCAGGTAGAGGAGTGAATATAGGAAGGTACAAGTAATGCTAAGGGCCTTCTGAAAAGACACATGGAGACCTACCACTAGAAAAGCTACCTAAAATATGTACATCTATAAAAGGAATTCACAATATAATGAGGAAGACAACGCCTCAATTAGACATCATAAATTACCAGAATCCCCCATTACCTGGTATGGGTTGTACCTCTGTTGAGTCATTGGCCAAACTAGTCACATAAACTCCCCCAAACACCACAGACCATTTGCCCTGCACAATACAATACAATACAATACAATACAATACAATAAGACTGTTGCTGAAGACATCATAATAGGTGCCTGCTATAGAACATGAAAGATATGTGTGGTACTCAAATGGAACCACTACTGTCTATTATTTATAGTGCTGGAAGGAAAAATTAGTTTTCTTCAAGAAAATGACACTGAGTATCCAACACACTCCAGGGCAGGCTCGAGCTCAGGAGTAGTTGGCTAATACAAGTAAGTGTTCATCTGTTTTCTGTGTTTGTGTGTGTGTGTTTGTGTGTGTGTGTATGTGTGTATGTGTGTGTGTGTGTGTGTGTTTGTGTGTGTGTGAGTGTTTAACTTTTGTTTTATTTATTTACCAAAGAGAAAAAGAACATAGTGTTATGTGCATACATAACTGGTGGAGGAACTGGTGGAATTGGGGGAGGGGGAAGTATGATCAAAATATATTGTATGACACTCTTATAAGAACACAAAAAGTATACTTATTTCCATATCTATCTGTTTATTAGAATAAATACTTGGAATAAAGAAAAAGTTCAATGTAATGAATCCTGTAGTACTAATCCCCTAAATTAAGTTCTCATTATTTCTCAAGAGTTGCATTAATAAATCATCAAAGATTAGGTGTCCTAAGTAATGATCTTTGTTTTCTTATATTTTGAGAAGTTGGAAGTTTAACTTCAATGTGTCTGAAGTTTGGTTCCTTCTGAGAGCTCTAAGCCATGCAACTGTACCAGGTCTTTTTTCCTGGGCTTGCAGATTGCTAACTTCATAGTTAGTGTTTTTCTCTTATATGTGCTTGTCTCCAAATCTTCCTTCTTTGAAAGAAAGTGTGGTCCAACTGACTATTTCAAACATCACTCATTCCTGCAGCCATCTGTCCATCCACTTATTCATCTACTCACTAGATTTCTAAAGAGTGTGTACTTTATCCTGGGTACTGTGGTAGCAGCTGGGAGAAAGTGAGACCAGTGGGATTGTTTCTACTCCTAAGAAAAATACAGGTGGTAAACCTTGGCAAACCCCAAGGACAATGTTCACTAACTTGAGTCCCCTCTATATATATCTAAAAACAGCTCATGAATATGTAGGCTCATCATGGGTCTAGCAATAAATGAGACCATTTCTGGTACCTCACTTATGTTAATTACCACATGCTCCTCAAGACTACCCTTGAAGGGAACTTTAGAACAAAGACACACTTGGGTTAAGAAGATGTTGGTCTACTTTACCTCAGAGTGGTGCTGTCTGATGGAGGAAAGCGGCATTCATCCCTATCTCCTCTTGCCCTCTATCCTTGCTGCTAACAAAAAGAAGAAGGAGAAGGAGGAGAAGGAGGAGAAGGAGGAGGAGGAGGAGGAGAAGGAGGAGGAGGAGGAGGAGAAGGAGGATGAGGAGGAGGAGGAGGAGGAGGAGGAGGAGGAGGAGGAAGAAGAAGAAGAAGAAGAAGAAGAAGAAGAAGAAGAAGAAGAAGAAACAGAAACAGAAACAAAGCAAAACAACACAACACAAAACAAAACAAAACAAAACAAAACAAAAACACCTTCAGGGGCCATTTGTTGGTCAAGCTGGTAGTTGCTTGAAGGTTCAGAAGGGAACCCAACTACCAGAAGGTATTCTCTCATTCTGACGCCCAGAGATTGGTCTAACCTTGAACTCATCGTCGTCAAAGCTGGACACATTCTTCATCATCTACCTCCACCTCCCACACAGAGATTACAAACCTTTGCCACTATTCTCGGTTTGGATATAGTCTTCTGAAAGAATCTAGTTTCAGGTCAGCATGATCTCAGACACCTCTCTACCACATTTCTTCCCATAGCCACTTGGGGCTCACTGATATTTAAATTACCACCGGGTAGTGGAGCCAAAGCTCCACACACAGACCCTTGAAGGAAAGAGACTGATTTTACTTTCTGTGCTAGGATGGATAATGAGAATTAGCGAAGGGTCAAAAGGGATTTTGTATGTGAAAATAAATGCAGGTTTCGGTTAACTATCTATTTAATGTAGACAGAATGCTATCCCAGGGACTGGTGGTCTATTTTTATTTAATGAGTTAACCTATTTAGTCTGACTTTTACAAAATAAACTTCAATGACAAATCGAAATCTCTCACTTGTAGCTTCTTTTGAAGGCAGATGGAAGTACAGAGGTGGAATTTAATGTTCCTCCTTAGGGGACTGTTTGAGTGACAGCTGTTGGGGAGGAAGGAGCGTGTCCTATGGGAATGAGCAGTGCTTTGTCTTCTCTTTGTTCTGAGACTGCTCTTCTAAGAGAAGTGACTGACACGTTGGTTGCTACAGAGCCCTAATTGTGCACAGGCATCGGATACTAGGGAAGAGCTCAAACCTGCAATTTCTCACTGTTCTCAAAAGCCTGTTTTGGCAGAAAGAATGGCGGTCTTTCTATTTTGCCCACTGCATGAGAGTCCAGAAGGCATTATACTCAGTGGGAGTTCAGATCCTTGATTGCTCCTTTGTCCCAGTTGGACTAGCTTGGGGTCAAGGAGGATGGTTTGCAGATCTCAGAGGATGCCTTTCTGGGGCAAAACTTGACTCTAGACATTTCTCAGCCTCTCACTTAAGTGGACTAGCTACTCCGACATCACATAAGTGGCCCTGACATTCTCATGCAGCTTACCCACTGGCAAAGCTATTTTCTACCTTAGGATGTTTGCACACGGGGAAATTGTATCTTTAATTTAATTTAATTTTTACTTAGTCACTTTACATCCCCCTCCTTGCCCTCCTCCTGGTCAGACTCTCCCACAATCCCTCTCCCATGCTTCCTTTTCTTCTGAACGCTTGGGTTTCCCCTGGATATGCCCCGACTACAGGGTGATTTTTAGTGAGCTTGGATCCTAGTTCTCTGGGAACTAATCCTCGACATTTTGGCTCAGGAATCTGTGACTTGCTTGGGTGAATTGTGCTGAACTTCCCCTGTGATTGTAGTTATTACAGTAAATGCCTATTTTAACTTATATGTTTATTTTTAAAAATTAATATGATTCTAAAATGTATTATGAATGATTGAAATCACCTGTTAATTGATTTATTAATTTGATTACCTGGTGAACCAAATATTTAAGCAAATTAAAAATCCGTTCTGAGCCCATATCTCTTAGGCTCTATTGCTCTGAGAGAATCTATTTCTAATAATTTACAATAGATCTTTAGCAAACTATGATCTAAGGAGCAAATATGACCATGTATTTGTTTTTATAGATAATGTTTTATTAGCAAGCATGCATACTCTTGTATCTAGGTATCCTACACTTCACATAATGTTCTAATCACAATCATAAAGTCAAGTAGCCCATAAGGTAAAGCACATTTGCTGTATTGCCCTTCATGGAAAAAAAAGTGCTCATCACTAATTTAGAGTATTTTATGAGGATTCATAGGTGCTCATGCTTTTGTGTATTTTGCATAATGAGATAGTATTATAGCACTGTGTGGGTGCTGGGTCCTCTAGAAGGACCAGCCTTTTCACTTGAGCCATCTCTCCAGCTTCAATGTATTAGAATTTTTAAGTTTATTTATTTTATATGTATAGGATTTTTGCCTGTATGTATTTATGTGCCCCACATGTGTACTTGGTTCAGTTCAAATGCTGATTCTGATTCATCAATTCCAGACTGGGGCAGGAAAGCTTGTGTGTGCTTTTAGCCCATATGGAAGCCATTGTACTAGTTGATCAGACACGTTTTGTGTGCCATGGCTCTTAATCCAAGGTAGTCAGCATTCAGTGTGCCTTAGAACTATCTGAAGGCCTTGCGCAAACACAGATCTGTAGGACCATTGAACTGTTTGTGACAACGTAGGTTTGGAATAAGGTCTAAATTATATGTATATGTATGTTTATGAAGATGAGATTGTGTGAGTGCAGTGTCAGTAGAGGCCAGAAGAGGGTAACAGACCCACCAAACCCTAGTTATGGGTGTCTGTACACCTCCTGATATCAGTGCTGGATAGCAAATGTAGGTTCTTGTTTTAATTATTGCTGTGATACAAGATCAAAAGTAACCTGGCACAGTAAGGTTTTTACAGCTTACATGTGGAGAAGACTAGGTAGGAACTGAAACAGAGACCATGAGAGAACTTTGCTTACTGGCTTGCTCCCCATGGCTTGCTTAACCTATTTTCTTATAGTGCCCAGGACCACCAGCTGAGGGATAGCTCCATCCACAGTGGACTGGGTCCTCCCACATCAATCATATCAAGAAAATTTTCTACAGGCTTGCCCATAGGTCAAGATGATGGCAGCATTTTCTCAATTGAAGTTCCCTTCTTCCCACATGACTCTAACTTGTGTCAAACAGACAAACAAACAAACAACAACCCCCCCCCCAAACAAACAAACAAAACAACTAACTAGGCAGCCATCCAAGAGTAGTAAGTATGTGCTGTTAACAACTGAGCCATGCTTGGCCCCAGGAGCCCACATTTTTAAAGAGGATGGTCCAGCTAGTTTGGGGACTGAAACTCATTGAGACTCGGTGCTTGAAATCTATGATGCTTGACCTTGGTTCCCTGTCAGAATTTATAGGTGAGCATGTGTACCTAGCTCTGCTCCACTCTTCCTGATTTAATAATCTGCAGTACATTCTAGCACTTGCATGTTAAAAAAGGTCACCAGGGAAAGGAAATGGATGCAGGTTCATTTGTCACCCTGACCTTTCTTCAACCAGCCCATAAGCTGACTTCTCTGGGCTGCATTCTAGTTTGCAGGGTAAACAGCTCTGGTGAAGAATTCACAGGGTGAGTGTAGCTTCTGAGGGCGGGGTAGATTCTGTGAGTAGCGCCGAGAGAAGGCAGCCTTGTTTGTAGTCCACTTGGTTAACAGCACTCAGTTCTGGAAGTTTTGGAGGGACTTCAGTGTGGTTGTTAAGAGCTTGGTTCAGAGTAGGCATTCAGAGTCCTTGACAAAGCAGACACACTTCCATCTGAACTGCAATATTGTTCTTCTGTGTTACGGACTGTGGCAAATACCCTTCAGGGCACCAGCATCACTTTTATGGCACTACAAGCTCCATGATCTACAGACTCTGTTCTCTCTGAGTCCGTGCCTCACATATAAGCACCGTGGCTGTCCCAGGACTGCAGGTTGTGGTGGATGCATTATAATACCTCCCTGTTACAGGAGGGAGGAAGAACGCAGACATCTCCTGGTAAAGTGCATGCAGACTGCAGTTGGACCTGCTCCATCATAGGGTTAGCCTCCAACTCAAGCTCAGAGAGAGGGTCTTTGGATTTTTGCTAAACCTTCTGGAGAATTGATCAGCAATATTGAAACTGTCCCTTACGGATTAATCCGGCGAACGATTTAAGTTACTCATTGTGTTTTCTAAGTCGGAACTAAGAGAGTGAACCAGCATTTGTCTCTGGGTGCTGGGCCATTTCATTCCTCACCAGTGATTAACTATTCCCTGGGGGCAGCAGCATTGTCACAGAGGACAAAACCTTGACATTGCTTCCTTGATGACTTGTGACTAAGGAGTTCCTATAGACAGGGCCGTGCTTATGTTTACACATGCCAAGCATTGTGCTAAACACTTCCTAAGCGTCCTATCTTCCTTTACTGTCCCACTAACCTTAGCGATGGTGCTTTCACTGAGCCCAGTTCATGACTGAGTATAACTAGGGGAGGAGAGGAGAATGTTTACCACAAATGGATCCAATCACTGAACTGCCTCTCCCTTCCCCTTCATGCCCCTCCCTTTCTCTCTCCCTTTCTCCTTTTCTCTCTCTCTCTGCTTGTCTGTACATGTGTGTGTGTAGATACACACATGTGTACATCCGTGCATGTGTGTGGGAGTACATGTGTATGTGGGTACATGTGTGTGTGTGTGTATGTCTCTGTGGGGGGGCACATGTGTACTTAGGCACACATGTGTATGTATGTGTGTGGCATATGTGTGTGTATGTCAGTGCATGTATGTGTGCCAGGCACTCATATATGTGTGTATATCTGTGCATGTATATGTGAGCACATGTGTGTATATGTCTATGCATGTGTGTGAATACATGTGTGGGGGGCACATATGTGTGTTTGTATGTCAGTGCATGTGTGTGTTAGCACATGTGTATGTGTGTATGTGTCTGTGCATGTTGTATGTGGGTACATGTGCAGGGGACATGTGGGGGGTACACATGTGTGTGTGTCTGTTCATGTATGTGTGGACACACATGTATGTATGCTTGTGTGTATGTGTGTATGTGTGTGTGTGTATGTGTGTGTATGTGTGTGTGTGTGTATGTCTGTGTCTGTGTTTGTGGGTAATTGAGGCTGATATCAGGAGTCTTCCTGGATTATTCTCTACCTTATTCTCTGTGGCATAATCTCTCAGTTGAGCTCAGAGCTTACTGATCTGGCTAGCCGGCTTGCCAGGCTCTCATAATCCCAGTGTCTGGCTTCTGAGCACAGAAATTACAGGATGGCAGCCACAACCCCTAAGTACTTATGTGGGTTCTGGGAATCAAAACTCTGTTTCTTGTGTGGTGGGGCAGGCATTTAGACAGCGGAGCCATCTTCCCAGCCCAAAGTCAACTTTTAGACTGATGTTAGTTTCCTTGAGCTTTTTAATTGGAACATTTAAAAAAAATCTCAGAAAAGAAGGCATAGGTGTGTGGAAAAAGTGGGCAGAATCCACTGCTGCGTTTCCAGTGAAGTCTGGCCTTTTCTGTCTAGGTGGTCACAGAACTTCAAGCTTTCATTGCACCAGTGCCAGATGGTGCGTCTGCTGGTGTCAAAAGGCAGAAGGAACCCTCCCCCTTCCCACCCTGCCATTGCTTCTCCCAAGCCTGGATATTCATGGTCTTTGTGTTGAGCTTGGGAAGAGACAGCCTTGGTATAGGGGGTGGCACTTAGCAATACCCTGAGGCTTTAACTCATAAAGCACTTGCAGCACCTTTTCTCAAAGACCCACTTGAAACATTTCTAAAGCACACTCTAGAAAAAAAATAGTAATTATTTTTCCAGTCTGACTTTCCTAGCCTTCATTTATCTTAATTGCTGTTACTGCTGGATCCCAAGGGGCTATGAGTGGAGAAGGTCTACTTGCCTGTTAACATGCTATGATTTCAGTGGTTTCTCAGAGCCCTGCCGTTTCCCGTGCTCACTTAATAACAAATGAACTTTTGTGGCATTTGTCTTCTTCTAGCAGACAATAATTTCTAGAAGAAAATAAATTCGTTGCTGGTGGGGGAGAACCAGCCTGAGAGGGTCAGTCTGAAGGAGCCCTGTGAGAGGAGAAAGTCGAAATATTAAAAAGAATATGCGTGAAGCAACAGACTCTCTTCTTTGGGCACATTAGTTCAATAGACTGCAGAAAGACTAAGCTTTCAGGTTAGTCTTGGAGCCACACACAGATTTATCCCTACTCCTTTTGACTCTGGAGTATGGGGAGGAAAATGAAGTCGTTCAGTCCTCTCAATGATTAGCTGGCACGGAGGAGAATGAACAGAAAGGATTTCCCATCCCTAAAGCCCCAGGAAGCTGCCTTCAATAGCTTTATACTTGCCTTCCTTGAGACTTTAATTTATTTGATGTTGAGTTGTTGAAGATGATTTATTTTCCAGGCTTCTTTTCATTATCTCAGGCACTCTAGAGAGGGATATTTAGACTAGGAAATAGGAGAGCAGCTTTGTAGGTAGTTGGCTACACAAAGTGTCGTCTCTGGGAACACATCTCCTAGAAATTGGGCGAAAATGTGTCATCTCAGGTTCCTATTTAGATAAACAAAATTAGACTCTGTTTTAGCAAAGATGCTCAGGTGACTAGTATGTACTTTGCAGCTTGAAAAGCTAGGAATGCCTCTGTCAGACTCTGGGATGCCTGAAAATTGTAAGCTGTGCTGATCTAAGGCATATTTGGGCAGACTGGTATAATTTTCCACATCCACCATTAGTGTAGCATCTCTCCAGACATCTCCTGATATCTACATTGTCTTGGTGTATGAGAGGTGACTGTGGGCCAAAGAAGATTCTAGGAGCTTTGCAAACTTGTGATGTCATGGACTTTTCAGAACAGTTCTGAAGGTATGATCTTTTAATTCTTTTAGATGAAGAAATAGAGGCAAGAAAGCTTGATCAATATTTTTTGTCCTCAGTGGAAATACATTTCCATGCAGTAGAAACAGTGAACTAAGAGGAGGCTGTTTGAATGGGAAGGGCTTAGTCTATAGTTGGATTGACCAGAGTACAATTTGAATATGTTCTGCATATTGGCAATACAATCTTGGGAATACACACACACACACACACACACACACACACACACACACACACACACACACAACCTTATGGATCACTTCAAAGATAAGGTACCATGGCTACTAGAGAAGCTACAGCCGAAATTGTGTGTTCTCAGTGCTAGATCTGTGCCAAGAAATTCCTAGGCGTATGGGACAAAGATTTCATAATATGTTTAGAGTGTAAATATGCAGTATAGAAAAACTGTAAGCATTCGAGAATTAAATGCTTAGATTAAACGATTGCAGGGTCTAAATTTGTACTAGGGAGGGATTTAGATTTGGGGACTGGGAAGATAGCTTAGTGGACATTTGCTTTGTGGGAGATCAGGTTTTCCCACTACAGGGACTCAGAAACGGTTTGGTACAGTGGAAATAAGCATCTACATGAGTCACTGATGTGAGCTATGCCTGTTCTAGAGACTCCGAATGAACTGCTGTGATTGTTCCAATAACCTAGGTATAATTACCCAGTATGAGCATAATTACCCCCATGCTACTAATGATCACACTGAGACAGTGCTTTGCCAGTATGAGGATTGGGAGTTCAACTCTCGATACCTGTATAAAGAAGCCGGGCATAGTGCCATATTCTTGTAATCCTAACACCAGAGTAGAAGAGACAGGCAGATCTCTGGAGCTCACTAACCAGCCAGCCTAGCCTTCTTGGTGAGTTACTATTCTGTCTTAAGGGAAAGAAAAATAGATCAAACCAAACAAACAAACAACAACAACAACAACAAAATGGTGATAGTACCTGAGGAGTGACACCTCAGATCCTCCTCTGGCCACCACACACATGTGTACATGTGCATCTGCACACTCATGAACTTACACGTGCACATACACCCCCACAAGGGAATTCAGATTCCAATTTGCAGTAGAAGTAGCTTCAGGCGTAATGGGTGATGGCATAGATTAAGTAACCTTCCTTTAGCGCCATCTTGGTTAACCATGATTTATCATTATGACCTACTGTAAACTGAGAACAAAATCATAGTGTGAAAAATATCTAGACTAAATGCCAAATTGTGCTGATTGGATTCTTGATTCTGGCGGTGAGGGGCTGTAAGAAACCACAAAGTTGTCCAGCCCTGTCTGTGCCTCAATGTGATCATCAGTAGCATGGGATAATAATATTTCCTAGGTTACTGGGACAATCACGCTGATTCATTTGAAGTCTCTGTACCAGGCAACGCTCAAATCATTGCCCCATGTACATGCTTATTTCTGTTGTACTGAACCATTTTTTAATCCTGATTGTGTTCCCTATGTAATGGGGCAACCTGATCTCCCACGGGGCAAAACCTTAATGTGGTCCCATCAATGGTCTAGTACAGAACCTGGCCTTGGGCAGATACTTGTGTTTCTTCTCTTTTGTGTCAGCATCCTGTGCAGGGAACTGGCCTGAAGACTTAGTCAAGCACTTGTGCTCTGCATTTCTGTGCTTATGGGTTGTCAAAGAGGATCTTTCGCAGGCCTAATTTAATTTACACATTTCTGTTTCCCCAAGGATCTCTAACGTGAGTCAGAGATGTCATAGGAGCTGAAAAACACACAGTGAAGTAGAAAACAGAATACTAGCCACGTTGAAATAATGGAACATTTCCTGAATTCTCCTTGGAAACATACATTCATCTCTGGGGGTGGTGGTAGGGCAGATGTTGACTAAAATGGCATTTAGATAAGGAGATGCATCCATGGTAACTAATGAGACTGGAGAGAGGCAGGAGAGACCCCGCTGGCAGTGGGTCAGGTGACAGAATGATGGAAATGGCCTTCTTTAAATGCTTTCCTGCCAATCATCAGCTAAACTTGGCATTCACACTGCCCCAGGTGAGAGGTGACCATCAAGGGTCTATACAGCTTATTTCTCTGTAGTTTTGGGATGCATTATGACAACACCAGCTGCGACCTTGCAAGCCTTCTGAGAGGTGGGAAGACCCAGAATGACATTCTCCTACCATCCAGACTGGCATGGTTGCTTTTAGTGAACAATGAGGTGTGATTTTGTTCCTGTCTTTCAGCCCCAACCCCTCCGCAGCCCTCCAAACCTGTTGCTTGCTCCTAATCCCTCTTCAGGAAACCTAGCTTTCCTCCTCTCATTTCTTCTAAAGCTCTTTGTCTGGTTAAAGTGAAGAGTTCAGATAGTTCATGATGGAGTTAGATGATACATTATACAGTTAAGATATTTCTTGCCCTTGTGTTTATATATTAAAGTGTCTTAAGACTAACTATGCTGTACACTTTGAGAACGGGCTAATAGAAGTTGCTCCAGCATCCTTAGGCTTCTGCATTTTGTTTATCTTCAGGGTTGACTATGGATTACAGAGAGGCAGCTTTTGCTCCACATGTTTCCATATGTTCTTAGTCCCTAGCTCTAACAGCTCTTGATTGTTATTTTATTTTATTTTTGGTATTTTTTTGAGAGAGGGTTTCTCTGTTTGTTGCCCTGGTGGTCTTGGAACTCACTTTGTATACCAGGCTGGCCTTGAACTCATAGAGATCCACTTGACTATCCCTCTTGAGTGCTGGGATTAAAGGTTTTCCCACCACTGCTCAGCATACAAATCTTGATTTTTAATTTACTTTCTTGTTAATGCTCAGCTAAACCTGCCAGGTGCTTGCTCACTCACAAGGTTCCTTGAAGTACACAATTAGATCTGAAGAGACAAAGGCTTACAAAACTCAGCTTGAGCAACACAGCTTTATCAAAGGGATCAAACTTGTCTTGAAACAGACACCAGTAGCCATGAAGTCAGTTAATTAACAATGTACATCCTGCCATTAGTTTTGGCCTCCAATAGGTAGAAGCAGAGGCAGGAGGGCCAGGGATTCAAGGATAGCCTGAATACATATTAATATCCTGGTCAACACACACACACACACACACACACACACACAAACATGCACAAAGACACACACAGTGAGGGAGAGGAAGAGAGGGAAAAAAGTATGCACACACATACACAGAGAGAGACACACATAGACACATACATATAGGTAGAAATAGAGATGGAGAGGGGAGAAAGCATGGATACACATACACACAGAGAAAAATGTACACATCTTAGTTACTATTTAATGCATGAGGAGTAAGCATGACCAAGGTAACTTACTAATGGAAGCATTTAATTGGGTATAGCTTATAGTCTTACAGAGTTAGTAAAAGATCATCATGAAAGAGCATAGGATGGAAGGGGTTGTAGCACTGGGGCTGTTTAAGAGTTTATAACCTGATCTGCAGGTAGAAGACAGAAAGTGGAAGAGAAAGACAGGCCTCGCATCGGCTTTTGAATCCTCAAAGTCAACCCCCAGTAACTCATGTCAAACAAGGGCACACCTCCTCCAACAAGACCACACCTCCCAGTCCTTCCCAAACAGTTCCACTAACTGGGACCAAGCCCTCTTGGTCTGTGGAGTCTATGGAGTCTGTGAAGGTCATTCTCATGTAAACCACCACCACCACTATCACCACCACCATCCCACATCACACACACCACACACACCACACACACACACACACACACACACACACACACACACACACACACCACTTGGGTATTTTCTATTTTAATAGAATTTTAGTCACATGTCCTTGAGTTTCTCCTTGTGTGTGACGTCATTGTAGACTTTGGAAGTAAATTAGGTCAGTGGTCTCTAAATATGGTTCTCTATGTAATGTACAATTTGTTTCTGAAGCATTGCCCGGGATCCTGGAGTCAGCCGGGTCCTGGGGCATTACCATGAATAATAAGCAACTTGGCACAGCACATCATAGAGGCCATCAACCTCGACTCCACGCACCAGCATCTGGAAACTGATTCAACACTTTCAGTCTAATCACTATAGAGACTTCAGTTCAGAAAGTTGGTCAACGTTCAGTTCACAGTGTGGGGCTCGTAGAAAGTTGCATTCACATATGGTTTCACAATTCTCATTAGCTTTCCCTTCAGTGTAGCCACTAGGGAGTGCTGACAGCTCATTGCCTTGGGTAAACAGGCACCAGTGCTTTCCCTCTGCAAGCAGCTGAGTCACTCCTTCCTCTTCATAGGGTATCCATGTGCCTCATCCTGTCTGTGTTAGTTAGGGTTTTCTAAAGGAACAGAACTGATAGAACACACACATACATGCATGCACACACACACACACGTGCACAGACATGTATGCACAGATGTGCACACACATTCTCATTAAAGGGGGATTTATTAGAGTGGCTTGCAAACTATGGCTTGAGTTGTAACACTGGGTATCTGCTGAAAGAAAGGTCAAGACTCCAGTAGTCCTTGGTGCAAAAGACTGGATGTCACAGCCGTCCCAATCTGGGGAAAGTGACTCAGAAGGTTCCTAGAGAGCTGCTGGTCTATCTAGGGATCCTGACAAAGTAGTTTCTAATGGCAGTAGAGAGGTGTCTCAGCAATAGGATAGATGAAGTTGTTATCAAGTGTGCTGGTTGGCAAGCAAAAAAAGCAAAAATTTCCTGCTTCTATGTCCTTTGTAGTAGATTGCCACTGCCAGATGTGGCCAGATTTAGGGTGTGTCTTCACACCACAATGATCCTGTGAAGGAAATCTGAAATCTGTCTCAGGTTCATCCAGCTGCTTTTGTTTTAGTTGATGACTCCCCATATAGTCAGGGTGACAAAAAAGATTAGTCATAACATGATTCCATCAGCAAAACCTTTTAGTTTTCTAATGTCTCACAAGGCCGGCTTTTTATTTAAAGAGTTCTATATTGTGGTAAAGGATGGTTTATTGCTGATTAATTTCCAAGTCAAGTGTGCATAGATAATTTATTGATGCAACATTGCACTCAGATAATTTTTTTTGAAATTACTTGTGTAACTTTATTAAGTGTGGAAGGTGGGGTGTTAATTTGTCAAATTAGAAAGGGGAAAATAATCTATATATCATGGAACCCTTCAGGTGGTAAACAACATTGTCCCTACCCAAGCCCCTGATTCCTGTTTTCAGTTATTAGATTTAAATTGTAAATGAAATCGTGTTGGAGCATTGGAAAAATGCATGCCATGTTTTGTTAACATAATCAGAAAAATGGAGCTGCTAGCAACTCTTTCCCACCTGCCAGTCATTGTATTAAATGCTCCTGCAATTTTATTAGAATTTTCTGTCTCTGCAGATGCCAGTCGGCTGTGAAATTGAAATCGCAAACAGGAATACTACATTTTCATCCATAGTGGAAACTGAGAAAGTCCATTTGTATGGTGGGCAAAGAACCAGTGTGACCTTGTCAACAGGGTCATTCACTGTTTAGGCTTGAAGGCAGTTTGGCATCTTGAAAAGGAGGAAGGAAAGAGGCCCTGAAGTTTTTTGCTTTCTCTCACAGTCTGACCAACAACTGTTCTCCACGGTTCAAAGGTGGAGGACTTTTGAGTTTTTCAACACAACCTGACTTTTTATTTTCTTCCTTCTTTCTCCAAGTGGCTTGAGGTTATCCCGAAGAAGTTTTAGTTCTTGCAAGAGGCAGAAATTTCAATAAAATCTTGGCCTTAAAATGTCCATGTTTTCTGCAGGTAGGAAGAGTGAGTGACGTTGGTCTATAGGAACAGGATTGTGATATAAGCCGGGCTTGCACTGTGAGTTATATTTGGCAGTTGGATCATCTTTTCTTGGAATACTCTGCTCTCTTGCTCTTCTGAATGACTTTGGAACATTTTCTTAGCTTTCTTTTACTGTTGCTTTCACTTGGAAAGTGTCCTCCTTCGACACCAGCCACTCATCCGGGGCCCAGTGATTGTAACTATGAATATAGGTTTATTTTATATCTTAAACTAAATGATGCAGAACTGAAGAGTGTTCTGATTTGTACAAGTCCACACAGATAATAATAGTCAGTAGTCTGAGTCTGACTATTGGATTCCAGATCTCAACAAATGTTAACTCGAGAGCTACATCTCTCCAGAAAACCAAACGGATGCTTGATAAAGCTTCATTTAATTGCCCAGAAGATGTCCAATGGGAATACCAGCAGGGCAGTTTATGGCATGAACCACACAATTCCCACAAAATTACCTGGAAATGAGGCAACTTGGGGGCCTTCTCTTCCCTCCGGATGGGAGCAAAGCCTGCTTCTTGGCTTTGGGGCTGTCCAGGCACTGTCAGCTGGTTTTGCGGTGCCATCTGACTGAGCTCGTGCCATTTTCCAGCCTTGCAAAGCTACTTCCTTGGAAACCTTTGAGTAAAGAAAGTGCAGGAAAGCGGGTCCTTTTGGAACAACTGGATGATATGCCAGTTGTGTTTGCAGCTAGCACATCTGTGAGATGTGGAGAAAACGGGACCATGTGAGAGCTCCCGCTTGCTCTTGTGTGGTAGGTACGTGGCCTTTGTTTATCCCCTTTGTTTGTCTAGATCAGATGAAAGACATGAGCCACCCCTTAAACAGAGGATAACAAAAAAAAAGCCATGGAAAAGGTAACATAAAGTCTTGTGGGCTGTTCCACCTTTTCATGAGTTTGTGTGGATGGCCTCAGTGTCTGACAGCAACATTCATTGTGAGTTTGTGTATGTATGTTCAAACATAT
>NC_137952.1:4329689-4549581 GCF_963924665.1 Micromys minutus
ACAATTTATTCTTTTCAATACTATTCTGAAAAAGGAAATATAATTTATAGCCACAGAAAAATTGCCATAACTTAGACTTTGTTTTTTCTCTAAGATCCCATATTGCAAAGTTATTGGACCTTTTAAAAGCCAAGGTCCACCTGGCTTCCTAGTCTAACTCTTAGGTCAGTAAATCATGCTGTCTCTGTACAGTGATGAAAAACAGGTTAGGTAACAGTAGTGGGCATGGTCTTGTGTACGTGTGAGCCCATTTGTCTGTGTGTAGTATAGTGCCTGTATACTACTTGTGTGTGTAGATGCACACACCTGCATATGGAGGTCAAAGAAAGACGTCGGTGTCTTTTGTCACTTTCTACCTCCTTGTTTTTATTATATGTGTGTATGGGTATATGTATGCATGTGTGTATGTATGTAAATATATGTATATGTGCATGTATGCTATTATGATTATGATTATGATTATGATTATTATTATTATTATTATTATTATATGTATCTGTGTATATGAGTGGCACAATACACCGATGGAGGTCAGAGGGCAACTTTTATCAGCCAGTTTTCTTCTTCCTACCATGTTGGTTCCAGGGATTAAAGTCAGGTCATCAAGCTTGACAGCAAGTACCTCTACCCACTGAACCATCCTTCCAGTCTATATTTTAAGAGAGAATTTCCTTTAGACTAGGTGAGCTTCTGGGGGCTCTACCTGTCTTGGTTCCCCATAATGAGCATTGTCTTTAAATTCATTGTCTTAGTTTAACTTGAGAGGAAAATAGCTGGGGGGTCTGTGTCAGTAGGTAGATAACTACGTTTGGTGCCAACACAGCTCTGAGCCTATGACCGTCTCTTCAGCAACAAAGTCTGTGTACGGCTGAAGGGCCCCAGAGGCAGTCAGATGTGCTTTGCTGAGGGGTATAAAAACAGCAGCAGGTCATTCTGGTGTTGTCCACAGAGCTTGCTGGGTACTTACATCCAGCAGCTTTTCATCCCCAGGCTGTCAGTCTGATGCCTTAGAAAAGCCTCTCTGGCAAAAACCTCTAGGAGGCACCTGCTATTTTTGAATACTGTTTTCTTTTGCTGGCGTGGTTCTGGAACTTAATTATGTAGCCTGGATTAGTGTAAGGCCATGTTCCATCTGCTCCTGTACTAAGTTCTTTTCCCCTCAAGAGAAGAAACTGTGTTCATCTCCCTTTTCCAATTTCTATTTGGAGGCAGGCTTGACAAGGGGCTTAACTCCTGTCTGGTGGATGCATTGCATTGGTCGTATCCTTTCTGATTTCTGCCCAGACTGCCTGCCACCAACTTTGAGATTTGCTTTCTCTATTTTGTCAGAGCCTTACCCTGCATGCGTTCTTTTTATAAAGCCCACAGCCGACTTGATTAAAACAAAGTTCAGGGTAGATCGGCTTTTGAACATGGACAAAATTCTGCTGTTTCTTCTGATCAAAGGCAACCAGAGAACAGCAGCCCGTTTAAGAAAGTACAAATTGGCATCACACATAGCCACCTTAAGTACTCTTGGATGTGGCTCATGCCTCGAAGCCTGAGCTTATTCTGAAGCATGGCCAGCGTGAAGTACAGATTCTGGGCTTACTTTAGCAGATGGGTGGGCTGTTGACAGTGTGTAAGCCTTCAAGCCCATGTACCAGAGCATCTTAATCTTGGATTAAGTTCTGAGAAACTAAAATTTAGGATTTGGAAATTTGGACTGACCATGTGGCAAAAAGGAGATTGTTTAGCTTGTAGGGTCTGATTATTGAACATTTTAAGTGTGTGTGTGTGTGTGTGTGTGTGTGTGTTTGTGTGTACTGTTTTACTTCCTGAACAGAGTTCACCTGCATTAGAGTACCATCCCTGCTATTAGGCTTTATAGATAGATAGATAGATAGATAGATAGATAGATAGATAGATAGATAGATAGAAAAAGGTCTTTTTGCAAAGAGATCAAGAAAAAGATGGCTCAGTAGTTAAGCATGGAGTTTGGTTCCAAGCACCCACATTGGACAGACCACAACCACCTGTAATACCAGTTCCAGGGAATCTGATGCCCTCTTCTGATCTCTGATGGTACCCACATATATGTGGACATATATACAGACACATGATCATAGATAAAAATCAAAGCTTGAGAAAAAGGCTCCCTGTCCAAAAAAAAAAAAAAAAAAAAAAAAAAAAAAAAAAAAAAAAAAAATTCACATCAAATCCCTGGGATCTGCTGCCTTATCTTCAAAATGGGTCTTTGCAGATGTGATTAAGTTAAGGATTTTTTTGAGATTTTCGAGGATATTCTGGCTCAACCCCATGTCCTGTCACAAGCATTCTCAGTCATGAAGAAGAGACAGATCACAAGTCAGGGGATGCTGACAGAAACCAGAAACAAGCAGATGAGGGAACAGCCTCTTCCAGAGAGGCCTTTGTAGGCGCATTGCTTTGTTTTCAGCCACTCAGTTTGTGGCACAGATGTCACAGGAAACAAAGACACTTCTTGTACCAAGATTAAACAAGTTCTTCATATCCCTCACCTCATTTTCCTGTGTTGCAAATTATTTGCTGGGTATATGTGTAGTAACTAAAAGACGCTGTAATTTTAAGAGTTCCTTGAACATATATGTAGAGGTGAATACAGTTTAATCAACCATTGATCACATAGGGTTTGATGTCTGGGTGCTGGAGTTTGCTTAGATCTGAAGGGGGAACTTTGCAAAGTATTGGGAACAACATCTTTCCATACATCTCTGAACGTGTAATTTTAGACCTTGTCTTTTTACAACATGCTCATGGATTTGGACCACCAAAAAGTTGTTTCAAAGAGTTTTGAAGCAACTTTTGGATCTAGAGTCTGTTTCCTTTTATTATTAGCTATGTCTCTTCAAGCAAGTTACTTAATTAGGTTTTCTTACCTGTGAAATGGGAATAACACCTACCTCACAGGGCTTTCGTGAAGAGAAAATTATTAAATCTAAAGGGCACACTTATTCAGGTAGGAGGAGATCCTGAACAATACACTTGTCATGGTGCAAACTTATTCTTATTAGCATGGTGCCTGGCGCCAGTGTAGGGACAAATAAAAGGCTGTATTCATGTGTTACAGGCAAAGAACCCTAAGTTTATCAGAGGGAGGTAATGTACCCTGATTAACCAGCATTGGATGCAGAGTGGGGATATCCATGTCAGACTCAGGGTCCTGTGAATCCCAGGAAAAACATTTTCTCTAGATTTCAGTTGTACTGAACCTTACTGAAACACTTGTGACATTGAAGCAGCACATTCTCCAGTTCCTGGGCCTCAGTGTTGTTGGCTTTCGGCTTCTGTCTTTATGTTTTCTTAGTTCATCATGAACCTCGCTCCAGCACATATCCCTTTCCTCTGGCTCTGTCTCCTGCCAGAGGTGATGGTTTATCCCATGGCATGCATGTCAGGGCTAAAGAATCTGAGTCTTGGCCTGTTCAAATCAGATCCTCTTAGTAAAATGCCCGCACTTCCACCAGCCTGTGGTTATTACAGCCAAATACTTGGAAGTAGGTGGGTTATGGAAGGATAAATTAACATTATCCCTTAATTTTGTATTTCCAAACATGTCTAAGTGAGTTAGACAAACTATCAATTTACTTCAGTACTTGGAGAGCTTCAGAGCATAAGCTGATAGCTCAGTAAGGATGCAGTAATGATGCCGCAGCTCTATCCAGTCTGTCTTTGGTGCTGCGTTGCCCTTAAGCATGAGCACTGTTTTATTCTCAAGCCAGAAAACTATGCAGGTGCTTGGCAAGGGCTTCATTCTCCAAAAAGAGCTCACAGTGGCTCCTCCTTACTATATTTGTCAGTCAAGGAAGTGGAACTTGGTATCTTGTAAACATCTCTTCCTTCCCTCTTAATAGTCAATACAATTTAATTATGAACACCTGCTGTCTCACTTGCCTCTCTCCATGCAGAACAGAGACTAGAGTCTAGAAATCTTGCTCAACCTTCCCATTCAGCCTGTGTTCTTCACTCTTTCCTGACCTTCCCACTTTGTCTATTTTGATGGTAGAATGAATGTCAGTGACATAACCCCAAAATGATACATTTGAAAAGCCATATAATGTTTATAATGCATATTTGATATGTCCGTGTTGGTTCCCAGAGATAAACCTGGTTGATGTAAACAACTGTCCACCTGGGAAAAATTTTAATTACCAAATCCAGATGTCTGGTAATGATGGTTCCGGGCCATCAGCAACCCAATGCTCTGACTGCCAGCGGATCTCACCCACCCTTCCACTAATGATGTTTGCATATTGGACATTTCACATCTGGGCCACACACCCCAGGACCCTAGAAATAAGGAAGTGTAACTTACAATAAAAATACAAGGGTTCCTGGACCCTATGAGGCCTCACAAATTTCTTTCCTTTTCTTTGTTTTCTGAGATGTCTAATTCGTTCGCTAAAGTGTTCCTACTTTGGGGGAAATTCTGATGTTTTGACATATCATTCTTTATGGCCCCTTATTTTGTAACACACTTGTTTTTACTTTCAAAGGAAAGAATCGTTGAGATAAAAGAAGAGATGGGAACTCTATCAGTCAAAGCTGCAGCATGGCAGACATGTCCATTGCTCTACAAGGTGTGGTTGTCAGAATCAGGATGTGTGACTTAGGAGCCGAAAAGATGTCAGCAGTGGGTAAAAGTACTTGTTCTTGCAGAGGACATAGTTTAATTCCCAGCACTCACATGGCAGCTCGTGACCACCAGTAACTTTAGTTTCAGGATATCCAGTGCCCTCTGCCGGCCTCTGCAGGCACCTGTGTGCATGTCGTACATGTACATTCACACAGGAACGCACATTAACATAAAATAATCTTTATGAATAAATCTTAAAAATCTTCTATGAGAAAGGTTATGAAGTATTCAGCACATTTAGTATTCATCAAATAAAGCGCACTTGTGTCCGGACCTGTAGAATAATGTATTATTTCTCTCCCCTTACTCTGCAGTTAATTGCAGATTCCTGGCTTCAGATCTCTAGTTCTCAAATGTGTATCTCTAGCCCTGACCTCTTTCTTGGATTTCAAACTCTGTTACCTGCTGTGTACAATGATCCCCACTCATTCTTTCCAACGAAGACACTGCCTCATCCTTCAAACCTCCCATAGATAAACAAACAATCCATCTAACATAGATGCCTACTTTTTCTACTCAAATTTCTCTAGACCTCCACTAAAATAATTAGTTTTAAGAAAGTATCTGCAGTTTTTCTTGTAAGATGCTGGGAATTTCAATATAAAAGGAATATATACATAAGGGACAAAAAATACCAATAACAAGATGGAAGTTGGCTCTTAAGAAAAGAGCACAGGTCAAGAATGGCAAATGGAATTGGAACAGGGTGAGGGGTACTATACTTACCTACAGTAAGAGGAATTCTGGTCAGACTATACCCAAAGAAAGCCATCATTGACCATGTGCTTTTAGGTTTTGCAATAAGTTGCACTTTATTTAAATGCAAGCTGCCTTTTGAAATGTTTTTGGGTATTCTAATAGAGTGTATAAAAATTTAAAAGCAGTTATTTTTCAATATTGATGAGATGGGGCACAGATATAGTCAGGAAAGCTTTGGGAAGTAGGCTCTTTCAGTCACCACTGCTGGGAATTCAGTGTGGTAAAGCACCTAGACGGTACTCTTGAGAGAGAAAGGTTACTCTAACTTTTGTTTCCTGACTTAGAGATTCCAAAACTTGTGAGAAGTCACTGAGATCTGTATTTAATGGAGAATGGACTAAGGAAAAGTAAATATTTATTTTGACACCAGGGTCAATTACAGTGATGGAGCCATTGAATGCAATTTGACCCACTAACATCCTTGTCTTTCTCTATAGGAACCATGTCTCCTAAAACTGAGTGGAAAAATTAAATGGTTTGGTATGAAGCATGAATCCTTGGTTCCTATATTGACTTTTCTTCTTATTTTTTTCACAATCTACTTATCTCTTTCATCGGAATAGGAAGGTCCCTTAGAGTGGGGACTCCATCCTCAATTCCTGTATCAACATTGCAGGAACAACACTTGGCTTGTAAAAAGGAAACAGTAATATTTTTGCTTGAATGAATGAAAAATAAGTGAATGAATGGACAAAATTGAATCAGTGACTTATATCTTATACCTTATATATGTGTATGTATTTTCTGAAATTAATATGACTTGATAAAAAATTGTAGAAGACAACAGTTTTGTTGCTTTTGTGTTTGTGATAAAGCTAGAACTTTAGACGCACTGGACAACTATTCCTACCATGGTATTATATCCCCAGTCCACATACGATAGTTTTAATCATTTAGAAAATGGATACATTGGTATATATGACAAGATTTATCTTTGTCCACTGATTCTATTTTCACTTCTCGTTTTTGTTGAACATGCGTTACTCTAGGTGATTCTGGCTTCATCCACATAGGTATAACATTTCTATTTATTGTCGGGATCATCATCAGAATGGATGTCTCAGGAGTCTATGTGTGCATACAATGAATGATGTAGAGAAGTACACATTTTACAAAGTCAGTTTTTCTTGGTGGAAGATCTATTTACACCATAGGAATAGTCTTTTTTTTTAATGATAATTATATAGAATTCTGTAACTTGGCTGTGAATGAGCTGAAATAACCACTTTCTTACTAATGGATAATTCTATTTCCTTTAATATTTTGTAGTGCTAGCTATGTTTTTATATATCTATTCAAATTATTGATCTGTAAACTTAAACATTAACCTAGATATTTAGCTCCTGATTACAGGTCTGTGCAGCTCCCTAACTTTTTGTATATCTTGCATTTTTCTTATGTTTGTATTTTGTGTCAAGCAAAACTTTAAGATTTGATCTAGTCAATCTTTTTCCTTACATGAAAATGTTTTGCCTATTTGGGCATTAGTTTTGCAGCTTTCAGGACTTAATTATATTGATATTAGATCATTAATCAGCCTGGAAAACATTTACCAAATTTTAACATTGAATTCATCACACTCACGCGCATGTACACACACACACACATCTGCATATAGCATGTCTAACAGTAGGCAATAGAGTTAATAAGCATATAAACACCAATAAATTAAATGATAGTCTGAATAAATTCACTCAAATTTCCTTTTGTCAGGTTTTAAAATGATGATAAAGAAGGCATTTAGTTCATTTTTTGTCATGTAGAGGTTATTTTTTATATCTTTAAAAACTAAATGTAATCTTTTATTAATTATTAATAATTTTTTGCATATATTTTGATCATATTTCTTCTCCATTCTTTCTTCTAACTCTTTCAAGATCCATCCAACATTCCTTCCAATTTTATGTTCTCCTTACAAACTACTATGTTCAAAAGTACCATATGCAGCAGAGGATAGCATTTTCTGACATCAGTGAGAGGAGAGGCCTTTGGTCCAGTGAAAACTCATTTTCCCAGTGAACGAGAACACCAAGGTGTTGAGGTGTGAGAGAGTGGTTGGGAGAGGGAGCACCTTCATGGAGGCAATGGGACAGGGAAGGGGAATGGGATTGTGGGAAAGGAATAACCTGTAAGAAAATGTAAATGCAGAGAATGTCTAATAAAAAATTGGAGAAAAAAATAGAAAAAAATCAAAAGTACCTTGTGCTAACCATGTATTTTTGGTCCACTGTAGAAAGTTGACCATCCCTGAGAAGCCATAAATTCACAGTTGTTCATCAGGTATGGGTGGGAATTCATGAGCCAATCCCTCTCACATAGATATTATTTCATATAGTAAGCATCTCACTTCCTAAGATCACTACCTGTCCACGCTATGTTTGCTTCTTCTGAGTGTGGTCTATTTTTAAGTCAGGATACCTCACATGAATGATGAATTAATTTGGATTACTCTGATTCAGAAAGCTTTACATGTATTGGCCCTTCTGGCTTTTTTCTTTTGTTCTCCGCCCTCTTTTCTTCTTGCTAATTAAAAATTCAAGACATGCAGTTAATTAAATTAGTTAATTAAAATGTCAAGACACATAGTAAGGTGGGGGAGGTTGCCTACTTATCACTCAGGAGGTGGATATCTGGGTCATACAAAAACTGCTACAAAGCAATAATACAGACAGATAATGGAAACAGGGCAAAACTACAAACATGTAATTCATAGGAGAGAAGCTACAGTCAATAATATACTTAATCTTATTCATAATTAATTAATCATTGATTAAAAACATAACACTTGCTATTTAGGCATACACAAGCCAAACACTGAAACATCCCAGGAGCCAGCACCTTAAATGCCCAGAGTTCTACCATCAGAGAAGAGCAGATGTCTTCCCCAACTTAAAGGGTAACTAAGTGGGCAGGGCCATGAGAGCAAGCTTATCAGACTCGGTTCTGACTGGGGAGTGATGGCTTTTTTGATGCAAGCAGATATGAACTGGATATGGAAGTGACAAGTGACAAGTTGAGATTAGGGGAGACCTTGAGAAGGGGCTAAGGTTCTATTTTTTTTATCTTGAAGATGGGCATAATTGTAGTATCCCCTTCCTAGAGTGTGAGCAACTCAGTGGGGGTACTGATTGTTCAGTAATTACCGTAACCCTCTTTGTCCCAGGCATTATAATCAGCATCAAACTGAAAGTTGATCACCATTACTCATATCTGAGGACTGAAGCGTCCTTTACTACACACATGTGCACATTCCTAGGCTGTTTGGTTCTGCTCAGCTATGTGCCACCTGCTTAGTCCACTAGGCAAAGCACAATATTTCATTTCCTTGGAGGAAGTTGGGTCGGGGTCAGTCATGACTCAAGTTCATCTACTGAGCCCCTGAAGTCTTAGTAAAACCACTGGAGGAGACTGTTTTCTTGTCCTGGCACTGCTAATCTGAAAAATGATGTCCTAAAGCTTTGGGCTTGTCCTTGCCTTTTAACAATCCAACATGGGATGCAACAGAATTGAGAGAAAGGCTCCTGCCAGCATGTGAATTCTAGATGTAGGCATGCCAAGGCAAGAAAATGTGCACAGATTCCCTCTTTGCTCAAGTCAAGGTGTGTTAAGTTTTTGCCATAGTGAATGCTAAGGTTTGTTCATAAGAAAGTTCAGGAAAACTCATTTGAAGCAGACATGGACTTTATAATGGCATCTGTATGCAGACTCCCTGGAAAATGTCAGCTGGTGTCTTCTGTGGACTAAGAGTTTCTGCAGGGGTCAGTTGGAAATGAGGGAGTTAAAGAAAACTGGACTCTCGGGGCTCTCTAATATCAGCTTTTATTTTTCTTAGACCATTAAGAATGCTTTTTGGCAGTGAAATCACAAAAATGGAAACAGCAGGGTTTTCTTAAAGCACAGTAGTTAGAGGTTTCCAATTAATTCACTGCCTGCCCACCCACTGTCCATTCGGAAATGCTTTTTATTAACACATAGCTCCTTAGAATTCCTTGAAGGTGTCAGGACTTGAAAGTAATTCCTGAGAAAGAAAAAAAAAAAAACTGAAAAGAAATTAGGTAAAAAGCTCCATGTTTCACACACACACACACAGGCACACACACACACACACACACACACACACACACACACACACACACACAAAAGCTTAATTTAGGGTACCTGCACAGTGGGTTGGCATGGGACATTGGGTTGTGTTAATACATTTTGGTAGGCAGGTGTCTTTAAAGTGAAGGCTCAGAAGTTGGTTTCTTCCAGACCCCTGTAGGGTACCTTAGTCATCCCAAACTTTTGAAAAACTGTAAATTAATTCTTCAGTTTTGGTCCTCCAGAATAACTTTTGGTTTTATGTGGTAGTTTTAATGGCAAGGGCATATGTAGAGATAGACCAGAAAATTACAGAACTCTGCCAATCTGTCCTACTCAACGAACTTGTTATGAGGGTAATATGGTTGCTTCTATATGGCAAATGTACAGTGCTCGGTGTGTGTGTGTGTGTGTGTGTGTGTGTGTGTGTGTGTGTGTGTGTGTATGTGTGTGTGTGTGTGTGTGTAAGATGTTTTCTTTGTTTTTTTTCATTTTTATTCAGTATTTTTTGTATTTATATTTTAAATGTCATTCCCTTTCCCCACACTCCCATCCTCCCTCCCCCTTCCCTTTCGTTCATGAAGGTGATTCCTCTCCCAACCACCCTCTCCAACTCAGTTCCTTGGCATTCCCTTACACTGGGAAATGCACCTTCACTGGACCAAAGGCCTCTTCTCCCATTGATGCCAGACAATGCTGTCCTCTTCTTTAGGTGCTTCTCAGCTATTTGACATTCCTCAGTTGAGAATTCTTTGTTTCACTCTGTACCCCATTTTAATAGGATTATTTGATTCTCTAGAGTTCTTTGTATATATTAGATATTAGCCCACTATCAGATGATGGATTGGTAAAGATTCTTTCCCAATCTGTTGGTTGCTGTTTTGTCCTCTTGACAGTGTTTTTTGCTTTACAGAAACTGCAATTTTATGAGGTCCCATTTGTTGATTCTTGATCTTAGAGCATAAGTCATTAGTGTTCTGTTCAGGAAAACTTCACCTGTGCCTATGTATTCTAAGGTCTCCCCCACTTTCTCTTCTATTAATTTGAGTGTTCCTAGTTTTATATGTAGGTCTTTGATCCACTTGTACTTGAACTTTGTACAATAAGATAAGAATTGATTGATTTGCATTCTTCTGCATGCTGACTACCAGTTGAACCAACTCCATTTGTTGAAAATGATGTCCTTTCTTCCACTGAATGCTTTTAGCTCCTTTGTTAAAGATCAAGTGATCATGGGTGTATCAGTTTATTTCTGGGTCTTCAATTCTGTTCCATTGATCTACCTGCCTGTCTCTGTACCATTTGCATGCAGTTTTTATTATGATTGATTTGTAATACAGCTTCAGGTCAGGAATGGTGATTACCCCAGAGGTTCTTTTATTGGTGAAAATACTTTTTGCTATCCTGGGTTTTGTTATTCCAAATAAATTTGCAAATGCTCTTTCTAACTCTATGAAGAATTGAGTTGGAATTTGGATGGGGATTGCATTGAACATGTAGGTAGATTGCTTTAGGCAAGATGTCCATTTTTACTATGTTGATCCTTCCAATCCAAGAGCATGGGAGATCCTTCCATCTGAGATTTTCTTCAGTTTCTTTAGAGACTTGAAGTTCCTGTCATACAGATCTTTTACTTGCTTGGTCAGGGTTACACCAAGGTATTTCATATTATTTGTGACTATTGTGAAGGGTGGGAAGATGTTTTCTGAGAGTCTTTTCTCTACCTTTCCCATCAATAACTTCCTCTCTGCTCTTGAATGTCCTTTGATATCACTTTAGATAATTATTATCATAGATATTTACCATTCTTAGCTATTATTTATTGTTTCAGCAAAATTACCCTGGGTTGTGTCCCCTATTTGAGAATATCTAAGTTTCTATACCAGACTCCATGGTTTGTAGGATTCTAGATTTTATCAGCAAGAGGAGGATCTGTGTTTTCTTGATGATGTGTGGGCAGGTGTATTAGCACTGGTGGTGTTCTGGGGCTGTTTGCTTATAACTGTTGAGTTTCTTACAAGGGTCACCTCTTCTGGGATGCAGGTGACTCTGAAAAATGGTAGTTTCCTGACTGTGATGGTTGCTTTTAACATCAAGCAGCCACACATTAGAAACAACTAAGAAGAGTGTTTCAGTCAAAAGGATGCCTGGATTTCTGTGAGAAAACATATCCCAAAATGTGGGTGGTGCCTATCTGGCAAGTGGTCCAGATAAAAGACCATGTGGCAGAAGGAAAAATATTCATTTTTTGATTGATCAACCTTCTCTCCTACCACTCTGTTGATGTACCCTGTTGCTACACTGATTTCAGTGTTTCCAGTTTTCCAGCAATGACTAAGGAGCAGCAGCTCCCAGGAACTTTCCAGGCTTTCAGCCCCAGATTAGGATTTCTAAGGTACTACTCAGCTTGATGACTGGAACAACTGCTGGTTTCTGAGCTTCTTATGTATGAGATACTGTTATTACCATTTTAATGCGAACCGATTTAATAAATATCACACACACACACACACACACACACACACACACACACACACACACACACACACACCAGTTCTGTTTCTCTAGACTAGTGGTTCTCAATGTGGGTTCTGACCCCTTTGGGAGTCTAATGACCTTTCACGGATCAAATGACCCTTTCACGGGGTCACAAAACTGATGTCCTGTATATCATATATATTTACATTATGATTCATAAAAGCAGCAAAATCACAGTTATGAAATAGCAATGAAAATAATTGTATGGTGTGAGATCATCACAACATGAGGAACTGTATTAAAGGGAAGCAACATTAGGAAGGTTGAGAACCACTGGTCTAGACATTTCTGAGACATACAACAGGATTCAATCTTCCCTTGATTCCCCGAGGACAGTCTTCCTGTACTTCAACCCTGAAGCCTTCTTAATGTTCAAGAGAGTCCCCATTACTAATAAACTCCCTGTTCCTCTTCTCACAGAGTGTGGACTGTTAAGAAGAAATGAACGGTAAAATGTGGAAATAAACACATAATAAAATTTCAGGGCATACGTTTTTTTTAACGGTTAATTTGACATGCAGTCTAGATGATGACATAGTTAACAATGCACATAACTGGGGTGTTGCAGGGACAGGGATCCCACCCAGTGTCACAATTTGAATGCTATGCACTGAGAGTACAATGAATACAGCCTGGCCGACCAGGACGCAGCACAAGAGTCAGTCTGGTTTGAGTGTAGTACAGGATTTTAGGAGGAGGATAGGGAAGAGGCTGAGCAGCCAGGAGCAGGAAAGACTCCATTGGGAGGAGGTGGGACTTTATTCAAAGTCCAATAGATAAACTATAGAAGGGATTATGTACCTATCACACATGGAATATGTACTAAGCAGACTCTATTTCCCTCTCTGAAATTAATGAATTTTGAAGATGGGGATGATTCTATTCTGGTTTCTGAAAGATTATAAGTTGCTTTAAAAATCTAGGTCATGTTTCTTCTGTGTAGTGGTCCCTAGCAAAGGTACTGTGTCATAACATCAGTTTTGAGAGAAGGAGTGCAAATTATTTAAAAAGCAATGATTTTGGAGGTCGTAAGATGGTTCAGGGGCTAAATATGCTTGCTTACACTCTTGATGATGCCAAAAGTGCTTACTGGCAGAAACCTGATATGGATACCTACCTCCTCAGAGGCTCTGCCAAAACTATACTGATACAGATGAGGATGCTTGCAGATAACCACTGGACTGAACATGGAGACCCCAATGAAAGAGCTAGAGAAAGAACTGAAGGAGCTGAAAGGATTTGCAACCCCAAGGGAAGAACATTATCAATCAACCAAATTCTCCAGAACTTCCAGAAACTAAAACACCAACCAATGAGCACACATGGAGAGGTCTATGACTCCAGTTGCATATGTAGCAGAGGACAGCATTGTCTGCTGTCAATGGGAGGAGAGGCATTTGGTCTAGTGAAGGCTTGTGTTCCCAGTGTAGGGGAATGCCAAGGCACTGAGGTGGGAGAGGGTGGTTGGGAGAGGGAGCACCTTCATGGAAGCAAGGGGAGGGGATAGGAGTGGGGGGAATGGAGATAACATTTGAAATGTAAATACATAGAATACCCAACAAAAATAAAAAGAATGAAAGATGCTTGCTGACAAGACTGTCTCCGAAAGTTACCCAGTGCACACTGAAGACAATAGACTTATGGTCTAGACTCTGTTTCTTCCATAATCAGGATAATATTAGCTCAATGCCAACAGATAATAATCCTGCCTATTTTGGGACACAGAAACTGGTGGACTTGGCAGAGTTGTGGATTTTCATAAGGTAGGATTTTCACTTCAGAATTTCTTTGAGGAAACTAGTAAATCTAAAACATCCTATCACCCGGCGAATTATTGTCTTCTGTGGGAAATATCTTCCTCCAGTGCCTATGTTAGGTTTCTGTATTAATCTTTAGGAGATGGGTTCCTAACACCTCTTTATGTTGCTAACTGTGTGCATCTGTTGGATCCTCACTTCACCAGGTTTGTTAGTCTGATGCATTTTCCTTGCTCTCTGCTGTCTAGTTCAGAGACTTAAACTCCACAGTCCTCATCTTCAGCCTTGAAGCAGTCAATCCTCCAGTTTGTCTCTGCACCATAACCTCTCAAGTGGTTAATGGCTCATAAACAAGTAATGAGTGCTCAGTATAAGTTTAAAAGAGTCCATGGTGAGCAATCCTTTGTGTTGTGAATAATTACCCAATAATTTATCTCTTTACTAGTATAGATTTGGGGATTTTTATTAGAGGATGTTCTTGTAGCAGCATTAAGGGTAATTAAAAGGATAGTTTTGGAAACTATTGGTCTACTATAAGATAAATACAATGAGTACTCAAGGTGAGTGATGTGAGATTATGGGATGTACAAACCTTTTGTAGTAAGGGTTTGGAGAAATAACGCAAAGACATGAATTATGTGAGATGGTATTTTGGGGAAAATATTGAGGTGGGGGATATGGGGTTATGGAAATAAGCTTACACCATGTTTCTACTCCATACAGCTCCCACATCTGTGAAACAAAAACATGTAGTTAAGTAAAAAGAGGTGTAAACAGGCAGACACGTTACATATGAGCAGAAAAGACACAACACTGACTACAGAATGCATGGTGCCCAGTAAAAGTAAAAATTCTGGGCTTTCTGTTTACAAATTATTAAGAATTTGAAACCAGTGACAGTGAGGAAGTGGAAGCAGGCATAGGACTTTTTTATGAGCTCTGAGTGGGGCTGTAGGCAGATATGATAGAAAGGAAAGATGGGCTTCACAATGGGACAGACATGGATTTTAATCTCAAGCAATCACAACTTTGGCGGCCAGTAGGCAAATCATATAATCTCTCAGAGCTTTAGTGTCACTATATAGAAAATGTAGCCTTTTTCTTCAGCTTGAGTGTTGCTTAGATTATTATACTTGGTGGTGCCTCCCTCCTTGTGCTTTGTAAGAAATGAACATTCAGCAAATTATGGCTGTAATAACAATGTAATAAATGAACTGAAAACCCAGAAGCCCTTTAATAAAATGACTTTCACTGTTATTTTCTAGTGTCCTGTTTCTTCAGGAGTTCTTATGGCATTTATAGACTTTGAAATTCTGAGATCAAGTCTTGAGCCTCAAGGCACAGCTACACAGAGGGGCTGGAAGTGGAGTCAGAAATTAAATATGAAACTTTTCTTTTCTGGAGGTATTTGTGATCTAGATATTGGTGTAAGACAAGAATGTATATGCCATGCTTTCTCACGGGGAGCGCGGTAACTGGTAGAAGAGTCAAAGAGAGACGAAGCCTGATGTGGTCTTTTCATTGTTACAGAAGATGAAAGTATTAAAGTTCAAGAAAAAGGCACTGTTGTGAATTGAAATTGGCTCTAGTGTCTAAAAAAGAATCCCTGAAATGAAGGGTGAGCACTTGGCTTGGTGACCTCTCAACTCTGCCTTTCAATGTCCCTGCACCTGTATTGATCTGTCCCCTTGCACCTTGTGAACTCTGTGGAAATTCTCTGAAATTTCAATCCCAAACATTAAGAAAGTTTATTCCTGTACTTCCACAACTCTACAGTTTTGGAGGGATCATTTAATCATCACAAAGAAAGTGGCCAACTACTGAGGAGAGTCGATCAAGGACCTCAGTTGACAGTTACAGCGATTTTCTTTGTACTGTAGAAGACAATCTCTGAACCCATAGTTCATTCATAAAACTTCAGGTAGTGGTGAGTTCCCCCCTCCCTCTTTCTCTCTCTCTCCCCCTCCATCTCCCTCCCTCTCCCTCCCTCTCCCTCCCTCTCCCTCCCTCTTCCTCTCTCTCTCTCTCTCTCTCTCTCTCTCTCTCTCTCTCTCTCTCTCTCTCTCTCTCTCTCTCTCTCTCTCTCTCTCTCTGTGTGTCCAGTGCCCATGTTGACACACTGCAACAAGTTTGTGGACCAGTTCTCCCATGGTCATACTCTTGGGGCCAGCTCACCTGTGCTTCTGTCATTAGGGTCAGGTCTACCGTGCTGCCCAGGTGAGGTTCAGGGCCTGCTTTCTCAAGTGCTGCAGCAGGACAAAGCTCCCTCTCTGATAACTCTGGAGCCAGCTCTCCTGCCTGCTGCAGGTGGTGAGTGGTAAGTTCAGAGGCATAGTTCTCCTTCATCCACAGTAAATGGTAGGGCCAGCTCTTCTATGCTCATACCCTGGTGTGTGCTCACCTGCAGCTCTCCCAAGTACTGCAGCCGTCTAGAGGTGGATTAGCTCTCTTACTCTCATTACCCTTGGCCAGATCTCCCAAGATGCCCAGGAGAGGGGTGGGGCCACTTTGCATAGCCCTCAGACATCAACATGTCCCACAGAGGCAGCCCACACCATGGATATCTGCTTGGCCTGCAGTAGTAACAGAGCTCTGTACCCAGATGTGACCCCCACAGGCAACACGGGCAATGGTCCCATGTGGTATCATTAGCTATTCATGTCAGACTGTTGCTCATTAACCTCACTTCCCTTGTTCTGTCTCTCTTCATTGTGCCCACATATTTCTGTTTTTCTTTTCTCCATTTACATGCTCCTTTTAGTGAAACTAAAATGCCTCAGTGTCTGGGATCATCTCATGAATAGTTATAAGAGACTTATATCCTGCTCATGCATTATGGCCCTAGGTAGGGGTTATCTTGGGCATGATTTACCCCCTCATAGGCCTGCATTGCACGGAACCTGTGGTCGTTTCAGGCTAACTTCCTGTTTGGGGCATCATGGTGCTGGTTTGGTGGTCTTCATGTGCTCCCTCCTCCCCTGGCCACCCCAAGGGATTCATTGTGAGGGTCTCAGACCTGCTTCCATCCTGGTCCCAGTTAGGATTCTCCTAGTCTCTGATAAGCAATTAAGGAGAGTCACATACTACTCACATGGAACTCAGTATCCAAGACTAAGACACTGGTTACATTGTAATATATTCTCATATTCTAGGAGTTAAGACATTAGTCACATGGTAACACCGCCACAGCATCTAGGAGCTCAGATACTAGTCAAATGCTCTCACAGGATCCAGAAGCACAGACATTTGTCACATGGTAAAACCCTCACAGTATCTAAGAGACCAGACACTTGTAATGTGAGCATACCCTCATAATATCCACAGTCTAAGACATTCACCATATGGTAACCCGCTGAAGAATCTAACAACTAAACACTAGACACATAGTGTCACCCTCACAGATACTTGTCACATAGCAAGGACTCACACATAACTGGGGGGAAGATACTAGGCACTTGGGAACATCCTCAGAGTATCCAGTGACTAGTTTCACTAGACACATGGTGATATACTCATAGTAACCAGAGGCTCAGTCATTAATCACAAGGTAACATACAGTAACCAGCACTTTAGACACTAGACACATAGTAACATACTGTATCCTGAGACTGACACTAGGCATCTGATAATATATAATATCTAAGTGGACAGTTACATGGCATGTTCACAGTGTGTAGTTCAGATTCTAGTCACTTGGTAACATATTCACAATAACCATATCTCAGACACTAGTGACTTGATAAAACTCTTACATTTTATGAAGAAGGCTAAGTAACATACTAGCAACATTGTATCTAAGACACAAATCACATGGTGATACAGTGTCTAAGAGCTCACATATTAGTTTCCTGGTAACACCCAAATGCTTTCTAGAAGCTCAGACACTAGGTACATAACACCCACACTGTATCTAGGAACTCAAACATTAGTAACTTGGTAATATTATTCTGGTGTCTAGAGGGTAACATACTGGCCATAGAAACATATAGTATCAACAACATATTGTATCAGCATACAGGCTCAAATGCTTGTCACATGGAAAAAATTCTCACAGTATTCAGACTCTAATACACTGATCACATGGCAACACTCACAGTATTCAGAAGGTCAGACACTACCCACATGGTAACACGCTCACAGTATCTAGGAGCTCATATACTAATCACATGGGAACACTCTCCCCACGTGCACAGTCTAAAACATCGGTCTTAACATCTTAACAATATCTAGTAGTTAAAACAGGAGCCACATGGTAACATTCTTATAGTGTCTTAGATGTTCTTGAGCTCAGACACTGGTAACATGGTAACATGCTTAAAGTATCCAAGAGCTCAGACACTAGTCCCTTTTCCGATATCTGATGGCCAAATAAAATGACTCTATTTTAACTGTTGGCCTGTAATTATCTAGGATTTAAATCTTAGATTTCTGAGGGAGAAATAAACGTCTTATTAGACAAAGAATAGATAAATAGATTTCTCCCATGTTATTCAATGACATTCATCCTGCTCTTAGAGTTCACATGAATATGTAGTGAGTTTGAAGGAAAACTGGGTGTAGGCTTGTATGTCTCTCCCCTAGTGACATCATTTAGTTCTTTATCCATGAATAATCTTTTCTTGGCTATGTACTGCATTTTCTTTATTCCCACATCTGTTGATCTGCATCTAGGCTGAGTCTGTTACATGGGTGACATGTTTCTTTTTTTATCTACCCACTTTATTTTTTTTAAAAAAAGAGGGATACATATACAGATTTTTAAAGTCATTTTGGCCTAACATTATATAAAAATTTTTGTCAGTACTTAATTCTTTTAGAGGTTTGATATCATGCATTAAAATCCCACTAGTTATCATAAGGATGAAGTACATGTAGGACAGAACTTAACATGGAAACAGATTACTTGTTGATTAAGCATAATGACCTGTGAATACCAAAAATTGCCACAAGGGTATTAACTTAGCTCTTGGATTATTAATGATTTAAGGTCCAGGTGTACCATACTCTGAGAGGGTGTTTTCATTTATTTTTTCCTAAGAATGATTGAGGCTTTCATTTTGGGAGGGGGCGTTTGTTTTTCTTGAGCTTCATATAGCCTGTGAGTTGTTTCTGGGGTGTTCAGAGCTTTCTGGGGTGAGTATCCAATTATCAGTGACTGCATATTATGTCTGTTCTTTTGTGATTAGGTTAAGTCACTCAGGATGATAGTCTCTATATAATATTCTCTATATAATATTCTCTATATAATAGTCTCTATATAAAATTCCTAAGAAATGGATGTAATATACATGTATATTACATCCATTTCTTAGGAATTTCATAAAGTCATTGTTTCTGATAGCTGAGTAGTACGCCATTGTGTAAATATACCACAATTTTTGTATCCATTCATCTACTGAAGGACATATGGGTTCTGTCCAGCTTCTGGCTATTATAAATAGAACTGCTATGAACATTGTGGTGCATGTGTCTTTATTGTATGTTGGAGCCTTTCTGGGGTATATGCACAGAAGTGGAATGACTGGGTCTTCAGGTAGTACTATGTCCAATTTCCTGAGGAACCGCCAGACTGATTTCCAGAGTGGTTGTATCAGTTTACAATCCCACCAACAGTGGAGAAGTGTTCCTCTTTCTCCACAACCTTGCAAGGACCTGCTGTCATCTGAGTTTTAGATCTTGGCCAATCTGAAGGTGTGAGGTGGAATCTCAGGGTTGTTTTGATTTGCATTTCCCTGATGACTAAGGATGTGGAACACTTCCTTAGATGCTTCTCAGCCATTCGATATTCCTCAATTGAGAACTTTTGTTTAGCTCTGTACCCCATATTTTAATAGGGTTGTTTGATTCTCTGGTGTATAGCTTCTTGAGTTCTTTGTATACCTTGGATATTAGGCCTCTATCTGATGTGGGGTTGGTAAAGATCTTTTCCCACTCTGTTGGCTGCCGTTTTGTTTTCTTGACAATGTCCTTAGCCTTACAGAAACTTTGCAATCTCATTAAGTCCCATTTGTCAGTCTTTGGCCTTAGAGCACAAGCCATTGGTGTTCCGTTCAGGAAATTTTACCCTGTGCCTATGTGTTCTAAAGTTTTCCCTACTTTCTCTTCTAATAGTTTTAGTGCACCTTGTTTAATGTGGAGATCTTTGATCCACTTGCACTTGAGCTTTGTACAAGGAGATAAGAAAGGGTCTATTTTCATTCTTCTGCATACTGAGTGCAGTATTATGTTGAATAGTTAGGGGGAGAGTGGGCAGTCTTGTCGAGTCCCCGATTTTAGTGGGATTGCTTCAAGTTTCTCACTGTTAAGTTTGATGTTGGCTATTGGTTTGCTGTATATTGCTTTTATTATGTTTAGGTGTGTGCTGTGGTATTCTGTTCTTTCAAAGACTTTTAACATGAAGGGGTATTGAATTTTGTCAAATTCTTTCTCAGCGTTTAGTGAGATGACCATGTGATTTTTTTTAGTTTATTTATATGGTGGAATACATTGATGAATTTCCGTGTATTAAAACATCCCTGAATCCTAGGAACAAAGCCTACTTGATCATGGTGAATGATTGTTTGATGTGTTCTTGGATTCAATTTGCAAGGATTTTTTTGAGTATTTTTGCATCAATGTTCATAAGTGAGATTGGTCTGACGTTCTCTTACCTTGTAGGGTCTTTGTGTGGTTTAGGAAAGAGGAATATTATGGCCTCAAAAAATGAGTTAGGTAGTGTTCCATCTGACTCTATTTTGTAAAACAGTTTGGAAATTATTGGTATTAGGTCGTCAATAAATGTCTGATAGAATTCTGCACTGATTCCATCTGGACTTGGGCTTTTTATGGTTGGGAGGTTTTGATGATTGCTTCTATTTCTTTAGGTGTTATGGGATTATTTAAATGGCTTAGCTCGTCCTGGTTTAACTTTAGTATCTGGTATCTGTCTAGGAGTTCATCCATTTCCTTGAAATTTTCCAGCTTTGTTGAGTATAGGCTTTTATAGTAGGAAATGATGATTTCTTGAATTTCCTCAGTTTCAGTAATTATGTCTCCACTTTCATTTCTTATTTTGTTTATTTGGATGCTCTCTCTTTGTTCTCTAGTTAGTCTAGCTAAGGGTTTATCAGTCTTGTTAATTTTCTCAAAGAACCAGCCCTTGATTTTGTTGATTCTTTGAATCCTTCTTTTTGTTTCTATTTGGTCAAGTTCTGCTCTGTGTTTAATTATTTCTTGCCATCTACTTCTCTTGGGTGTATCTGCTTCCTTTTGTTCTAAAGCTTTCAGCTGTGCTGTCAAGTTGTTAGTGTATGCTCTCTCCAGTGTCTTTTTGGAAGCACTCAGAGCTGAGTTTTCCTCTCAGTACTACTTTCATTGTATCCCATAGGTTTGGGTATGTTGTATCTTTGTTTTCATTAAATGCTAGAAAATCCTTAATTTCTTTCTTTATTTCTTCTTCAACCAATCTACTGTTTAATAGAGCATTGTTTAGTTTCCATGTGTATATGTGTATATGATCTTTTGTTGTCTTTGTTGTTATTAAAGACCAGCCTTAGACCATGGTGATCTGAAAGGATGCATGGGAGTATTTCAATCTTGTTATATCTATTGAGGCTTGTTTTGTGACCAATTATATGGTCAGTTTTGGAGAATGTGCCATGAGGTGCTGAGAAAAAGGTGTATTCTTTGTTTTTGGGTGAAATTTTCTGTAAATGTCTATTAATTCCAATTGTTTCACAATGTCTGCTAGTTTCACTGCGTGCTTATTCAGTTTCTGCTTTCATGATCTATCCATTGATGAGAGTGAGGTGTTGATGTCTCCCACTATTATTGAGTGGGGTGCAATATATTTTTTGACCTTTAGTAGGGTTTCTTTTATGAATATGGGTGCTCTTGTATTTGGAGCATATATGTTAAGGATTGAGAGTTCCTCCTGATAAATTCTCCCTGTTATGTGTAAAAAGTGTCCTTCCTTATCTTTTTTGATAACTTTTGGTTGAAAATCTACTCTATGTGTTATTAGAATGGCTACTTTAGCTTCTTTCTTGGGGATGTTTGCTTGGAAGGTTTTTTCCCAATCTTTTACTCTGAGATAGTATCTGTCTTTGTCTCTGAGATGAGTTTCCTGTATGCAGTAAAATGCTAGATTCTGTTTAAGTATCCAGTCTGATAGCCTATGTGTTTTTATTGAGTATTGAGTCTATTCATGTTAACAGATGTTAAGGTAGAGTCATTACTGTTTCCCTCTATTTTTGCTTTTAGAGGTAGAATTGTGTCTGTGTGTCTTTCTTCTTTTGGTTTTCTTGCTTAGTTATTTTTTTGTTATTACTAGGATGTAGTTTCCCTCTTTGAATTAGGTTTTCCACCTATTATTTTTTTGTAGTGCTTGATTTGTGGTCAGATATTGTGTAAATTATTTTGTCCCAGATTATCTTTATCTCTCCATCTATGGTGATTGAGAGTTTTGCTGGGTTTAGCAGCCTGGGCTGACACTTGTGTTCTCCTAGGGTCTGTATGATGTCTGTCCAGGACGTTTCTTTATTCTAACAGGAGTAACATGTTTCTTTATTCATTAGTCCCTTGACAGCATATTGAGATTTTGTCTTTGGCTTGTATTGTAATGGTAAATACTGGCCCCCAAGACCTAGTTGCTCATAGGGACTAGAGAGCTTCCATGTTTCCAAGTAACATACTCAAATTATATTATTTAACACTGTCTCCCAAATTATCCCTGATTGGTGAATAAAGATGCTTACAGCCAGCTGGACAGTAAAGAGATAGACAGGGGTCTTTTCTTCCCAGGCTTGAGGTCTAAGGAGACCATGTTGGGGAGAAAAGGCAGAGGGAGGAGAGGACCCCATGGGTCAGATGAGTTATGAATACATGACCATGGGGGTTATCCAGTTGGAATTAAGATCTGCCCAGATGGAATTTGGCAAATTATAACTTTGGGTTATTACTGAGTAAATAGGTTCTAGTAACTTAGAGGGTAGCCATCTTCTTAGCACTGATACTGATTATTATAAATAGAAAGGTTGTGTGTCTTTTATCTTTTATCTTTGATCAAAGGCTGGTTAAAAACATCCTGCTTGATATTAAATAATTTTCTATGACACAGGGACCTTTTGTTGCTTCTGCTTCTAAGCTAAAGCATCAAAGGAGTACAATAGAATGATAGAAATGATTTATAAATATAGAGGTGAAAACGTATAGAGGCCGAACCCAAACTATGCACAGCAGAGAAAATGCTTCTGCACGAGACACACTGTGTTGTTCTGTTGTCACAAGCTTCTCGCCTGCAGGGACCTAAAGAGGATGCAGCCACACAGTTACCAGCTTGGAGCCTTCCATTTATTCTGAAGAACTGGGAAGAACTCCTCACTCCTCATTTGCAGTGTGGGTGCACTTCACCACGGAGGAATCACTTCCCATTCACGGCTGCAAACACTTCCTGACTGGTCGAGATTTTCTTTTGTGGCATCTGAATTAAATAGGTTTGCTTTTGGTTACATGTCATAGCACCCCCTACCAAGACAGTGTTTTCATATCATAGCTGTTTATTTTTTTATGTAAAACAATTCTTACATTAATTCATCTGTAGAATTTTTTAATCTAGTTTTTTATTGGCCGTTTTCTGTATTTACATGTTAAATGTTATCCTCTTCCCCCCACTTCCATTTTCCCTTGCCTTGCTTCCATGAAGGTACTCCTTTTTCCAATCACCCTCTTTAGGACTCTCTCTTTTGCTAAAATTTTAGGGAAAACATCTTTAATTAGAAAGAGAATTTTGGAGATACACTGGGAAGATGTGACAAGCCATCCACCCATTGCCCAAGCTCAGTATTAAAGGGCACTAAAAATTGCTGAGCACTGAGGGGACCCTCAGGAACACTCTGCGCCCTGAGCCCACAGGTGAGTTCCCCCTTCCTTTCCACTGACTATGCTGAGAGAGACCACCAGAAACTCTTTCTACACAGTCAGCATGTTGCTGCCTGGGAATGTACTGTTCCGGCACCCATCTGTGCCCAGAACCATCAGAACTCACAGCCTAACTACAGAGAGCTGAACACCAAGGAGCAAACTCCCTCCTGAGCCATGAGCCCACAGACCCACAGGAGAGACAAGCTCCAGTCAGAGACAACAAGATCACCTAGCACCACAGATAACAAGATGACAAGAGGCAAGCACAAGAACCTAAGCAGTGGAAACCAAGACAACATGGCAATATCAGAACACAGTTCTCCAAATACAGCAAGTAGTGGATATCCCAACACACCAGAAAAACAAGTTTTGGACTTAGAATCATACTTCATGATAATAATGAAATTCCTTGAGAAGTGCATGAATAACTTCCCTTAAAGAATTACAGGAGAACACAGTTAAACAAGTAAAAGCCCTTAAAGAGGAAACACAAAAATCAATTTAAAAAGCTGAAGGAAAACACTACCAAACAGGTGAAGGAATTGAAAATGGAAATAGAAACAAAAAGAAATAACAAAAAGAGACAACCCTGGAGATAGAAAACCTAGAAAAGAGGCCAAGAGTCATAGACACAAGCATCGCCAACAGAATAGAAGAGATGGAAGAGAGAATCTCAGGGGCAAAAGATAACATAGACAATATTGACACACCAGAAAATGTAAAAATCAAAAAGCTCCTAACCCAAAACATCCAGGAAATCCAGGACACAATGAGAAGACCAAAACTAAGGATAAAAGTTATAGAAGAGAAGATTCCCAACTAAAAGATCCAGTAAATTTCTTCAACAAAATTATAGAAGAAAAATTCCCTAACCTAAAGAAAGAGGTGACTATGAAAATGCAGGAATCCTACAGAACTCCAAACATACTGGACCAGAAAAGATATTCCTTATGACACACAGTAGTCAAAACACCAAATTTCAAAGCAAAGAAAGAATACTAAAAGCAGTAAGGGAAAAAGGACAAAAAGTTTGACGAGGTTGTATTTGAACTGGTGTTATTGCTGACAATGCAAAATCTGTAATTAAAAAGGAGTGGAATAGTCAAAACTGCATAATGTTTGGTGTTTGCCATGATTAAACCTGGACCAATTCACACTGGTACATTCTTCTCATTTCAGGTGTTGGTCATCACCACCTGACACATCCAAGTGCTTGTTTATTATAATACTTAGCTCTCAGTCCAAAATTATATATTTGATTTCATACATTGAATGAATTTAGTACTCCTAACATAAAGTATAGGAAGAAGAAGGAGGAGGAAGAGGAGGAGGAGGAGAAGAAATAAGAGAAAGCCATCACAGTAATAAAAGAAAACATAGCAGGTGATTGAAGACTCACTAGCTAGGCAACAAAAGAGTTGCTTTTTCTCTAGCTGTGGAATAAGCATCCAAATGGCTTCCTGGCAGCTGGGCTTTTTCTCTTCAGAATGGTAATTCCCCATCCTTCTCCTGTAAAAACATATTTGAAAATGTGTGTGTGTGTGTGTGTGTGTGTGTGTGTGTGTGTGTGTGTTTAGGGAGGCATTGGGGGAAGATCTCAATCTACCCAACTGCACAGATTCCACAGAACAGCTTCTTGTTGATGGAGGCCAAAGACCTAGGGTTTCATTAGGAGTTAAAAAACGATAGACGACAGGTGGCCAAGCTTGAAGTATTTAAAGCAAAATTTCCCTCAAAATTCTTGGCAGGCTCCCAGCCTGTTCATTACCCGTGGGAGTAATAACTCTTGCTAAGATGTTGTTTTTAAGCCTGAAGCTTTTCCCTTTTACCTATTGCTCTTTGTGCTCTGATCACCATCCTGTGTCTTAGCTTAATGGCTTCCTTTTTGAAGCAATCAAAACAGTAGGCTCCAGTGACAGTGCCACCTCTTAAACCCCTCATTGCCAGCATGTTGGTCTCTCTCTGGTGGAGAACCATTAAGGGAAGGTATTTGAGAGAGGCCTGCAGCTTGGTGGATGCTTTTTATCAGTTTTATTTTGGAGTTTTGAGGAACTTGCTTTCTTCAATTGTAAGACTTCCAATTGTAGGATTCCCACTTAACTTAAATTGCAAGTTATTGGCAGAGAACTTTCCCTTAATAAATTGATGTTTCCTCCTGCTTTTCCCATGCTGTTAGTAACTCCAGACCAGATTCATCTGCTTCTTTTAGACAACCCTGGAAGCTGCCAAAAGCACTCTTTTGAACACCTTGCAAGGAAGACAGTCACACCTCAAATGTTGCACTTCTGACAGATCAGTTTGACATTCTCTAATGTTAGCTACAGGATGTGGCTTCATTGAAAGTTACAAAATATTTGGATATATAAGGAAGGGATTAATTTTTTATGGGATGAACTTCTTTCACTGGGTATGTGATAGTGAATACTGTCAACATGACAGAAGTTTGTATATCCTAGGAGACAAGAGTTTGGGCATAAGTGTGAGGGATTATCTTAATTAGGTTAGTTAAAGTGAGGAGAGCTATTCTAAATGTGGGTAGTACCATTCTGAGCACCAGGGTCCCTGTTTCTTTCCTTTGTCCAGCATTGGAATTCTACTTTTCAAATAAAATCACAGCACCTAATCCTGTTCCAACTTTTTTTCCTAGGGAACATGAGAAAAACACCAGAATTGAGACTTTTTCTTATTATTTCTCAGATTTGCTTTATAATTGGTTTACATCCCAGAGTGTAATAATTATCAGAAGTTAGACTTAATGGTTTTTTCTACTGTTTAAAGCAGAACCCTAGGCCGTATAGCCATTAAACCCAGCTCTCATTTCCCATGATCCCTTAAACCTCTCTTTAAATATATGATTGCAACATAGTGTGCAGGACTATGTAATTTAAAAAGCAGGAAGATAGTACTCTTCAAGTGTTAACTGTAAGCCTTTTGTATTCTTACTTGATTTCTCTTTTGATGCTTGTGGTCCTGGTTTTAAAAGTAGCTGCGGGAACACTTCTTTGTGCGGTTATGGAAATTCAACAGTTGGGCTCCGATTGCTTGTCCCTGAGTTTGCTTTTTTTTTCTACTGGAATAAAGGAGATGCAGCCCAATCTTGATTTAGGTGTTGTATTATATACTCTATCATCTACCAGCACTTTGTTTGGACTTACTCATGGGTGAGGAAAGGTCGTCGGAAGAATGGCTTTGGGCTGCCCCCCATTCCTTTATTTTGTATATGCCCGTTGCCTCACAAAATAGTGCACTCAGTAGCTTAACCATCAAAAATTATGTTTCTTTGAGCCCTGGAGTAAGTCTGAGATCAGGGTACAAGAATTTTTGGCTCTTTGTTCATCTCCAACATGGCCAGCTATGCACTGTGTCTTGCCGTTCTCTCTCTCCTTTCTCTGTGGTTGTGTTTCTACCCGTCCCTCTGTCTTCCTTTGTCTTTATTTCTCTCTTCTTGTTTCCCCTTCTTCTTTATATTTCCCCCTATTAATTTCTGTCTTTATCAGTAGCACAGTTAATTTATTTCTCCAAATAGTGTCTTAGTGTGTATCCATGCTCTCCTCAAACTCATGTTTCTCAGGCTTCCTCAAAGTTGTAGAGATTCTTCCAAAATGAGCTCTTTGGAAGAAAAGTCTTTTTTTTTTTTTTTTTTTTGACAGAGTTAAGTAGAAATTGTTGTCTTTATGTGGGTGAAGGCAGGTACAAGATAAAGCAAGGTCTGTGACTGGACAAGAAAAATAGGCAGGGAACAGAGTTTTGGAAGGAGAGAGAAGCCAGGAGAGGAAGAGGAGGAGGCAAGATGGAGGATGAAGATAACCATCACTACATGGCTCTGTATAGCCACAGGTAGTTATAAATATCTTATAAGGGATGTATTATTATAAGACACTTTGCCTTTTCTAGGTAGGCAGATTATATCATATCAATTGGCTCTGAGTTTATTGTGTGGATGTTTTGTGTATTGTAAATTTAATGAGAAAATCTGAGATTAAACCATGGCTACATTACAAGTTTGGAGTTTTTAATTTGTTGGGCTGGTAGGAGTTGTGATGGTGATGATGGGGTACAGTTGCTGGGACCAGAGAAGCAGGAGAGTGATCATTGCTGAGATGAAAAAACCCTGCTAATGCCATACAGCTCTAATAATACCAGCTATATCAAGGGTTTGAGGTTTATTATTAATATTTACTGCAACATTTACCACCACTCCTAGATCTTAGATAATTGTTTCTAAAATCTTGTCTCTAGACAAAGCCATGTTAGGGATTGTGGCTTCAGTGTATGCATTTGAGAGGACACATTTGTGTTCATAGAATTTTGTGTTACTGTTTTCAACATAAATGGATAGTCATTATAGGGAAGTGAGGTAGTGAGAAGACCAATTAAAGGATCTGATGGGGTATTTGATTAATCTTTATTGCCCCCTCCCACCTCAGATTGACAGTGTCTTTTGTACATTTGTGGTGAACTCTTGGGTCTGTTAGTACGCCTCAACCTCTTCCAGCTTCTTCAGTCTTAGATACAGAGGATTTATCCTGTATTTCAGATACATCACCCTGAATCTCTATGAGTCAGAGTCTCATAGAATCCTGTACTGTGGGTCACAGACAACATTATATTTTAAGGTGTGACAGTGAACAACAGATACATACATATATTTATCGAGCTCATCTTCTCTATTCACCTCATGCTCATTATCTTCTTGAAATTTACTAGCAAAATATAAATTCAAAACTATTGTAAAAGTTTATTACAGTGATAGCAGAACATGAAATCAAACATGGAGACTTTTAGAAGTCTCATTATAAAAATGTTAAATATTATTATTTTATCAAACACTATAAAGCTTTTGTTTAAGAGAAGGAATTCAAATTACCCCCACCTTGTAAGACTTTTATGCAAATCTTTTTATGTCCCTCACCTATGAAAATTTTTATGCAAATCTTTTACTCCTCTGAAGCTTACCACATACACCTTGTAAAGCTGTCATTTATGCAAAGCTCCCAACTATACCTCCATGCATTTCAGGAACTTGAAGTCCTCAAGTGGCTAATTTTCTTCATTTTCATTGTGCCGACTTTTTTAAAACTAACCAACCAATTGCAAGAGACCAAGAAGTCAGACCTCAGTCAGTGAGGGAAAAACCCAGTGATCACCTGCCTACATTGGAATAAAACCAAGAGCACCTTGATTACATTGCTTTTCTGCTTTAGGAGTAACATACCAGCCTTCTGATCCTGTCTAGATCCTTCAATTTGGAGTGTTGCTCTCTCTCTCTCTCTCTCTCTCTCTCTCTCTCTCTCTCTCTCTCTCTCTCTATCTCCCTCTTATAACCCTGAACTTACTTTCAACACTACAAAGCTGGTCCTGCTTTGTCAAACACAGTGAAGCCAAATTTGAGGTCCAGTTGCTTGCTGTGCTGTCCTTTGGTACCAGTTATATTTGGCTATGTGTAACAGAAAATTCTAATTAAAAATTGCTCTGGGCTGGTGGAATGGCTCAGTGTTAGGAACACTTGCTGTGCAAGTCTGACAGCCTCAGTTCCATGCTCTAAGCCTTTCTTAGGGGATGGCAGGTTTGAAGTGAGCAGTTCAATTTGGTAAGATGACCTCACAGGCTTCTCATGAAATAAGCACATTTTCATCACTTCATAAGGCTTCAAGTCTGATTTTTCATCTTCTAGTAGTAAAGTGATTCCTGCCTTTCAAAAAAGAACAAGAAAAGACAAATGCTTGAAGCACCAGCCATCCCAGCAGAGCTTTACTTTTATGTTATATCTCTTTCCTTTTCAAATTAATTAATTTATTTATTCACTTTACATCCGGGTCATCCCTCCACTCCCACCCCCCGCCTCCACCCAGTTATCTTTGGAAGTTTCAACCAGCAATATCTTCTTACTTTTCATTGGCTGGGATTCTGTTACATTGTCTTAGTTCACTCATGAAAGCCAGGGGTAAGGGTGGGGTGTATCTTCCTCATCTCTAAAGGAAATCTGAATGTTACTTGCCAAGAAGGATGAAGTAGAAGATGGGTGAGATGTAGGTTGGATGTATCTGTCAAAACTATCTACCAAGTCAGGATGTTCATAAGTCTATGAAATAGAGACAGGGCATGGTGGGTCTGATTTGTGATTACACTGGGCCCTCAGAATTTGTGTAAGAAACTGAAAGCTAGACTTCACTGAAGTTCTCATTTTGAATAGAATAACTCGAAGATGGTTTCACTGAAGGCTGACAGCTGGCTTGGGCTTCCCTCAGCATGGCAGACTGGGTTTCAAAACAAAATATCTGATAAGACTTGACCAAAATCTCTTTTGTCTTATCTGACCTGGCCGGTGAGTTCATCAGATATGTCTTTATTTATCAGAAAGTTGTTAAGATTAGACTTGCTTCAAATGAAGGGGACCTTCATTCCTTGATAAGCTAGTGGCAAGATGGACATCATGTTGGGAAAGCAGGCTGGGTGCTGATGTGGTATGACCTGACCCAGCTAGCCCAAGGACCAATAAGGTAGTTATAAAGGTGTTCATTTTCTTTCATAAAATAATGATCTGAGAAGCAGAGCTAGGATGGGGTTTGAAACAGGTTTTGTTGTTTTGTTTTTAGCCAGCTAAGGGTGTAACTATTTATTAGATTCTTTCCCCAGTTTGTTTCTTGTATAGCATAAATTCATATATGGCAAAAAGAACTGTTTGGCATGTATAGTCCTGTGGGATTCAACACTTTGTTTATGTTCTTGTTTTCACTACCACAAGCAGGATTTAGAAACACCCTAATAGGCCCTCAAAATCTCTCATTCCCTTCTACTTAGGTCCCCATCCTACTTCTAACCCTTGGCAACCTCCTGTTTCTAGGAAAAGATTGCTTTTTAAGCAATGTTCAAAATATGCCACACATATCCCAGGGGACACTCCAGGGGAGACCAAGTGAGAGAACTGGAAATGGCAGAATTTTTTTCCCTCTTTGTTATTTCACTGGTCCGTATTTATTATTTACTTATTTATTCATTTTTAATCAAAATGCATATTTAAATTGTTGCATGCACATAGAATTCATAAAGACATAATTGGGAGGATTGTTCAAAAATTGGTTACTGGTAAATAATCACAGAACTCTTGTAGGCTGCAGCCTTAGATTAACACCCAAAGTAATTTCCTCTGGGGTGAAAGCAGCAGTGTTTAGTAAACCCAGCCTTTCCTCAGCAGAGGTAATAATGCAGTGGGTGAGGAGGAAGAGGAGAAAAATATAGTTTTCAGAGTTGGCATTCTGATACCAAAGGAGATTATAAAGATGAAATTACTTTCTCAAATTTTACCTACACAGATAGCTCATGTTCTGTATGGAAATTGGGGTGATTTATCAAATTCATTCAAATTCATGCCAGGCACAGTGGCAGACTCTGGTCACAGGCATGGACAGGACAATCAGTGTCTTGGCTCTACTGCATTTTCTGGAGGATGATATAAGCAGCATTGGAGCAAACAAATAGCTGAACAATTTTTGATAGCTGTAAGTTCTATGCAGAAGTGGAAAGGGCCGTGGGATAGATGAATGTGATATAATCGGGCATGCTGGAAGGTTTGTGTGAGAAGGTCATATTTGAACTGTCACCTGAATGGCAAAATAGGCACATCCACTTGACAATCAGACAGGTTTGTCAATTTGATACCATATAGGAGTAATGAATATTCTTTTGTTTGATTGATTGATTCAAGAGATATGTGAACCTTAGAATGTTTAGAGATATTTTTGGTTTGGGAGTAAAAATTTTAATGGGAAAAGCACCAAGCATGTAGTATTAACAACTCCATTTAGAGCCGTGATTTATGAAAATGTGGTTCATTTACACCATGGAGCATTATTTAGCTATTAAAAACAAGGAAATCATGAATTTTGCAGGCAAAGGGATAGAACTAGAAAATATCATCTCGAGTGAGGTGAATAAGTATTTAGAAATCTTAATAGGTAGTGATGCCAAGGGGTCCATTATTGGAGACTGGAGTGTGTATCTGGGAACGTTACCAGCTTAGCACCAATTATTTTATGGGTTGTAATCATCTGAGTTGTAGTCAATCTGCTGAACTATGAGGCAAGGATGTTGGTTCCCTGTTAGTCTTTCTACTTTTTGCTTCATGTGAGAGGGCTATTCCCTAGAATGGTAACTTGGGACCTGTAGGAAGGACATGCAAGTTTATTCCTCTGGAAATCAACTCCACCAAAGAGAAAGGAAAGATTGAAGAATTGGGTGGAGAAAGACTACATCCCATGACAAAGGTCTGACACCTTGAAGGAAGAGAGAGGAAGAGGGAGGATTGTATTAGAAGACTAAGACTTTAGTGCCGCTCCACAAGTCCCACGGGACACAAGAGGGTGTGGTTCTGCATCTTGCTACCCCTGGGGTATGTGAACTCTGAAGGTCAAATGAAATGGGAGGCACTAGGCTGCATTTTACCCTTCTCTGGCAGCAGGTGTCAGGTTTGTGGGAAATGCTGAGGGGTGGGAGAACATAGTCTAAGATGTGGGCACCAGCCCAGTTGAGAAACAGTGCAGGCTGAGACTGCAGCTGGAATTCCCTAACTTCTCGTTCCCAGACACCCCTGGGAAGTACATGAGCGGGTTCGTGACCACAGCACAAGGTGGGATGGGTAGGTATCTCTGGCTTTGCTCAGGGATGAGTGTCCAGAAGCACCAACGGGCCTTCTGTGGCAGTGTGGCTCTGTATAAAGGACAAAATCCTTTCTCCCAAGGAGGTTCTTGATGAGAGAGATAGTCCTTGCTTGCCATTACTATTTATTTATTATTCACCATGAAAAATGGGTTCATACAACTTACTCAGGGCAAACCAGGGATTAAATACCTTTTACAAGAAAGAATGTCCAGGAAGGGAAGCTTATTGGCTAAACCTTCCAGCTGGACTAGATATCTCATTGCCATGGAGAAGTCTGTGCTACATGACTAGTGGTCACGATCCTCATGTAGGTCGTCCTGGTCACATGTTCCAGGACAGGAACCAGGTCAGGAGCAAATGAAATGTCTACCTGTCTCAGATAAGAGAACACCGAATCCATTCACCCTTCTCAGTATTTGTCTAGTGACACAGTTCCACGTGAGAGTGACAGACGATTATAATAAATGCCTCTACTAGAGGAGTCCGTTCTCAGAGGAAAGTGTCAGCTCTAAAGAGCACTTGGTGCCTGGGTAACGCATGCTATTGGCCAAACGCTTCAGCAGGCTGCAAAGGCACCGCCAGCTGACCTGACCAGGCTTAGCCTGAAAGGAATGGTGAAGAGTGGGCACCTTCTCTCCAGTATTCTCAGCCTTGGCTAGCATCCTCTGCTGCCTAACTTTCCTATGCAGAATGCCAACCCCAGGCCCAGGCCCTCTTCAAGTTAATATAATGAGCAATTTAGAAAAGGAACATGGTATAGTTTTGTTTCTGTTGCTACACAGCAATATCAATAACCAAGACAAAATTTATGATCACTAACTTATTACTTAACTAAGGTGTGTATGAGCATATGTTGTGTGTGTGCGTTGTATTTGTGTGTGTGTGTGTGTGTGTGTGTGTGTGTTTGTGTGTGTTCATGAGAAAGCATATGTTGAGGGTTGATTCTACAGATGGAAAATCTGACTTTGAGCTCGAATATGTAAATTCAGACTGGCAGTTGTAACTGGCCTGGAAGCTTCTGATGGGAACTCGGGGCCAAAGATGGTAAAATATTACTAGTGGTTCTGGGACACAGGGATGAAGGCACCTGGCAACACCCACAAGACTGTGCAGATTTGTGGACAGAAAAAGTTACTTTATGAATTTAGGAGTTAATTCAGCAGATTGGAAAGAAAAGTAGGGCTGAGGTTAGTGTTCAGCTCTCACACCTGTTCAAACTTGAGGATTGGGAATGATGGCTGGAACTTCAGGCATTTCTACCTAGATGCCATCTTCTGTCCTGGAGTCAGGTGAGCGTGCTACTTCTGTGGGGATCCAGGAATTCCTTCTGCTGCCAGTGTCCCTAAAAGTTGCTGCACTTCTGAGTCACACCTCCAGTTTGTGAAGACTCTGCTTTCACTTTTTCTTTGTCCCTCCCCACCCCTAAATCAATACCTAGGTTATTCCTTGTTGCTTTTCTCTTTCTCCAGATGCCATTACTGATTCTCTAAAGCAAGAAAAACTTGACCCAGCGGCTGACCAGATTCTCCCACCACTTTTCTGACCTTGTTTAGGAAACATATGGATTTCTCAGATCATGTGATAAGTCACTAGGTGGCACCTGGAGAGAAAGGAGAAAGAGTAGAAAATAAATTGAGTTGAAATGGCTGTAAAACAAATGCCATGTTCACTTAGGAAGTCGATATGTAGAAGAAGTCTGATTCTTTGGTAATTAAACTTTAAAGAGAGACTTGTCTGGTTCCAAGTAAACAAGCATAATGATCTTTTGGATTTTTAGTTTGAATGTATCATTAAGTCTTGAGGTGGAAAATTTGGTTTCCATTTTATACATTTTCTTGGTTGGGAAAAAGTGAGAATGATGTAGAGAAAAAGAAATTATTATTTGGAGTGAAAAGGGAGGGATAGCCTCCACTGCCTCTTTACTTAACTCTTCAGTCACCAGTGTTTCCTCTTTGCTTTCGTATTACCTATGATCTGCTCGCTACTCTCTCAGTGAATTCTTTCTGAGATGATACTAGGAAGAAAAGGAGATCACAGAATTTGAAGCGTGCAGCCCTGGAGACTCCATCCATTTATTTTTCAGGTGGGAGACGGAGGCATGAAGACGGAGCAGGAGGCACTCACAGAGGCTCAGATAGTAGCTGTGCCTGCCAGTGATGATCTCCGTGACTCTGAGCAGCTTTGATACCAGGTTTCTTCCCCAGAAACCAGGCTTCTCTTGACTTTATAGACTTTCTCAAAGGTTCACTCTGCCTTTTAGACACTTAGACAATTTGTGTGGTTCTTGTTGGCCTTTTAAGCTAGACACAGGTTAAGTACTACAGACCTTGCTGTCTAGTCTCTGTACCACCAAACACTGTTCAGGTTAGGGTTAAGAAGAGCAACCTGGGGGAGGGAGAGTGTGGTGTAGCCTCTCAGAGAAAGGGGGATTTCATTAAGAACTCTTTAAAGGGGTCCAGAAAAGGGGACAACATTTAAAATATAAATAAATAAAACAGTAAAATATAAACATATATACATACACATACACACTTTTTTTTTTTTTTAAGAGCAAACTAGAAGATCCAATGTCTGGTCCCATCTTGGTAGCATTCCTTTGGATGTTCTCACTTGGTTATCCTTGGATGGAGATCCACATCAATTAACATTTGAAAGATTCCATCTGTATTTTTGGCCTTAAAATAGTACCATTTTTTCCTCATATATAACACCAACAGAGTGTTCAGCATGACAAATACATGAAAACGTCAAATGAACTAAGTCTGGTACTGTAAAGATTGAAAACAGCTGAAAGGTGTAAGTGACAACAGCTCAACGAGGAACAGAGAGGGATATTAGGCTAGTAGTGGATGGCCACTGACCTTTGCCTTGTGAGGTAGAGAAGGGCTGTCACTCATCTCGGTAATATCCCAGACCTCCACATACATAACATCTCAGACCTATTTCCTTACTCCTCACAAGGTGAACAAATTCATCCTAGACCGTAGGCCACAGGAAGGGTCAAATCTAATAGTGGCTTTTAAAAACCTGAAAGTATGGGGCTGGGAAGATAGCTTAGTAGACATGAGTGTACAGATGTGAGGAACAGTTTGAATGTGAGGCACCATGTACGAGGTTGAGTGTGATTCTGTGTGTCTATAAACCCAGACTAGAGAAGCAGAGAAAAATGAATCCTAGGAGCATGCTGGATATCCTCCTAGCAGAAATTTTAAACTTTCAGAATAGTGAGAGACCCAGTCTCAAGGCAGTAAGACAGATAATATAGAAGGAACCTGACGCTATCCTCTGGCCTCTGCATATGCACTTAGGCAAACATGTACAATAGCACACACACACACACACACACACACACACACACACACACACACACAGACAGAGAGAGAGAGAGAGAGAGAGACAGAGACAGAGACAGAGACAGAGACAGAGATACAGAGAGACAGAGAGACAGAGAGACAGAGAGAAAAAGAGAGCTTATGAGTGCTATTCAAATGTTAGATGTTTATTTCTTTGTTAGTAGCTCTGTTGGATCATAATGGAGAATTCCTGAGGTCATTTGGTGCCCTTTTCACAACTGTCAGGAGAGTTAGGAGTAAGAGTAGCTGTAGAGAAAAAAAATAAAACAACTTGCAAACAAAAAGGACATCAGCAGTAGTATCAAACATCTTTCCTGATAAAACAATAAAACTTGTGGCATGTAGTGTTATGACGGGCACATTGCAGGTCATCTACTCCCTGGGAATCTACCCAGGGGCTAAAGGGAAAGGACCATGGCAGGCTTTGAGAAGGAGGTACTTTATAATGAGGTTTAGTTATTCTCTTTTCTCCCATATGGGAGTAGAGAAGAGGCAGGCGGCTGTGAAGTAGCTTCAAATCTGGGATGTCTTCACCAATAGGATGTTAACATTTACTCTTACAGACACTATGAGCCATTGCTTAGTCTGTTGCTGTGGCCCATTAAGGCCTTCCTGACCAGCATATTTTAAGGAGTTATTCAACACCTGACACTGGGTTTTGTTTAATAATCCATAGCTTCAAACATGGGCTTTGCAAGCCTTTTAGGGTATCTCCCAGATTGTAAGTTTCAATATGGAAAATGTCATGTGTCCTTTGTCTTGCTAAGCCTTCTCTGTCTTCTATATACCTCTATCTACCCACTCCCTCCTTACTTGAAACCTTTCACCCTAAGTGTTATCTTCCTTACCTTTCATAAGACCTATGACCTACTATCCACCCCACCTTAGGCATGTCCCTCTCAATGGCTTTTAGACCTCTGTCCTCAACATGAACCTTTGGAGAGATTTTGGGAAAGGGACAGCTGTATATCTACTTGTAACCACACCAAACTCCAGCAGTTAAACTCAATCCAGTGGTCATACAAATGGTCTTGTTTGAATTAAATAGGCAACAAAGCCAAATGTCATGAATCTGGATAAAGGGTGGGGAAGGTTCAGCTGGTTGGGATGAGCAGAGGTTAAAAAAAAAGGTAGGAGAGAGAAGGGAACCAGGATGAATCATATACAAGTACAGAATTGTCAAAGAACTAACATAATCAAAAGAACTAACTTTAAAAAATCCCTAAGGGTGTCTAGCATGAATTCTCATAGAGCTCAAAGATTTTCTGAAATTAGGGGCAATAGGAACCTGCAGGGAAAATCACTCTGGTTTATTCATCCCTTCCTTCATTTTTTCCAAGGGCTACATATCCATCCTTTGTTCTATGGTGTCATATTTCACTCGTCTGCTCCAATCTCTAATTCTTTAAAGGGGTCCATAAATTCACTAGCCATTCCAATATACTTGTCATCATTGCTATCACTGGAGATAAAGAAATCTATCAATTTTACTATGTCTGGCTTCCTGAGTAATAACCCAGGCTGTGTTTTGGTAGTTTACTTTAAGGAACAATATAGTGATAGCACCATGGATCAAATCTCTCCATTTCACTCTGAAGCTAATCGTGTTTGGCTCAGTTTTAATATATTAACTTCTATTAATACCTGTTTTTCCCCAAGACCGATGATCTTTGCTGGGGGAGAGCTAGGGAGTCTACCTCTCAGGAATGAGTCTAAAGTTTGTCTCTGGGAAATGATGTGTGATTTTTCCAATGGTTACATTTCTTAAAAACTTTCAGAAAGTAATCCTAGATACTGAAAAATGATGGAAAAATATTAATTGTCAATCTTTCCCATTTGTTTTTTTTTTTTTTTTTTTTTTTTTTTTATTTAGGAAGGGGGAGTCAGGGAAACTTTCATGCTTGTCATTCTGAACTTCCTTCATGTCCAGATGTTTATCCAGCTCACACCCATTGAGTACCTTCTGTATTCAGGGTGGCAGTTGTGTGTTTAAGAAGATGTCTTGGAACTTGGCATGTCTGATGGCGGTGGTCTCTTTTTCTCTTTAGGAATTTTGTAGGGTTCCTGGAAAAGTTACTGCATTTCTCATAGGCTTCCTGAATGTCTTTAAATGTTGTTCCCTGACCAAATGACTCTTGTTTCTCCCTCCTTCCCTCCCTCCCTCCCTTCCTCCCCTTTGTGTGTGTGTGTGTGTGTGTGTGTGTGTGTGTGTGTGAGAGAGAGAGAGAGAGAGAGAGAGAGAGAGAGAGAGAGTTTTGTCTCACCACAGAGTTACTGAGGCCCTATAAGTAATTAAGGCCACATATACAACGTGGTGAATCTTGCTAGACAGTTGTCGAGAGACTATTAACAGCACAGAACAGAGAGTTTGGCCATGGAGAAAGTGATTAATACCCAAGCTTGGCCTTAAGTGCTGAGAATCTTCTCCTGGTAAAGGAATTCAGAGGATAATCCTCATATCCTCTTCCCTATATTGTGGAAACCTTTCCTTGATGCCAGTCACATGCTAGTCAAAGTCATTTTCATTTTCTCATGGGCATTGCTTTTTTCAGGAATCACATTTCCACTAAAAATTTATCCTATGAATGGGAGGGAAGGAGGGAGAGAGGGAGGGAGGGAGGGAGAGAGAGAGAGCACCCTGATACACAGCTTTCTGACTTGTTTTTTACTGACTTGTGATTACTCATTGAGATAACTGTTGCGGAGCTGTTGAGGATGAGAGGAAGCAGGCTGAAAAGTAGAGGCATCTGTCAGCTGGCAGTGCCAGTTTGCTACCAAATGAGTGTCTTTGCAGCTCTGCTGTGGCTGCAGGGTTTGCAGCCATGTATGTTCGCCTTTTTGTGTATGTCGATTTACTGCTTGCTACACATGTCGGTTTTTTGAAAGAGTGGTATATACATGTGATGGTGTTTATTTCATATTTTGTGTAACTAAAGCATGTCTGAGCCATGTGTGACATGTGTGAGTGTATTGCATGTATGTCTGTAACATTGATGTTGAGATATAATGCTGAAGAGGCAGTTTAGTCTACAGGTGTAAACTTTCTCCTGTTGAAGTGAGGCTTATGCATTGTATGCCACAGGTCAATCTACAGAGCAAGTTCCAGAACAAACAAACTTGTTCATACCACTGCATCTTTCTTATAATAATTCTGTGAAGATTGATGCAATTTAGGTAATGGGTGATGAATAATTTTGTAATGTTCAGTGCTACTCAACTGTGGGGACCAGAGTTTAGATCTCCAGAACCTACATATATTCTGGGTGGGTATGGCAGTCTTCCTGTAATTCCAGCACTAAGCAGATAGATCCATGGGATCGTAAAACAAGCTGTCTGGCTAGACTATTGGATACGGTGAGCATTAGGTTCAGTTGAAAGAGAGCAGCATCTTCACTGCTAAATCCAACACAGTTCCTGGAAATCCAGGATGGTTGGTCTCCCTATAGGACAGGCACAGATAGACAAAGGCACATCTCCCTTCATCTCTTTTCACACATTTTCTCTAAATAACATCTGAGTTTTCAGGGGAAAGTAGGTGTTCATTTGACATTATTAATAGAGATATTGAAGAAGATGACTATTCTCTGGTCTCTGAATGAATGTCACCTGCTCACCTGCCTAGACAAAATATTTGATGAGGGGCCCGGGGTGGTGCTTTGCTATGTAAAAACAACATGTTCTTCATTCAGACAAACCAATGAATCACAGGACTGGGATAAAGTGGCTGAAGATAGTATTATATAAAGGCTCTGGGGAGAGTTGTTTCTGAGGGTTTTTTACTCTCTAATATTCCTTATCCAGCTACACTGTTCATTGGTATCCAGTATGAACCAAGACTGTATGGTGCATGCCATGTAGGCTTCACTTGGTAAAGACATTGTCCTCTCCTCAAACCACTCTTGTTATCAGGACTATAGTAAAACTTTATCCACATTTTGGAGCCTTTGTCTCCACACTGGGATGGGAGACATCGGCAAACCAGTTCCTTTTCTTGAGCTTGTGTTAGATTGTATTTATACTTGCATTGTGGAATACATTACAGAAAAACCGTTGTTTACTGTGTGTCTTTATGTGGCTGTAAAGATATAGAACAGGCTCTAGTATAAATTGACCATTACAAGTACTAAGTCTTTAATTGGTTAAATGTTGAAGATCTAAACATATACTTAAAATTGGCAGATGCATTAGTATCAGCTTTGAACTCTTAGAGATATTTCTAGATTCTGCTTTCCTTCTATTAATGACCAGAATGAGGATACGACTTATTGATCACATTTGAGAGTGATAAGAGGCTAGAGGGAAAGCCAATACACTGGGCAAGAGTCTGAACCTAGAGAGATAAGGAAGAGGAAACAATGAACCAAGTACAGGATAATTTAATTTGTTGAAAACACAAAACACTATAGTTACACTTAAAATAATCATCCACATTATGCACTAGGGGAGATATAGTTCTAAAATAAAGTGTTTGTTAAAGATCTAGTAGGAGCTTTAGCCAAGAAGCTTAATATGAAACAAAGTACAATGTGGCTGTTACTCAATTTCACATATGTAGAAGTACAAAGAGGAGATCTGGGAAAGCAAGAGGTCCACTGCATGTCTTACTGATGAATCACAGCTTACAGTAGTTTTAGAAGGCTCGTGGTAGAGAATTAGAAACCATATTTAAAAATATTCGCTTTAGAATATTAACTTAAGAGAGAGAGGGGGGTTGAGAATTGAAGCTAGGTCACGGGAAAGACATCTTCAGGTGGGAGTCACTGCCTATCTAATGTATTAACAGATATTTTTATATCTTGCGGTCCCAGCAGGCAGATGCTTTAACCAAATAGGGGCGAGGTTTCTATTCATTAACAAAATGTAGAAATTAGGTACTTTCATCAGAGAAATGGCAGATCCAATAAGATCTGATATACTTTGCTGAATTTGTGGTTTGCATTGGGGATCAGATCCAAGTGAGTCCTGAAACAGCTTCCAATTCAAAGGGCATCTTTCTGTGCCTCACTCACTCTATGGCTTAGTTGGGGAGCTCTCTGTGACATAGCCGAATGCAAACACCCTTTGACCCAAGTGGAGATGATGAGGGAAGGCGCTTTGCTCAGAAAGGAGTTGAGAAGACTTCCTTTGCCCCTCACTTGGTACACGCAAGACACAGAAGGAACAGATCTGACCTGACAGATGACAATTCATCTGAAAGGAAAGAAAACAACTCTGGCAGGTGTGGGTGGTGAGGGAGGGTGATGATTGTTGTCTATGTCCTAAACTCTGCACTCAGAAAGAAGAGAGCTCAATCAATGAATGTGTTTCAGTGGGGGATGGATGATGAAGAGGTATGAGTTGCATCTGGGAGGATAGTGATGTCTTAGCCTCACAGACTGTGGCTCTGAGCTCAGCAGGTAAATCTGGGACAATAGATGGTTTGTGACATCCAGAAGTTGCAGTCTTTTTGATCTAGTACTGTGGCCAAGCCCCATTCAATGGTGCAGACAGCTTCATTCATGTGGGCTCATCCTTCCTGTAACAGCAAATCACTTTCCATCAACAAAAGATGAATAAAAAAAACATTTTGCTTCACATGCTTGTCACCTTGTCTTCTTTCTTCTGCTCACCTGCTTTGGTTCATGTTTGCTGTCTCCTCCCCTCTGGGCTGTGGTACAGAAGGTGTTCGCATTACTTGTACCTTGGGCAACATGTGAAAAAACAGATAATGGAACTTCCTTCATGAGCTCTGTGGAGGGGGAAATCTCTGAAATCAGAGAAAGACGTACTGTTCCCTGGCTTGTCTTGGAATGGGCAGAAGTTCACTGCTCCTTTAATTCACCAAGGGCAATTTCCTTCTCAGTTATGAGGAAGTAGAACTTCTTCTAGGAAGTAGAGAGGGAAGTTAGTAAAGCCTAATTGAGCACCAGAAGAAGGGCAAATGCATACTGGTGTTAGATAAAACATGAAGCAGAAGACTCTTGCCATTGAACCCAATGTCTTATATTGTCAGATTTCAGTGGTACAGTTTTTAATATCTCATGAGTTAAAAATTATATTGCTTTTTATTAATGAATTCAAAGAGAAAAAGTAGTTAATAAATGCATTAAATATAAATGCCATGTATTTCTGAAGATGCCAAGTGCTTTCATGCAGGTAGAATCTGAGGAGAGTCATGAGCCTCTAAGATTTATTCAAAGTGAGTCAAACAACCATCCTTGCACCCCAAGGCTTGACAAAATGCTGTGCCGTAGAGCACAGGACCTGACTTTCTGAGTGTCTGGTAGAAGGAGAGAGGACAGAACATGGAAGTACAGAAAAATCTATTAACCAGGACTAAAAATTATAAATACTTTAAGAGATGGATGTGTTTTGCCTGATTTGAACATTAAAACATATACTTGCACCAAAATATCACATGTAGACATACTACATACCATAAATATGTGTATTTTTTTTTAAAGTCATGGGTGCTTGGGAGAATGGTGATTTATTATTTGGTTGAGTATCCACTGACTGGCCTGTTTGGAAGAGTAGGAGCCAATGTGAACAGGGACTGGTACCTGGCTTTGCTAACAGGATTTGTAATTGGGAAGCCAATAGCACAGCATGGCATCATGGGCTTGAAAAGATGAGAATAAGGTATTTCTGAGAAGACTCTAGGCAATTTCTCCATATTTCATTCACTTTCACCTCAGAGGGTTAAGATATAATAGTTCCTGAAGTTATCTTTAGAGGGGGCTCAGATGTGAGAGGGTTGCAGCTAAAGGCAATCTAGGTAGTAGTCAAGGCTTGTGAGGAAAGTTACCTCCCTTTTGAAATAGGCCTCAAGAAAGAACCAGAAGGATTAGATGTAACAACACACACACACACACACACACACACACACACACACACGCACGCACGCACGCACACGCGCACGCACACCACACACTGACATGAAGAAACCCATTACAAAGCAAGCTGTGAGCACTGGATAAAACCAGATACTCCAGTGTGAGAGGTCAGAGATGCAGCTACATATGTGATATCAACAGTCACTTAAGCACTCACTATTTACAGCCCACTTTGGCCTCCCAACCACAGTTTTAGAGTCTGCTCCCAGAAGAAGAACCAGACCATGGCCATGCTTTTCCTACACTGGGAAGCCAGGGCCACATTTTTATTTTTACCTGTGATGTCCTTGTAGATATTGCATGGATCTCTTGGAGGTAGCTTCTATGACTCTGCAAAAAGACACAATCTTACAAGCTCCCTGGCTCTTAAAATCTTTCTGGCCCCTCTTTCAAAATGGTCCTTGAGCTTTGGGTGCAGGCATTGTGTTACATATATATCAGTTGGGACTAAGTTCTGTAACTCTTCATTTTAATAGGCTGTGGGTTTTTTTGTGGACAAACTTGTGACGCAATAGACACAATTTGGTAGTTCTCACAGAGTTTGTCAAAGTAAATCAGCAACGTTCATTGTAGGTTGGAGCAAGAGAAGATGTTCTGGTTTGTTTGGTATTGAAATCCATACTGATTCGTGACAATCCTGCAATATGGATGCTGTGCCCATCATTTTCTAGAGAAAGAGATTGTGGATTGATTGATAATTTATGGTTCTTCTCTACTTCAGCTTTCCTGATGTTTGTTTTATATCCATGCCATCCGTTCATCCTAAAATTTACAAACATTTATAGTTTTTTTAATTAAATTTTTGGTGTGTGTGTGTGTGTGTGTGTGTGTGTGTGTGTGTGTGTGTGTAATACATCTGTATGTGTGTATGGAGGTCAGAGGACAACCGTGGGTATGCTTTCTCCTCAGGTTCAGTCCATTTTCTTCTTTTTTGAGATAGTATCTCTCACTTGGGTCCAGGGCTCTCCAATTAGTGTAGAGCAGCAAACACGGGGATTCATCTTTCTCCACTTCCCCAGAACTGGGATTACAAACTCCCAGCATCACCTCTGGCTTTTTATGTGGATTTTGGGAATTAAATTCAGATCCTAATGTTTCTATAGCAAGCAGTCTATAGAAGAAGCTATCCCTGCAACTGCCTTCTCTTTGTGAAGGTTGTTGGTTTTATTGTTATTGTTGTGTTATTTTGATTGTGATGCTGATAATGGTAGTGGTGGTGGTGGTGTGTGTATGTGTGACTTGAGCAACATTTGGAGAACATCTTGATTTTCTGCATGACATGCACTCATGGTGCCAAGGATCAGCTGCTAGGCTTGAGTTCATTTGTCAATCTGGTTAATATCACTGTGTTTATATAAGATCCTGGTGGTTTATTAGTTTTTTTTTTTAGGAGGTTTCTGTTCAAATTGTTATTATAATGTGTCCAACTGAATGTGTTGTGTTGGACAATTTCTTTAATTTGACTTGATGTTTGAGAGAAGATTGTTTATAGGTTTATACAATTTTGAGTTTTTACTCATAAAACTGTAGCAGACAAGCTCTATGCTCAATAATTCAGTGACTGCTGATCTACATTTTATCTTTGTTTATTTATTAGTGGTATGATTGATGGAGAGCTTGTGGGGTGTTTTTTTTTTGTTCCCAGAAACAATTGTTTGCTATTAATAAAATATTCATATTTTACTTCTTAGGTTATCCTTCCAGATTTCAGGGCAACTCAGCAAAAACACTTTCTGTTTATTTTAATCTATTTTATTTATAACTTTAAAATTACTTTATATTCCTGTGTAAAGTAATGGGTTTCATTAGTATTCTCATCCAAGTATATCATATACTTTGCTCACATCTCCTCATCCATTACTGTCTGTTATGCCCCTCTTTCTCCCTTCTGTTGGTGTTTTTCTGTACCTATGCCTATGTTGATAACTAGGGTGATTGTCAACTCGACAAGGATTGCCCAGGAGGTAAGACTCCGGCCAGAATGGGGAGGAATTATTTTTGTTTAGTTAGTTGAAGTGGGAAGACCTGCCCTAAGGAAAGACCCAACATTCATCTCCTGGGCCTGGGTCTTGTAGCTCATGACAGGAGCAGGGCAGAGGAGTACAGACATTCGGATGAGCCAGGATCGACCTGTCACTGTTAGGAAAGTAAGGCTGTCCTGCTGTAAATTCTTCTGTTGTGAATTTGGTCCAGATTTTCTTTATTGATTCATCTACTGGGGAATAACTATTATGGATAGTGTGATAATTAAAATCCTGATGCTCATGCATCTTTGTGAATGGTAACTTAGGTAATCAAAATGTGTAGAGATGCATAGAATTCTGTTTTTAGTAGTTGATCAATGTCTACAATGATTCCTGTACAGCTTCACTAACTTAAATTCTGATCAATAGTGTATAAATCTTTTTTCCCACATTCTTGTGAGTACTGTTTTTTTTTTTTCTTAATGATAGCTATTCTGACAGGGCTGGTACAGAATATCAATGCATATTCCTGATGGAATGCATATGGAATATTTTAATACATTTATTGACATTTGGTACTTCATTTGAAAATGGCTTATGCAATTAATTTGACTACTTATTAATTAGATGATTTGGCAGATTTAATTTTGCACTTCTTTACATTTTCTAGATATTAATATCCTGGCAGATATTTAGCTGGAACGCTATCTCTTTACTCTGTTTAAAAATACTTTCCTTAAAACAACCAATTTAATTAAATACATGCCATGATATGTTGGGCACTTTAGAATACAAATTTCACTTCTTTTTAATATGTTTAAGTAACTATAAGTAGTGAAAATATCTTACTACTACGTTTTGGTTTTTCTTTTGGAGAAGCCATGAAAGCAGTCTAAAGTTGAAGGTTGTTGTGGTACTGAATTGTACATTAGCAAAGACAATTTTGTCTTTCTCTTGATTTTCCTAAAAGATTGTTCATTGGCAAAGTTCTTACAAAGTTATATATTTTCAACAAACATTCATCACTAACATGCAGCCTTTATATCAGCCCTGTGATCAGATATATCTGCCTGAATGGTATGAACTGCTCTCTGCTTCACTGGATCATAAGATGTGAAGTTACACACACACACACACACACACACACTTACACACACTTACACATATACTCACATATATTCACACACTCACACACTTTCACACACACATTCATATACACTTATTCACACTCATACACACACTCACACACTCATACAATCACACAAACTCACATGAACACTCATACACACACACTCACATACACTCGCATGCATTCACACACACTCACCCACATTCACACACACTCACATACTCACACACACACATTCACTCATACACACACACACACTCACACACTAACACACTCACATACTCACACACACACACACTCACTCATATACACACACACACTCACATACTAACACACTCACACACAAACACACTCACATAAAATGCATATGTACGTACCCAAATGTGTATGTGTGTACACACATGTAAGGATTATATATACGTATTCTCCATTTTATATGTATTATAATATTCATTTTATTCCTTGTTTCCATATATTTATATAACATTACATCACAAAGAGAAAATATAAATTGTAAATCATATCATGAGTGAGTTATCATGGAGGTTCTCAACCTGTGGGTTCTGACACCTTTGGTGGTTTAAGAGTTGCCTCAGATCACCAAAACCCACAGATATTTATGTTATGATTCATAACATTAGAAAATTACAGTTATGAAATATTGGTGAAAATAATTTGTTTTTGAGGGGGTCCCTATAACATAAGGAAATGTGTTTAAAGGGTCCGTCCTACCATTATGAAAGTTGAGAACCACTGACTTAAGAGAGTTTTGTCTCCTAGAAAAATGTTTATTCAGCTAATCGACCTGTTGTGTATGTTTCCCTGTTGTTCTCTGGTTTGTAGCTAAGGTGCCACAGTTACATAATAGTTTATTGAAATTGTAATGCTCAACATAGGTGTACAGTGGTTGTGTTTTGTCAGTGTGACCAAGGAGCTTGGAGAAGACTGTTGGTGTAGATGACCTTTGTGGAGCTCCTTTCAGGTACACTGACAGTTAAATTAGCCAAAGGAAAACAGTTCCTTTGGAAGATGCTTGTAGACCTGGTGGACAATACCTGACTGGAGGGATGAAAGAATATGAGAGCCATGAAAGTTAGTCTTGCCTCTTAGCTCATTTTCTGATCTGCCCCATCACTAAACCTCAATGATTTCCCAAGTTTCTTCCATCTTCTGTACTTTCTGATGTGGTCTGTAATTAGATCCACAAGTACTTGATGAAGATCTATTGTGTCCAGACAATGGATTATCTTAATAGTACTCGCTTCAGTATTGTATCAGGTGATCAATCATTAGTTTTATTGTCTTCTTTGATCATTAAATGTGATTCATATTGAGGCTATTGAGCCTGGGTTTAGGTCTAGAAAGATCATCAATGTTGAGAAGCTCAACCTGTCTATGCCTTCTTATAGTTATTAATTTTCCCTCTCTTTTAAGTACTAACAGTGGGTGTAGGATAACTATTCCCCACAGATCAGTTTTCTCTCTACCTTAAGAGTGGTTGCATGAGGACTAATGTACCTCCAGCAGTAGGAAATAGACATGTTTTCGCCAATTCAAGGATGCTTGTAGCAATTTGTCTCTTGGAACCTTTAAAATGTGGAATGTTTAATTTTGAATTCTTTTGAAAACTTGTCATTAGAATAGTTTGAAAAAATCCTCTGTTAGCATTTTCCCAACCATAAATTTGGCATCTCCGGACACAAGGAGTATTACAGCAGCAGGGGGAAGGGGCCTGTGAAAACAAAACAAAGACATAAAATGTAATGAGGGAAAGAGCAGGCAGCTCCGTGTGACTGTAAACAAAGGGAAAACTTCAAGGAAGCCTGATTTATAGGATAATTATTATTGGCTGATTTAGAAAACTGAAACAGAGAGATGAATTTGCTGAAGTGAATGTTTCATAAACTGATTTTAAGAAGCCTTCTCTTCGCCTCCATAACATAATTTTTAGTGACTATGTCTCCTTATACCAAGGATTTGAAAGAACTTTAATAAATATTATATGAATGAAATGACAATGTGTAAGAAGCATGTTTAGACCATTATTATAAATGCAAAACCAAAACCCACAGACAAAAAAAAAAGAGATTTATCAAAAACTGCCTAAGGGTCCAGGGCAAGAGAGTATACACAGTCCCCAACTTCTCGTTTCTGTTCCCACAACTAAGCTTTAAATTCTCTAATTTGAGAAACAGCTTTTGTGGTAGTGTCTAATGTCAGACAGCACACTCCCCAACCAGCAATTCAGTTGTTCACTCATCCGTCAGGCACTCAGTGGGCACTCATTATGTGCCTGTATAGGATTCTGTGCCAAGAAGACAAAGATGAACAAGACTTGACCTCTGTCATCAAATAGATCATCTCTGTTATCTTCATAATGACTCGATCTCTGTTACCGGAGAGGTGGGTTCAATGGCATATGATATGCGAAGTTGTATTTTATTTTTTAGACATAATTGATACACAAAAAGTCTGCATACTTAGCACCGGGGTCAGTTTGGTAATGAACATGTTTATGGTGACCCATTTCTGTAATCAGGGCCATAACTGTTCCACATTTCCCAGAGTTTTCCTATCTTTATCACTGTATCACTGTTATTTTAGCATAAACTTTATATTGTGATTACCTTATCTTTGACTGTTTTCTTCTCATGGCCTGGGCTTATGAGTTTCACATACCCATGGTAGTTTTCCTTTTCAGAGTGTTTGGTTGACATATTGTCATCATTTTTCTATCTGCCTGAAAAGACACACACACACACACACACACACACACACACTCCTGATAAACTCTATAGACCTGCTTTTCTATCCTTCCTTGTCTGTTTCACACTTCTAGGGAGCCAATGGTCTGTTTTTCACATTTTCTAGATTTTTATCCAAATTTAATGATACATTTTGTACTGGTTTTGTCTACCTTATTTTGTTTAGTATAGGTAGGTATTTTGTGTGTTCACATAGTTATTGCCTATGTCTTGATGAGTTGTTGAATAGCAGTAGGTTATGAAAAGATGTTGCTGTGTTTATTTGTTTGGTCTGCTTCTGAATGTGGGCTATTCTGTGTAAAGCTTCTGCCCACATTTGTAAGGAGTGTAAGTACAGGATCTTTTAGTGGCCACTTGGTTATGGATTGGCTCCATCATCAGAAAAGTGTATGTTCAGCATCTTAAGAAACTGTCAATTACCTTTTCAAAGTGCTTTTACCATTTTTCATTCTCTCAGACCAAGAGTGGATTGAAGCTCCTCTACATCCTCCTTTAAGTTTGCTATGGAGAACTTTCAATTTACTCTTAAGAGTTGATAAGTGCTACTGTGGATTGAGTTGCAACTGTTGAATAACCTCTTGTGATAGCACTCCTGGAGTAAAGTTATTTCATTATAATGTGTTCTCAGTTTTAAATGTTACTAGATTTTATTATTTAATAACTTGACTAGATTTTTTGTGTCTCTACTGAATAAGCATCATGATCTTTGAGGTTTTCCCTTTAAATTTTTGTCTTGTTTGCATATGATGTTAATGTGGAAGTATCCAATATTTAACATTCTGCTGAGTTATATATAATCTCTTTCTTCTTCTTCTTCTTCTTCTTCTTCTTCTTCTTCTTCTTCTTCTTCTTCTTCTTCTTCTTCTTCTTCTTCTTCTTCTTCTTCTTCTTCTTCTTTTTCTTCTTCTTCTTCTTCTTTTCCTTGTCCTTCTCCTTCTTCCTGCTCTGCTTCTTTCTCCTCTTCCTCCTCTTTCTCCCCTTCTTCTCCTTCATTTTTCTTTCTTTCTTCTCTTTTTCCCTCATTTGCATAGCATTATTCCAGTGAGAAAATTTGGATAAAATGCTCAAATGTAAAAAATTTGTTTCTTTTAGAAGCTAAAGATTTAGGCTATTTTAATTTCCTTTAACTTAAAATTATCCCCTTTTTTAATGAAAATGCAATCATTTTTAAGAATGGAACAGTGAACTATTCCCTCACATATGAAATATTTATACAGAGGTTAGAATACTATTCATGGGAATATTTTTAAAAATAAAGTGCAATTTGGCACTTTCAGACTGATCTTCTGTTCTATCAACAGTGCTTTTCTTTTAAATATTGAGTGGTAATTCTTTCCTTATTCACAGTGTAAGTCTCTAGCCCTTGGGCTTTTTATAAATTGAGATTTCACGAATTAAATGTGGTTTTTTTTTTAAGTGAAGGTTTGAACTGTCCTAGTTAAGAAACCTTCCTGGAATTATAGCTTTTTAATAAACTGAATCTCAAAAGACATGCTAACTGGCTCTGACTGGTTTATGCTCTGCTCCAGACACTCTCTTTCCTATGTTTCAGGAATGGAGTGGAAAGAGCAAGCATCCACCCACTGCACAGCTCGGAGTGGCTGTTTTTCTGTTATTGCTAGATCCCATCAGAAGAATCATTTTACCTTTTTATATACCAAAGCTGCTTTTCCTGCCAAGATTCCAGACATTGATAGCAGACTTGCCAAAAATGGATATATCCAAACACTTTTGTCTTATTCAGGAGAGCACATCATTGTTTTGGCTCATTTACTGTCATGTTGAGTCATGCTGTGTGAATTTATAATAAAAATACAGAGCATAGTGTTTAGTCATGTGGGTGCATGTAAATTCGTATGGAAACTAGAAATCTGAATTCACTTTACTGTTAGTAGTACCAATAAATTATTAACATCCTCTGATAAGTTCATGACGTAATTGCTTAGGGGTATTTTGGCATCATAAAAATATTGGTGGTATTTTCTTTCCTCTCTTTATGAGCTTAGTTTTTTATATTTCTCCAGATTCCATGAAATAAACAGTTGCCAGACATATCTGTCTGCAGTAGAATTTTCCAAACATTATTTTCTATTTAGTGTTCCCAGAAATGAAAGTACAAATAATAAAATAAAGGTAATGAATGATTAAACTTCTCTTATGATATTTGATTTGGCTTTAAAAATAACAAATTCAATCTACTGATGATAAATCTTAGCTAATCTAGTCAAACAGAAAGAGTCTTATTATTTTGATGATAGCAGGTTTTTAATCGTTTCATTAATTAATGTTGAAAGGGGAGAATGCTGGAAACTTCGGGGCTCCAGCAGGCAGTGTAGTGACAATGAAACTGGGAGGCAAGCAAAGGCTTAACCAAAATCAAGTGTGTGTGAATAAATGCCTGGGACTTCTGATATTGCAATCCAAGTAGACTACATAGTAAGAGGTGGCTCACAGGACATGTATGACATGAAACAATAGGGGATGAGTATGAGAGCTAGAGGTTTAAGCAGGTATGTGACAATGGGCTGGGAGAATGGAAGGAAAGAGAATGAGTTAGCTAAGCTAAGGATGTATGAAGATGCCTTATGAATCAGCACTAGTTTGTAATAAAATTAAAATTTAATTTATAAACAGAGCTTTGAACAAAAATAGCCCACATTCATGAACGATGCCATTCCTAAGAAACATGGGTTACAGAATGAAGATCTTGCTTTAAGGCACAGGTTACTTATGAGTTATTGGCCAGAGAGGCCTCCAGGGCCACCAAAACATTGCAGGTTATTGTACTTGTTCTTGGTTTCCCATTAAAACCAGATGATAAGTTTATGTTGCTGAAGACATCACAGATTTTTGGTTGAAGGATACAGAGAATTTAACATTGAACTGACCCAAGGACATTCCCAACCATTGGCTTGCTTTCATAGTGCTACAAGGTGCAATGCAAGCTACTGAGAGAAAATAACATCAATGGTGGGACCTATATGTTATAATAGCCACCTGCTAGGCAAGATGCACCTTCTAATGCAATAGTAGCAATATTGTTTATGGGGCTTACTACCTTATATTTAGATTGAATTTGAAGCCTGCTTCACAAGAGCAAATTTAAGACCAGTACTGTAAGCATGTCAAAAACTATGGATAGAGACTATGGCCACAGACTGTAGAGGAGAACCCACTGATGTTCTTTTTCTAAATGATACAAGTCTTAAACTACCTTCTCAATGTTTATGGTTATAAATTTTGAGCCTCGGTTAGAGAAGCTCTTTGCTGCACTGAGTAATGTTTCATGCAAAGATACATTACTGCACAAATTGTTAACAATAAGTGACTGAGCATTCAGCTATAGGTAGGACATCTGAACCTAGCCTGCTTTTCCAAAGCTCAGGAAACATCACAGAAGAGGGAGCAAAAGGGCAAGAAACAGAGGACGGTGGGTGAGGTGTTGCTGTGACATGCTGTCCTTTGAACTTGGCATGGCTCCTATACACACGGATTCAAAGCAGTTGTAGGTACCTAAGAAAGACCTGCACATGATCAAGCCAATTAAAACTTCCAGATTTAAGTGAGGATGGAATTCCAAGATTCCATTCTGGCTGAGGAGCTATTAGCAATTGATGGATACTGAGAGAATGAGAATCCCTTTTCTTTAGGAGTGGCTCTGTGTAAATTTCCTGTGCTTCAGTAGATGACTCTATATTCATGTGTGTATGGGCATCACTAATTGAACTCAGTGACATAATAAAAGGTGAACAAGAAATTTGTATATAAGATTCTGGATGGATTTGGAAGGACAGGAATGAGATTTGGGCATGGTTAAGATACATTGTCAGTATGTATAAAATTTTCAATTAGTAAATCAAAATAAAAAATATAGGACATTTTATAATTAAGGTGGTACAGTGGTGGCACAGGAGCTGTGTGAGTAACCAATCAGTGTCTTATGGGCTTACAGCCCACTCCACAGGATAAAAAATTCATACTTGACACTGCTTAGATGGCCAAGAACTTGAGACTAGATAGGCCATGGCCTCACAGAGAAAGCAAATATGACTCTCTGGCTAAAAAATATAGCAATAAAATGATTCCTAATCATATGCTGCTATGCTGCTATGTTCATCAGCGTTTTGCTCAGCCATCTTCAAGAAGCTTAAGCTTCCTCCTAAAGTAAACGGTAACAAATACAGAGACCCATAACTGAACAATATGAAGACAGTGAGAGGCCCTGAAACACTCAGTCCTAAATGTGATGACGTCATCAAATCCCTCCCCTTAGGGCTCATAGAAATTCTGAAAGAGGAGGAAGAAAGATTTTAGGAGGGAAAGGGGCTGGAAACAAGGTACTTTGGACATAACAGGGCTGATCGCATATGAAATCACAGAAATTGGCAGCATGTAAAAGACTTGCATCTGTATCTAAGCCAGATGGGGTCACAGCACTGAGATGGGGAAGTAGTCACAGCCTCCATCCTAAGCCAGAAGCTATTTCCAATAGATAACAACTTGAAAATTAAAAATTAGTTTTCTCCAATAAAGTCACGGGATGTGCAAACAACCCTTAATGGCAAGCTCTGTGCCCAGCAGTAAATGACAATCACAAAATGAACACAGCAGTAGTTTTGGAGAGTATTTTATTTCATGGTGCTTTGTCTGGGCCAATATGTAATATAGTATGTAATATGATATATAATATGTTATAAAATAATGCAATACATCATCTTATAGGTCTTTTGCACATGTATTCTGGTTTCTCTTTCTGTATTTTTATGGAATGTCCGTGTGTTTCTATGTCTGGATGTGTTTCTTCTGCTTTCTCTTTGACTCTTCTTTTTCTCTTTGTTACTGCCTTGTTCTCTCTATTCTTTTCCTTTTTTAGTTGTCTGTTCTCTAATGAAAGAGACATGAAGAGTGTGAAGTTGGGCAGGTGGGAATGTATGAAGAACCTGGGAAGATGTGAAGGAGGAGAAACCCTGATCAGAATATACTACATGGAATAACTTATTTTCCAAAAAATTAAAATTATTTAAAAAGACACTTTATATTTATGGCCTTGGGCCATGTGGAATCTTCAAGTGCAAATATCTTTGAAAACTCTGAATTTTGGATAGTTTTGCTCCCAGAAAAGTGTTGTGAAAATGAATATATCTCCAACCCATGGACTAATATACTTTTCTGTCTGCTATATTTATGAACATCATTTAAAATAATGTGATTGTCTCATCAATTCAGTAGAGGAAGTGAAGACACAAGTATCCCTGTGAACAACTGATGTGAGACCAAATGATAGGGAGTTGATGTTTCCTTTATCTCCTAATCACAATTAGAATTTTAACCACATAGTTGAGTGATGCTTTATCCATGAATTGTCTTGTGCAGAAAACTACTGATCGGCTCCAAAAGAAACAGTCTCTGTTCTCAGAGAGGATGTAGTGATATGTGCACTCTAGTACTCTTGGAGTATTTTTTTCAACAGAGTTCTATTTTCATGTGTCTAGATGCCATTTCCCACATATAATCAAAATGTTTTAGAAACATTTATTTTATACATCTAAGTTCAAAATCCTCAGACAACTTATTGCAGTTTGGGAGTCCAAAGATTATGATCAAGAAAATGCAATCAGGCAGTTTAGGAAAGCTGAAAGTGCTTTAAATAGGTGCAGATTAAATGCTATTGTTTCTAGGAAATAATGTCTTACAGGAGCAGGAAAATCTTCCTGGGAACAATATCACATAAGCATTGCCAGTTGATGTTAGACAGTTTTTTCCTCTCAATTTATAATCATGTTCTTTTGGTGGTGGGAAAACTCTCCTGCATCCCAGGAGATGGAAGACAGAAGGATGCCATGGCCCAGGTAAGAAGGGCTCCTATAGGTTCATGTGATGGATGTTGGATCCACACTTGGTGGTAATATTTGGTTAGGATTAAGAGGTGGGGCATTTTTTGGGGGGGAAGTATGTCTCTAGGGCTGGGCTCTGAGGTTTCAAGGCCATATAGCACTCTGTTCATGTTTATTGTTCAAGATATGAGCTTTCCATACCATGTCTACCTTCTATCATGCTTCTAACCTTATGGTGAAGGACTCTTATTCCTCTAAAACTCCTCCTAAGTTCAAACGAAAGATTCCTTTAAGTTGATTTGGCCATCGTGTTAGATCACAGCCATAGGAGCGTAACCAAGTTGTGGCATGGGGTAGGGTGGGTTCCTCAGCAGTAACTGTTCGTGTCTTTGCATTGACTGTGTTGAACTTGGGGATTTAGGTGGGAATTAGCGTATCTTTCTTAGTGTGCAGGGAATATCTAAGGCAATATGAAAAAGTGAATGTGAGTGTGTGGAATTAGTCATACTGGTATAAAGATCTAGTCATGATGTCCAATGTATAGACACAGTTATCACAGCAAGAGAAGAGAAAGATGCTTGTGACATAACATTATTATTTTGGAGGCAGACATATAGGGGAAGGAAAGCTTTAGAAGCCATTTGGAATATTTTGTTTGTGGACCATTAACTTCCCATCTGATTAGAAGGCAAGGAATGCTCTCTCTTTTTTAATGTGTTATTAGTGAATCATAGACAATGAAGAAATAAAGGCAACTTTCCCCTCACTCCAGAGCACTTGATGTTCTTGATGTTTTAATTTTTTCAAAAAAATAATATTGACTCAATTTCAAAGACAATAAAGGAGGTGAGAAGAAATAGTGAATTGGGGCCAGGGAAGTAGCCCAGTGGATAATGTGGTTGCTTTAAAGCATGAGGACCTGAGTTTGATACCCAGAACTTACAGGAAAAGCTGCATCCTATAGCCCACAGTTGTAATCCTAGTTATAGTGCTAGGGAGGAGAAGGACGATCCATGGAACTTGCAAATTTGCTCTCTATCAACTCAACATATGACATATGATCCCTTGCAATGCCCCCTCGTGTGTGTATGTGTGTGTGTGTGTGTGTGTGTGTGTGTGGTATCATGTATGTCATATATGTGTGTGTATGTTATCCATGTCATGTTTATATATATGCATATGGATACATGTAGTGGACTGGCCTAATGCTGCTTGTATTATAACGCCAAGTGCTGGCCTCCAAGATTTGCCCTCAGTTTCAGAATCTGCCCTCAGTTAAATCTGACTGGTAAATAAAGATGCCAGCAGCACAAAGCGGAGGAGAGAGAAATAGGTGGGGTTAGGTTTTTGGGCTTGGGACCATGAGGAAGCAGCAGAACACACAGAGCTGCCATAGAGGAAGAAGAACCTGCAGGGGGGAGAAGGGGGTCAGCTATTTAATCGGGTCAAGAGAGCGTGGCTCAGTGGGCTGCTCAATTGGGTCAAAAGAAGCCAAAATGGAACATAGAAATTACTAAGTAATAACTCAACGTTATTGGTAGGAAAGTAGATTCTAATGGCATGGAGTTTAGGTAGTCGCCCAGCTATTGTGCTGCGTACGGCATGTTAAAATACAAGGCTGTATGTGTGTCTTTCATCTGAGAATGAACCATGGAGGCAGGCAGTAACCTCATGCCAGGAACAAAATATTTATAGCTGAGCTGGAGATATGGCTCAGTGGTTAAGAGCACTGTCTGCTCTTCCAGAGGTCCTGAGTTCAATTCCCAGGAACCCCATGGTGGCTCACAACCATCTGTAATGAGATCTGATCCCCTCTTCTGGTGTGCAGGCATACATGCAGACAGACCATTGTATACATAATAAATAAATTGTTAAAAAGTAAATATTTATAACTACTGATACACACCTGCACACATAATGTACAAGCATGTGCATGCATACACACGCACACACACACTTACAGAGAATACCGATTTAGCCAAAGTCAAAAGTTCCACTTTACTTAGGGACCCAAAATCAACAAAATTTTAAACTTTCATTTCCTCATACTTATTTATTAATCTGATTAATTCATGGTATATTCAAACTCCAGGAAAACTATAGGGAACAGAAATCTACTGTGATGCTAGTTTTATGTTTCTATAGCTCTGCTTTATTAGATTTTATAACTTTTCTATGTAAGATGCTGTATAATTTATATATGTAAAAGAAAGCCTAGAAAGACACATAACTAGATTGGCGATAACAGCAATATCAGAACTCAAGATGGGCAAAGAAATTAAATACCGCTTATGTCTCATCTTTTAATTGTTTATTTAGGGAATAGATTTATGTATTATTTATGTAACTAAAATTTAATTTTAAATGAAAACTTCTGCCCACAAAATAGCTTCCAATGCAGGTCTGACACCAGGAATTTGAATTAAGTAACTAAGTAAACAGAATGGGTTTATGGACAGAATCAGGGAAACCTGATTTTCTAAACTGAAGCAGAAGCAGTTTAGTGGATCTTATTCTTTTGAGCTTTGCTGGTCCATATGTAGCATGGGATGGGATCTCCCCAGTAGGAATGTAAATCCAGCCCATTCTTCTTGTGGCCAGAATTTCTTTAGTCATTTTTCTACTGAATTCAGAGGATGACATTTTAAGTAGACTGAGGGGTAGGGAGTTCTGGGCTCCTCTTCTCTCCAGCTGTAGTATCGGGTTATAGATCAGAAGATCCACACTCATATCCTATGTGGGACTGGGGTTCTGAACTCAGTCTTTTTCTCGTGTGTCAAGCACTTAGCTCAACTTTCTCGACTTATTTCTTTTTCTTTACTGTGTTTTATCTACTTAACTCTGTATTTTCAAGTCGCATAAGTTTTTCTGTGTCCCACTACTCCACAAGCTGTGACTTATCTCATCATGTCTTTCATGTTTTTCATATTTGAAGCTCTCAAAAAACCCACAAATGCCTGACCTCAGCATGGACCTGTTGCTTTTGAGTTCTCAGAGTGTACCCAGGCAATTTAATACTTAGTATTTAATGTTTGATGGCAACGATGCTTCTGAAGTAAATGAAGTGTTCTCCGATTACCTGCACCTGTTAGTTTTACTGCTACTGAGAAATTTTCTCACCCTCATCTGAGGTTCTAAATTTGATGGGATCCTTAGAATAATCTAAAAAAGACAGACATCATCTTGACTGTCCCAATTTTCCAGGACATTTTGGTGTGATTACAAACTCAACACTCACAAGCACTCTCTCCAAGCAGCTGTTGTTCACCGTGCATTCTAGTTCATCCTCATCTTTTCACTGTGGCAAGATACTTGCCTTGTCTCTTCATCATATACCACATGGAACAAATTATTGAAGAGATGCTCTTGGACCCAGATATTCTAGATAACCTGGTGCCCATATTATTTATCAAAATCACATGCTTTTCTGTAAATCCATGTATGGAGAATAAGTGGAACAGTGCAGTGTCAAGAGTTAGGTTCTGGATTCATCAGTGGGTTCTATCATTTAGAGGAGTCATGGGCTTCTCTGAGCTGTAGTATTCTGTCTACAACATGTAGAAAATATAGGATAACATGTACTTTCCAGAATGTTAACAAGATTCAGTGAGTTAATACACATAAAGTGCTTAGGAGATTGCCCGGCACATTGCTTTAGGAATATTGGCTATTTTACTCTCAAAGATTGGGCATTCAACCAAATTATGCAGCTGCTATGGAATAAGCAGTGATAAGATGAAGAATCAACCAATTAGAGCCCAACAGTCACTTACAGTAAAGTGAGGTACATGAAGTATCTGTGTATAGATGATGCAATGAAAGAGACGGATCTTCTTATGAGGTTATTGGTAAGAGTGAGTTGTTCTTTTCATTCACCTTTCAGTAGGTTCTGGGGAAGTTTGGGGATTTTTGGATTTGTAATTTGGACTTTTCCTTTAAGACTGTATCTTGAATTGTATAAACTAAGTTTATAGAACTTAGATCTTCTAAATAATATAAAAATCACTGTTAATAAAAACAAACCAAAAATCCCAGAACAACACAACAACAGAAGAAGAATCCAGACCAGATTGATGAAGTACGGTAAATGTACACCGACTGGCAGTGTTTGCCTTTTAACTTAAGAGTTTGGGTAATTTACCACAATCTTATTTTAATTTTTTTAAGGGGATGGTCTTTTAACAACTTTCTAAAAATGTCACATTGCCCCATGTATGGACATATTAATTTTTATTTTACCTCTTAATTGCTTTAATCTTAAAATATAAGAAAAAATAATTAACTATCCTGATGGGGAAGAGATCTTAATAGCAGTTTTAATGGCTGTAACCTTATCACCATTTGCAATAACCCCCAAGATGGCGAATTCACTCATCCTTTCTCTAGGCTCCTTCACCTTCTGAGAATAGCTGTTAAGTTTATTACAAGTGATTAATTTTAGAGCCCAATCTCCAACTCATCTTTTTTGCCTGAAACCATCTGTATTCTGAAATGTTCAAAGTGAACTCTAAACATGAAAAGTTGGTATACTGGACTTTTCTCCATTATATGATCCTGAGAAGAGAGGATTTTGTGAATGTTCAGCTAGAACTTATACCCAGTCTTCCGAGAACAGCAAGTGGGTTTCACTGAGCTGGCCTTCAGTGTTGCTTTTAGAGTGTCAGAGAATGGGCTCATCCGGTCGGAAGTGAGATATGCATGGATATGAGGTCATGGGTTTCTAAGTAGCAACATTCTTGGCGAAGATGAGGTCACAGAAAACTAACCAGCTTCTGTGAGTTGAGAATTTAGAATTTTGAGCTAATGATTCAGGTGAAATACAGGGACTGAAAGAATAGTGATCACAATATAGTGATGGGGAGGTGGATCAGAAGTTTGTGTAGAAGAAGACTTAGTTCTCAGTTCAAATATTGACTCACAAGTATGCATATTGGGCATCTGGGTGGCCCAGTAAAAAGCAAATATCAGACAAAGGACAAATGTGCTAGGAGCCATTCCAGTTCTAACCAGTCACTGTGCAATGGCCCTAGGCATTCAGTACAGACCAGCTACAGTCGTTTGGAAAGGGGGAATCTCATTTGAGAGAATGCCTCCGGTAAGATTTTCCTACAGGCAAATCTGTATTGCATTTTCTTCATTAGGGATTTATTTACAAAGGTTCAGTGTAGTGGTTTGGTTGAGAATGGCCCCTATAGGCTCATACATTTGAATACTTGGCCTCTAGTCAGTGGAAATGTTTGGAAGGATTAGAAAATGTGGCTTGCTGGAGGAAGTGTGATACTGGGGGTGGACTTTGAGGTTTCAAAAGAGTCCTGTGATTCTGATTTTCTGCTTTGTAGTTGTGGGTCAAGATGTGAGCTCTGAGCTGTTCCTTTGTTCTGTTATTATGGACTTTAATCCTCTCTAACTGAAAGTCAAATTAAATTCTTGCCTTCATAATTGCCTGGGTCATGACATTTGTCACTACAATTGGGTAGTACTTTAGATGCCCAACCTACTGTGGGTGGTACCAGCCATGGGCTGGTGGTCCTACAGTGTATAAGGAAGCAGAGTAAGTCATGTGGAGCAAGGCTGTAAGCAATATCCCTCCATGGGCCTCTGCATCAGCTCCAACGTTTAGGTTCCTGCCTTGACTTCCAGCCTTGACTTCCTTCAGTGATGGACTGTGACGTGGAAGTGTGAATGAAATCAACACTTTCCTACCCAAGCTGCTTTTGTTGTGGTGCTTTATCACAGCAACAGAAACCCTAATTAACTGACACAAGCCCTTCTTCAGAACTAGGATGAAGTAGCCCCAGAGTGAAAATAGACTCTTGAACTACCAGACATATCACAAAATCAAGATTGAAAGGATCAAACAATTGCTGTACAGATAGAATAAAATTCAGTATTCAATTCAAGAAGGTAATGAAACCCAGGCACTGAAACATACATCATCTATTACACACTGAGCCAAACTAATCTATATGGAAGAGATAAGATGGAGAAATATGTCCTGTTTTTAGACCCTTAATTATAGGGACAATAAAGTTATCAGATTTATAACAGTTATAATTATGTCCAGGGTTTGTGATAGTAAATTTTATGTCAATTTGATGTATGCTGTTACCTGAAAGGAGGGAACATCAATTAAGAAAATACCTCAATAAGACCCACCTGTAGAGAATTTTTTAAATTAGTTATTGATCCTGGAGGGCCCAACCCACTGTGGGTGGGGCCACACATTCCTGGGATAATGATCCTCAGTTCTATAAAATAGCAAGCTGAGGAATCCATGATAAGCAGCTAGTAGCAGCTCACCTCCATGGCTTCTGCATCAGCTCCTGCTTTTGGGTTCCTGCTGTGTTTGAGTTCCTGTCCCCACTGCCTTTGATGATTAACTGTTATGAGTGAAAATGTAGCCTTTCCTTCCGAGTTTGGTTTTGGTGATAGTGTTTCATCACAATAATAGTAACCCTAACTAAGACAAGAGTATAAAACAAACAAAAACCAACAAACAAATCAAACCGAAACTATATTTCTACAATTAGTAAGAAGAATTTTAATAGACAAATGAAACATATCCATACCGGGTCCAAGATCTAAAACTGGAAGACATAAAAAGCATCATCTAGCTGAGCCATGGTAACACACACCAAAAATTCTAGCACTAGGAAGGCAGACACAGGCAGATATTTGTGAATTTGAGGCCAGACAGGTCTACAGAGTGACTTTTAGAACATGTAGGACTGATTCATGGAGATGCCCTGTCTCAATCTCCCTCCACCTGCCCAACAACAGAGAAAGAAGAAATAAATGACAATATGGTGGTTTGAATGAAAATGTCCTCCATAGGCTCAGATCTTTAAATACTTGCTTCCAATTGGTAGTGCTATTTGGGTAGGGAATTACATTCCTGAAGGCAGGCTTTTGAGAGTTTAAAGACTCTTGAATTTATCGTTGGCTTTTTCTTCTTTGTGTGTTTTTGGTTCAAGATACGAGCTTTCAGCATCTGGTTTCTGTTGCCATGACAACAACTTGCTGGTATACTTCCAGGTATGACAGACTGTTTTGCTCCTGGAATCATAAGTTAAATGAAACCTTTCCTTATAGAAGTTGCTTTGGTCATGGTGTTTATCACAGAAATAGGAAAGTAACTCATTCTAATGATTGCAGTTAATCAGGAAATAAAAAATGCTACATCTGAAAAATATACTGCATAGGTTTAAAGAGAAGAGTTCAGTACAAAAAATACAGTAGTGAGTTAGTAGAAAAGACAAAGGAAACCATGCAAAAGGAAGCTGAAACCAACATATAAGAGCATCAGTGACAGTCACAACAATCATGCTGTTCTAAGTTGTGTGACATGGGATCACAAAAAGAATCAGAATGTGGGTATAACGCTCAGCTGTAGCACACCTGCCTATGTAAGGAAGGCTCAACTAACCAACACCCAGAGGGCAAAGTAGATTGAAAAAATATTTCTTCACTGATAAGGAAAGAAATAGGAGGGGTAGGAGTGAGGAATGCCTACAAAATACAAATCACTTTTGAGCCTATGTGGAACATTCATAAGAATAATCACACCCTCAACCAGAAAACAAGTTTATATATGTTTAAAGACATCAACCTGATATGAAGTATGTTATTTAACCACAAGTGAGTGAATATGAAAATTAATAAAACAAAGATACCTAAAAAATACTGGAAATATGCTTCCATAGAGCTCATGAGTAAAAGCCAAAGCATAGCAAATCAAACTGTGTACATTGTGTATAACCTGAGTCCTGTGGGAAAGGGGATTCAGTTTCCAGTATTTATAGTAGACAAGAAGAAATGTCAAAACCAGTGATGGTTTTTTCTCCTAGCAAATATCATCAAATTAAACACAAAATTGTAAGAAAACATTACATAATAGATAAACAACAAATGATAAGTTAAAATAAAAATAGTAAATAGTAAAGATCAGAGTAAACTCCACACTAGTTAAAAAGTACAATTTCAGGTGTAAAGATGTTGAATTTCCAATTGGGACAAATTAGTGCAAGCTTAGTCTTTCTATTTTAAAGCTCAGTTGGTGACTTTTCCATGCCACATTTACCCATACCATTGCCAGTGTGAGGGTCACTTATGTGTCAGGTATTGTCATTTCTCCTGTATTAGTTTCACAGGAATATATTTCACTTATTTTCTGATCAGTTTCTCACTTTCTTTCTGATTATTGTTTTGAAGTAGTTTTTAAAATTGTCGCTATATGAATTAAAGACCACAATTATAATTATGTATTTAGGAAAACTTTGTAAACCATTTCATTTCATAGAAAAAGCTAATAATTTCAGTGGACCTTATTTAGGTTTTTCTTAACCATTAAATTACACAAAAATTGAGTTTTCCTTAGAGTTATAGTTTTTCTTTTTTTCGTATTTAAGGCTTAAGTAGAAAATGTGATACATTTACACAATGGAGTACTACTCAGCTATTAAAAAAAAAATGACTTCAAGAAATTTGCAGGCAAATAGATGGAACTAGAAAATATCCTGAGTGAGACATAAAAGAGTATGCATGGCATGTACTTAACTGGTAAGTGGATATTAGCCCAAAAGGTCAGAATACCCACAATACAACCCACAAACCACATGAAGTTTAAGAATAAGAAAGACCAAAGTGTGGATGATTCAATCCTACATAGAAACGGGAACAAAATAATCGCAGGTGGTAGAGGGAGGGAGGGATCTGGGAGAAAGTAAGGAGCGGAGGGGAAAAAGCAGGGACAGGATCAGATACAGAAGGGGACAGGAGAGAAGTACAGAGGGTCAGGAAATTGGATAGAAATATGTAGCAGTGGGGGGGTGGGGAACTGGGGGTAACCACTAGAAAGTCCCAGATGTCAAAGAAGCAAAGGTTCCCAGGACCAAAGAGGAATGACAATAGCCGAAATATGCGTGGCTCCTGGTGGAGGGATGGAGCCACCCATCCGTCTCAAAAATTTAACCTAGAACTGTTCCCGTCTAAAGGAAATGCAGGGGAAAAATTAGAGCAGAAACTGAAGGACAGGCCATGCAAAGACCGCCTCATCTCAGGACCCATCCTACCTGCAGACACCAAACCCAGGTCCCACAGATGATGCCAAGAAGAGTTTGCCGACAGGAACCTGGTATGACTGCCCTCTGAGAGGTTCTGCCAGCACCTGACCAACACGGATGTAGATACAGAAAACTACCGGACTGAGCCAGGGAAACCCCAAGGGAAGAGCTAGGGGAAGGACTGAAGGAGCTGAAGGGGACTGAAACCCCATGGAAAGAACAACTAAATGGCCCACCCAGAGCTCCCAGGGACTAAACCACCACCCAAAGAGAATATATGGAGGGATCCATGGCTCCAGCTGCATATATAGCAGAGGATGCCTAAATATCTTCTGCTATGTTCCCTATTCAATTTCCTGACCATATGCAGGTCATATGTACAATATCTAGCATCAGTGGGAGGAGGGAGGCCCTTGGTCTTCTGGAAGCTTGATGACCCCAGTGTAGGGGATGCAAGACTGGTATGGTGTGAATGAGTGAGTAGGTGGAGGAATACTCTCATAGAGGCAAAGGGGCAATGAGATGGGGGTTATGGAGGGGAAACCGGGAAGGTGTACATCATTTGAAATATAAATGAACGGAATGCTTAACAATAATTTTAAAAGATTAGAAATGACTTATTCTTTAAAAAATATTGTGTTGGCTACTTTTATATTAATTTGACAGAAGCTAGCTATTTGAATCGAGCAAATGCCTCTATAAGATCTGGCATTTTCTTAATTAGTGATTGATAGGGAATGGCCCAGCCCAGTGTGGGTGGTGCTGTTCCTGGGATGATGGTCCTGAGTTATATAAGAAGGCTGCACTCCTCCACAGACTTACCAGCTCCAGCCTCCAGATTCCGGCAACATTTGAGTTCTTGTCCTGACTTCCTTCAAGGACACACTATATATAATGTGGTAATATAAACCAATTAAACTCTTTGTCTGTGACTTGCTTTTGGTCATGGCGTTTTACCACCATAATAGTAACCCTAACTAAAACAAATATCATGGGGTTTTGTTGTTGTTGTTTTATAGTTTTTTTCTTCTGAGATGAGAGAGGAGAGGGAAGAAGGGAGGCTTTGGGTTAATGGTGGGGTTTCCCTTCATCTGCTCCATCACTGCGGGAGGCAAGATACAGGAAGTTGGATGGTGCTTACCCCACACCACCATCAGGTGTTGGGTGGTGGGAAGCTCCAGGGGTGGAGAAGCACAGTCTGAGGTGCAAGAATGGTCAGTCAGGAGCTTGCTCAGGGGTCCCCAGGTATGCAAGGAGGTTTAGAGTCATCTGGTTCCTGGGGTCTTGAACACCTAAGTGCTGCTAGTTGCCACAGAAGAGCTGAAAACAGAGTGGGGGTCCCGACAGCCGAGGGGGAAAGAAGGAAGCTTCAGTTGGTCTTTCGTGGGGGGTGGGAGGGGGTCCTTGTCTTGTCCAGGGTGAGCTGCAAGCTTGGTTTTGCAGCAGCACAGGGAGGGTTTCTATAGGAGATAAGTCTTTGGCTCTGCAGGTAAAGGCCTTTTCTACAGCTCTTGACATCAGGTCCCGTTGAAAAGAGATAGTCCATGTTTTAGGCATTTATTGTCATAGTGGAAAGTGGATGAATAGAAACTGTACCCTGACTTCTCAGGATGGGCCTGAGATTAAATACCTTTTGCAGGGAGGAGTATCTGGAAAGAAAGGCTAATGGGCTAAGTCTCCAGGCTGTTAGGTACCTTATAAAGATCTGTCTTGAGCCTATGTGACCTGTGGTCAGTCCTTACCTGTGGAGGAGGGGCTTGGGACATTTCCCTATGTGACTGATGGCCACAAATCTCTGGAGGGTTGTGGCTAGTGATGAGCACCTGGTTTTGGGAGTAAAGCGAAACTTCTACTGTCCCTTAGGGTCACCGGGGTCTCAAGTCTCACCTCAATCGGTAACCAGGGTGCCTTTCACAGCCCACAGCCCCACGGGGAAGGAGTGTGTGCATGCTGTGATATAGATAAAGAGATGTAGAAAGGATCGGGCCAAAATTGGGAAAGAGAACAATATGAACAAAATATGTTATATGTAAAAGTTAATAAAATGTAAAAGTATTTACTAAGACTATATTCTCAGTCTCACCTATGAAAATCTCTCCCTACAGGTTTACAGTGACACCTTTCATAGCACAGTGAAGACTTTATCCATTTATTATAACACTGGACTTATTGGTTTCTATATAATCATATACTTTAAATATCACTGATAAATTTAATTAAGGGGGCTAGTGCTTAGGCTCAGTGGGTAAGGTTGTCTCTCACTAAGTCTGACAATCTGAGTTCTATCTCTGAGATCCATGTCATACAACCAATTTCCACAGTTGTTTCCTGACATCCCTGTTTATTTTTTCATACACACACACCCACTTACACACACACACACACACACACACACACACACACACACACACGCAAAATTAAATATTAAAGAAACATAAATGCAAATTTTGATTAACTAAATAGTCCAATAGTTTTGTGGTTAACCCTTACAAAACTGTTATCTAGCAGACCTCTAATTCACACTATCTAGTGAAACACTCTTTTTAGCTTCTTTTGCTGTTCTTATCTATTTCTTTAGACTTTGGCTCTGCAGAATATAGATAACACGGTGGATGTATTAGTGCCACACATACCTTGGTGGTAATCAACAACTCTAATTAGACACAAGTTCTGTTCAACAAGAGGGAGACTGGAAGCCAAGCCCAGCATTTGTTTTCTCTCTCTGGAAAGCAGTAGAGGTTGGGCACAGGGGGCACAGTATTAGAGATTTTCTGGGGACCAAACTTGGTTTTTCAAAAATAAAAGTTGCTTACTATTAATAATGTTTAGCTTTCTTGACTCTACATAGTTTTCAGTCCAGAAGCCTCTGGCTTTCTCCCAGGGTTAGCACCAGTTGTTAAACAACAGAAGCTTAAGCAAAGAGGTGATTATTCCTGTTCCTGTCCCCTACCCCTCACCCCCAGGTTCTTTACTGCCCTAGGTGAGAGGCCCTGAGCTCTTTAACTCCTTCTTAGCCAGAGAATGTCAGGCTCACATAAAGGCAATATGCAAAGACATGTGTATGTATTCACACACACACACGCACGCACACACACACACACACACACACACACACACACATTCTGGTGAGCCCCACCACCTGTCTCATCACAATCTCCACAAGTATTCATACACACTTTCACGCACACCGACACACACACACACACACACACACACACACACACACACACACACCAGAGCAAAAGCCCACAGGCAGGTTTCATTGAGCAAGGCAGAACACAGAAAAAACTCCCTCATTCTGGATGAAAAACAAGTTTCAACAGCTATTGTTCAGAGAAAGTAAAAGCTTTTATGCTTTTATTGCTAAAAGTTAACAAACAAACAAAATCCTAGGTAAGAAAAAACCCTGTATTTTTTATTAGTGTTGGAAAAAAAAGCTTTATCTCTCTATTGGTAAAAAATGTTCCACTTTATACCAAATGAAAGAAGTCTTGTGGAAAAAAACAAAACCAAGAACTACCCAGATGCCTTATTTTTGAGTTTAGTATTTAGACTTTCTCAGAAGAATAGATCACATGATTTTCCAAGCATCGTTTTATCCCAAAAGTTCATCATAAATCCAATATGAAGCTTCAGCAGGACCGAGATAAGGAGTTTCAGTAGGAATGTTTGTATGTGTTTCCAATAAGACTGCTATCTTATTAAACATTCGTTATTTGTCACTGGCTCCACAAGTTCATTAAAAGTTTGAAACAATAATTCTTATGCCAAAAGTTTGCATGGTTTTGTCAAAAGGCAGATTCTCTTGTCTCATTAGTTTTCAAATTATGTATAGATAAATCCAGCCAATATTTTATCTTCTGTCCATTCCCAGTTTATGACCTTTAGTCATCAGATAATTGTTTTACATCTAGCCTAGAAGGAATGTTTTCCCTGATCATAAATTTGTTTCATGCCTGCTTTCTATCCTTGAGCAATTAGCCCATGACATATAAAGGTTTTAATTGAAGCTTTTATACTATAGAGGGCTCAAAATTACCTTTATAAATATAGGAATTCTATGTATCATTATTAGGAGTTATGAGATCATCATTTTTCATCTTTATTGATCTGCAGAAAATCTGTCCAATAGGGTGAGATAATGCCCAAGAATCATTAAAATATGTAATAATGACAGGGAAGGCATACCAGTAATAAGAATCAATCCTGAAATGAGATTTCTGAAATCCGTCCACTCAGAATTTACCCATCTCACACATGCGAAAATGGCCGACCATCTCAAGTTGAAGCCGCCTGCATGCCTTTAGCCTATCCTAGATGGCTGGTGACAGTAGGCTGTGCTAGCGGAGTCATAGATATTGGAGAGATTAAACCACCACTTTTCTAAACCAGCACAATCCCTAACAGTTCCTAGCAACAAATAACATTGATCCTTATACCCACAGATAAGCACAGTTTACACCTCCCATCAAGGATATTATGGATTTTTTCTTTTAAATTAAATACTCTCTGTATTTACCTTTGAAATGTTATCCTTTTTCCCCCATCCCCCTCCCATCCTCCCTCCCCCTCTACTTGTCTTCAGGAAGGTGCACTCACTCCTAATCTTTACCCTTTAAAAAGGTTGAAACATGTCTGATGTGGTGGCATATGCTTTTGAGGAAGGCAGAGTCAGGTGCATCTCTGTGAGTTTGACCTTCAGGACAGCCAGAACTATGAAGAAAGACCCTGTCCTAAAAATAATAACAAATAACAAATAAATAAAAAAGCTGAAACTTGTAATATAAATGTTTGATATGTAGGATATGATACATGACCCAGAAAGAGATTGCAGCCCATAGGTTGAAATCTACTGCATTATAGGTTAGAGAAATGGTGGGTGACACATGAAGGTCGTGGGTCACAGCTGCATTTCAGGAAAATTTTACTAGCAGAAACAAGCAGCAAGATTTGGCTGACAGGTAGGAATTTGGCATCTCTGTGAATAAATGCTCCCTGTAAATATCCTTTATTTAAAAGAAATAATTATTGACATAAAATTTATATATAGCCATGATTTTAATCCTAACAACTGGATTTTATTTTTAATTTTCATACATGTATATAGTATGTGTATGAATGGGTTGACTGCATCTTTGTGTATGTGCCACACGTGTGCTTAGCTTCCCGCTACTGATGGCAGAAGAGCCCACCAGATCCCCTGGAACTGGAGTTACAGATGGTTACATGTGTGGTAGGAATTTTATCTTGGTCTAGGAGAGAAAAAAGCAAGTTCTCTTAACTGCAGAGCAATCTGTGCAGTATCTCTGTAGATTATTTTGGCCATATTCATCCATTACTTTTTCATGTGTTCCTCCTGTTTCCCCCAGCCCAGTTTCTGCTTAGATATCATAAAAGTTGTTTGCAAAAGTTAAGTCTGAAGCTAATACTTAATGCTGCTGCTGATCATATAACTAGATTCTTGAGTAAATTCTTAATTGTTTGGGGGGATTGGAATGAAATTTGAGATATCAAATTGTATAGTATATTGGATACTATAATATTATTCCAGTTCTGGAATAGTGTCAATTCTTTTTCCAGACTAAATCTTAGCAGTTTCTAATTGTTCAAAAATGTTTGCATATTTTCTAAAGAAGGTTATACTATGATTTTCTCCCTCCCTCCTCCACCCTCCCCGTCCCTTTCCCTGTTTCTCTTTCCTCTTAAATTTCTTGTATTCAAATCAAGAACAAATGAATTGGATTTTGAAGAATATAAATGTCATTTATTTCATGGTGTCCATGTTTCATAACATAAAAGACACACAATTCCAAATATAATTTGTTTTTTAAAAATATTTTAATTTGCCAATTTCAATTTTCATAAGATGAGTTCACTAGAAAATTAACCACATTTTTCTTGGACGTAATAATGAGCACCATTGTCTGTACCGCTCAAGCAGAACTACAGTTTAATTGTATCTTATATTAAGTATTTGGGGGGGGTTGAAGGTTGACAGCAGAACCTGTTGTTAGATCACTTGAGCAGAGGTGCTAGGGGATTCTGGATTGAGCTAAATGAGTTGTAGAAGGAACCAACTTTGTTATTTCTCTGAATTATGTTACATTCAATTGTAAAGTCGGAATTTTCTTTCCCTTTTCTTTTTGTAACACAGGTCATAATAAACACGTGCTTCTCTCTTAGATAGTGCTTAGTACCCATTTTCCAGATTCAGTTTTCAATTTCTGTCCTGCATATTTATTTGATAATCTTAGATTCTTCTAGTGGATTGAAACCCAGAGAAAGGTAATATAAAATTTCCCCAGGGAAACATGAGCCTTTGTTTTCAGGCTGCGCTCAACATATCTTATGTTTCTTTCCTGACTCTTATTTTTTTTCTGTCTGTAACTACCTCCTATCTGCCATGTTCAAGGTGTTTCTCAAATTTATAGAGCATCTAGGTCCTATTCCATGTAAAAATAGCTTTGTGTAATCTCCAACCTTCTCAAATCTATATTAATGAAGTTATTGAATATGATAGGAAACAGATTAGTAAATAAACTATTGAAGTTATTGTGTGTGTGTGTGTGTGTGTGTGTGTGTGTGTGTGTGTGTGTGTGTGTGTTATTTGCTAGGTAGATCAACTCTCTGTTACTGAAATAGATTGATTTTGTTAATAATTTCAATTATTTTCTTATAACCAGGATTTTTTTTCTCTAAATTTTAATTCGTTGTAGTTTTTGAAGACTGATTTTTGAAGTTGTCCATATGATTTGTTTTATGTTTATGTTTTGGGAAGTTAACAAATTTAATACAAGCAGAACCTTGAAAACCTTTCTCTTGCCTTATGTGCAATTGGTTATACTTCATTATAGACTTCTTTTACTTTATTATGAAAGACAGATGACCATGCCAGGAGATGAAGAGACCTCACAGATCACAGGAAAGCATCTGAGCAGACATGGTTCTAGATCAGCTACATTAAAATTGATTTACTAGAGAACTGCAGAGCTCTGAGCATAAGCCCACTGTCGGGATTTCAAGGGCACCGATCATTCTCCTTTGTCTTAATGCCCTTAATGTATCAAGTATTTATGGGTGATTTCAGATATCCCACTCCTTATCTCTTGATGATTGGCATCTGAGGTTTGTTTGACAATCATCACCTGGCTGTCATTATTTACCAATTTACTGTGTCTCTTCAAGACGTTTCCTTGTTTTCCTCATCATAGTCCAAGGTTCCTTTCTTTGCTGCTTGACTGATAATTACCAATTAGATGTACTCAGTAATCATACATTAATCTTTTATCTTTGCCTGGTGGGAATGCAAGTTATCCTTGGCTCTGTGAGCTCTGAAGACACTTCTACTTGATTCTATTGAGTGCCCCCCTCCCAGCCACCTCAGGCTTTACAAAGACTTGGGAAGAACTTTCTGCAGATGCCCATATTGTTCTCTCTTTTACTATGGTCTCTTGTTATTGGCACCATCTTCCTCCTTAAACATGAACTGTCTGCTCTAGAAAGGTAAATTGCCATTCTCCATCACTGCCTAGTGTCCATGAACCACTTAAGGTAGAAACACAAACAATGTTTCCTACTGCTCATTTGTTTGTTCTTAGAGGAAAGCAGATCTTTCCGCTAGAATTTGTTGAGGAAATTCGAAATGAATATAATGAAAATTGGTGTTGTGTTCTGCTCCGCAGAACTTAACATTAAAGTATAAAAATGTCCAATACAGCAGAAAGAAGCATTCATGTCTGACCTCTTTCTTCAGTCTTATCCTATGCTTTCATATTGATATAGCTCATACCATTTTTCTTTCTCCTAGGTAATTGAATTAAAATGCAAGCCTTATTCTCTGAACTATTTGAGCTATAGATAGAAGACTTTGGCACATGCAAAGGAGCTTTTAAATAACATATTGGGAAAATAGAGAATAAGTCAATCATGAAAGTAGCTTTCCATGATAAAGAGTCAGTAGGATTTTTCTCAAACCACAGCAGGACAGCTTCCATGATGGATATAGGAATAACAGTATTTTTGAACTAGTAGGGAGGGAAACTACTAGAAGGCACTTAGGAACTTCTGTTGCTATACCATTTTCTTGAATGCCATGTGTTTTCTATGTCAGTGTCAACTATGCATAGTTTAAATACCCATGATAGAGGATAGGATAAATTATTAAAACCTTTAACATTTTTATCACTAGTTCCATCTTTTCTTTGCTCTCCATGAAGCCTATGGACCAGAATTGTCTTCATGGAACTAAGTCCTAGTTAGCTGTAATCTTAATGAGTAAACTAAACATCTTCAAAACAAGCAATAAGATTTATAGCCTTTTAAACAGTTTAAATGCATCTCTATTTTTGTCTTTTTTCTCTCTCTCTTTTCTTTCTCCCTATATGTCTTTCTTTCTTTTCTTTGTTTGATAATAGAAACTATTATATTACATGTCTGAAAGTTTCTGTCGTAAAGGTCCAAAAATCAGAAATAAAGTTTTATTGGTCCTTCCATGATAAATTAGGAAAAATGAAAGAAAAAAAAATGGAGAAGATCGTTTCTGAGCCTGCATTTTCCATCTTTTTTTAACCTGGAGAAAAATCCCTTTTAGACTCTGCTTTAGATCTTAGTGAATGATCCCATATTAGGCCTTCAAATGTGTTGTTTGAAACTCTCTTGAAAGGTTTGGCTGGAGAGTAAGCAATCTGATAGAATTCTCTTGCATTCATATGTCAGACTTGGCCGAACTTTAGAAGTGGGCTGTATCCCTGACACCTTTCATAGGCCTTAAACAACTTAGGATCTGAGTGATGATGAAAAGAATCAACTGTGCAGACAAAGACTTGGGGCCCCAGGCATTGACTAGCTGCCTCTCTAGTCCCCTTTCAATCTTGCCAACTTTCAGGATTTTGCTTGGTGTTTGATACAGCTATTCAGAGACTTAATAGCTGTTGGTATACTATATAAGAAAAGGAACATGACCAGGATTGATTGGCTGTGCGCTGGCTGGACTCAAAGTGTCTGCGTAACTTTTTGTCTTACTTAGCAGTTTAACCCTTTGTAGTAAAAATACCATCCCCTCCTAGTGAGAATCAAACAGACATGTTTTGTCAGTTCCATGCTGTTACAAAGAAAGAGGAAGTTGGTGGGATTTTTGTAGCTCATTCTGACAGTGTGTCTCTCTCTCTAAACTTTGATATTGGGAAAGTGCTGAGAGAATTCAGAAGGACTGGAAGAAATCAGAGGGGAGTAAAATCAGAAGGTGCGGCTGTTTCAGAGTGTCAGTTTCATTTCTGGCTGAGCTCCAGGTCTCTTGATCAAGGCCATATTTAACTACATTGATGATTTGCCCTTCCCTCCAGCCCTTATGGATTTTTTCATCTTTGCTTACTAACAGCTCTGTGTTTTTGTGTCTATCTTAATTAGTCAGAACACTAGCCAACAAATTGAGAGAGGATAGCTAACTAAATATCTATCTATCTGTCTATCTATCTGTCTATCTCTATCTATCTATCTATCTATCTATCTATCTATCTATCTATCTATAATCTATCTATCTATCTTTCTATCTATCTATCTATCCATCTATCTATCTATCTATCTATCTATCTATCTATCTATCTATCTTTTGGGAAAGAAAATACCAGCTATCCATGGAACATATTGGTAATAGTGAATTATATGACTTTATCTATTTTAATTATTTGGGGGAGGCTGGTTGCAATATATCTCATTAGACAAAGCTATGCATCTACTAGATATGTTGAATAATATTGAGTTATTGCTATTAAGTCTATATAACATTCTAAAATAAGAAGTAAACATAAAAATTTGTATTCTATGGTTTCTACAGAAAACCAAAAACATCTTATAAAATAGAAAAAAAGCCTGAATTTAGGTTTGTAAAGAGTTGAAAAATCTCCAGAATGGCAAAAAAAGATACTGCATGGAAAAACAGACATTCTTTCTCCCAGCAACTGTACTGATTGAATTCATATTTTATGTAAAATAAGTCCTAGGGTTCATTGGGTATAAGCAATAGAAGGGCAACCAAGTTCTTCAGCATGCAGATTAGTGACAATTAAGACTGTGGAGGGAAGTCATTAAAACTCAAGAATATGATGGAGATTAAAACACAACATTAAAACAGGCTAATAATCCTATTTGAGAAAGTAATTCATTGTAGAGAATGGAAATAAACAATGTGAGCATTTGGGGCCTTTTGATATCCCTGCTAAAAGAGAAAGCAGCTCTCTCTCTTTTTTTCCTATTGGCTTTTCTTGATGAGTTATCAAGTGGGTGTCCTCAGATACATGAATACAGCCCCACAAAACTGTACCAGAGTTAGAAAAATTACATGACAGGACACTTAAGTTTCTTGACTTCCTAAATTAATAAAACAATTTCAAAGGTTTTGAAATGACTTTAAAATTTTTACTGTATATGTGTGTGTATGTGCACACACACACACACACACAACACACACACACACACACACACACACACACATACACTTACTCAGGCATTAGTGTGGCATACGTGGAGCAATGGAGGTTGGTGGACAACTTGAGGGAGTTAAGTCTTCCCGTTTTTATAAAAAATGCTATTTTCCTATTTTTAGTTAAAAATAAAAAGATAAAAGAGTAACTATCACGTTGATGTTAGACAAGGTAAACAAACAGAAGAAAAGAGCCCCCAAGAGTAATCATAACCATCAGAAATACACTTATTCCCACATTCTAGAGCTCTATAAAAATACTAAATTAAGAGCAATATTATTCTATAAAATACTAAATTAAAAGCTATACCATATATGGAGAGGACCTGCAGACTATGATCAGCCCTGAGCTGTGAGTTCATATGGGCTTTGTTCAGTTGATTTATAGGGGGCTTGCTCTCCTGGCATCTTTCATCCCTTCTGCCTCCTCTTCTGTAGGTTTCTCTGAGCTGCAAGGGGAGGGATTTGATGGGCATATTCCATGCAGACCTATGTATTTCTAGGCCCCACTCTCAGTACAATGTCTGGCTGTAGGTCTCTGTGTTTGTTCCCCTCTGCTGTAGGAGGACACAACACCCACACAACTCGGGGATCATGGAGAGGGTGAGTTGGCGCCTATACAGGACCTTCACCCCTACACTCCAGTGTCTTTGGTAATGGGCAGTAAGTACCCTGTTAGCTACTAAAAGAGATGTAAACATCAACCCAGCCACAAAATCTTTGATCTACAATGTGTCCTGCTTGTAAAATAAGCTAGTGAAATGGTGGCACAAAGTTTGTGGAGTAACCAACCTATGTCTGTTTTGACTTAAAGCCCACTCCATGAGATGAAATCTATATTTGATACCACTTGGGTGACAAATGTCCAGCTAAATAATGCCCAGACACCTAGGGAAAAACAAAAGACAACAGTTCTAAGATAAAGAAACAATAGAATGTTACCAATTGATAGTCTGCTCCATACATAGATCAGTGCCTTATTCAGCCAGCATCACAGAACCTCCCATTTCTTACAATGAGTCCTAAAGGTTAAAGTGAGATCAGCAGACTTGAGGCAAGCACTTTTACCCACTGAGCCACTTCTCTAGTCATAAACCAGAGCACTGTTATGAATACCATGTCACTTGGTTGCAAGGTTATATGTGCTTTGTCTGGGTAGAGGGTTGAAAGTCGTTCTTATCACTTGATAGCTATAAGAAAATTTTTATATTAACCAATCCATTATTGCATTTTCTTTTTTTCAAGGTTACACAGTCCTTGTTGGAGTTGTTATTATGTCTAATACATGGTAACACTTGCATTTTTTTTTTCATTTCCTCACTTGAAAAGTCTGTGTCTCCATGTCAGTGTCTGGAAATTGAAAGGTTCATATTACTCTGTATTAAAAGGAGAGGATGGAGCCAATCATGTGTTCCATGATTTTTTTGTTTGTTTGCTTGTTTATTTGTTTTGCTCCATATTTTTAAGTGGTAGCTGTTTTGATCCCCTAGTCATGTTATTTCATGTTTTGAGATGTTATGTTGGTATAGGCTACTAGGATCACTGTGGAATCTTTGTGTCAACTCTAAGACTATGTTTTCATTACCTCTTCAGTGTTTATGTCTCCTCAGTGAGACATTTGGATACTCCTGTATCCCTTAACAGATACAGGCTGGCAACGCTAGTAGAGGTGCCACCAATTCCTGTGCCCAGCATAGCAATCGCCTCTGGTGCATTACATCTCACCGCATATTTATTATGGTTAGGGACTTTACTTAGAGGCCAAGAGACTCTTTCATGTCAGTCTGGGAAACTCTGCCACTATTTTTTCAGTGTTGGGATCATCCTGTATGTTCAGTTTGTTCACCTCTTTTTTTATGGACCCAGGTGAAGAGAAGAAAATGAGGATCTTTGTTTTTGACCACATCTCAACTCTTTCCACGGTCCACAGAAGCAATGGAGATAACTTTCTTGCCTAGGTCTTCAAGGACAGAGGGCTTCTGGAGAAAATGCTGAGAAAATCATTAAGAAAGATCCAAAAATAATAGCTTGTTACTCATCAAACACATGGCTTGGGAATGAGGAAAACCCATGCTGAGAATCCCTGCTGGAAAACGAAGAATAACTAAATAGCCACCTGATACAGGAATCCTTCCAACAGTGGACCTGACAGGTGGAGGTGATTCAGAGATTCTGTGTGTCAACATACTGAGCAGCTGTTTCTTGCTCTGCAGTTCAGTCCATCCTAAGGTTGGGCAATTCCGTTTAGTCTCACATATGATGTAGTCCCAAATGGATTGTATAAGAGACCTGAATTAATTTATGCAAATTCCACAGGTCCAACATGGTGATTATTACATAGAAGGTTCTCAATAATTGTTTGGTGAAATATTGAATATATATGTTAAGTTGTATTCTCAGAACACTTAACCCTTGGTTCTGTTGCCCCTCAGTGACACATGGTACAGATATTACATTTTTTACTTACACATTTTTAGGCAGATCAAATATCATTATATCACTCAGTTACATTCAAGATGAGTAACACACTTTTCCTTTAAACTGGAAAGCAAGCAGTGTTTTAATATCAAGTGAGATGATTAGTTATCAGCAGATCTATAAGGAAGGCTGGATGAGAGGAGAGAAAAGTGCATATATGTATTAAAGGAAATGGTTTGGAAAACTAAGTTCATTAATAAATAATAAGGGTGATGAAATTAATGGTGAGTACAGAGTATATCCTTGGATATTCGTTAAGTATTTGGTATAACTGGTTGCAAAATTTTACATATATATTTAAATGCTCTTAGTTTGGTGAAAGAAATCAATTGGAAAGCTACAGACAAATGGTATTGTAAAAAATGGTTATAAGAGATTGCAGGGTTTCTGGATTCAGCAGCAGAAATCACCAGATAGTGTCTGATGGGTGAGTCATTTGCAGTTTTGTAATGTTTGGAAAGAGAAATAAAGCAGAAAGATTCAAATCTAAAAAATACCAAGTCAAACTGGCCATGAGATTTCTATCAAATACTAGGACAAAGCCCTTCTGCTCTGTGGCTCCCATTCAGATGAATGGGTTACCTGTTTTGTAAAGACGGTAGGCGCTTTAATGTTTTGGCAGGACCCGGGCTTATTAGAACCTGGGAAGTGGTCAAAGTTGGACACATAGGTTTTTTTCTTTTCACTTACAGGATTTTATTGGGCACCTCTGGTAATCTTAAGGTTCCTTCCAGACAATGTTTAATCAATAGTAATAATTGGAAGACTGCTAGAGTGTTCTTCCTTAGACATTACTGCATTCTTTACAGTCACATAAAACCCTTATATCTTTGATTAATTTTGTCAATGTGAAGCCAAGGCTCTGAATACTTCACTCACCTTTTGTTTATAATGGGAAACAGAAACAAAGGCTTGCTTAGCACCCAAGGGCAGTCAGCTCCTTTATAATTGCCTGTCCCCGGTGTATTCCTGTCATGGAAGGGTCCATATTTCTTCTCAGAGGGTCTGAATTTTATGAACCTTTACTTTGGAGAACTGTTAAATGGTCTTAACACTTCTGAAACACTGGGGAAAACTCCACCAATTAACTGGTTGGAAACACAATTTTTGTATGTGTCCATTGCTTAATTCAAGACAATAAATAATTTTACTGCTTAAATGAAAGCACATTTGAAGGTGAAAGGAATGTTGTCACTGGAAATCCATGGATGTGAACAACAGAAGTAAGCTGACATTGCCTTGGGAAAACTAAGATGTGACCACTTGTATTTGACTAATTGATCGAATCTCTCTAGGTACCTTAGGTTATAAAAGTAAAAGTAACTGTAGGACCTTATGTTCTGAAGGAAAATTACATATATCCTCAGACATTTTCTCTTTCTACTGAAATATATAAAACAATTCATCCACTGCAATTATGCTCCATGGAACACACCTGTAATCCTTGCTACTTACAATCTGAGACAGAAGGATCACATGCCCACAATTAGCCTGGGCACTTTGTGAGTCCTGACTTAAAATAAAAAAGTAGAAATAAAGGAAGAGAGTCGGGATGTAGCACAGTGGTAGAATACATACTAGTTCATATGAGGCCTGGAGTTCAGTCACATATAGACATACAGATACACACACACACACACACACACACACACACACACAGATACAGTCATTACTAATTTTAAGATTTTTAGTGTATTTTTTTCTGGTATCACAGAATTACCTTCTTTATCTTGGCATATTGGAATCCTAACAAACTTTCACTGGTAGATTTCCCAGTTGAGAAAAGAGCAATCCAGATATGATGGAAGGACAAAGTTGAACTAGCCCTCTACTGCCTTGCGGGCACATGAACAGTACAAGAGCACAAGAGACTGATTAGTGTAGAAAGTAGATTGATTAAAATCACAATGAAAGCCATAGGCAACCAACTACATAAAGCAGTGACAACACATTTAAAAACATTTTTTAGATACGACTATTAAAATATTGGCACTTATATTTTAATCCCCTTGAGTACAACACGAAAAATCCTGTCAGATTTTGAAATAAATGGAGACCATAGGCTGAGGTCTAAAGAGCTTTGAAGACTACCTTTGAAAAGCTTAAGAGCCTGTCAAGAATTAAGAAGCTAAAGTCTGGAAGGGGTTGGGAGATGGAACTGACTGTGTCTTTGGCAAAGAGTATGTAACTTGTGCCTTTTTATTATAAGAGAGACAAACAAGATCTTGTGGGAGACACAAGACTACCAGATGTCTCAGAGCTCCATGGGGGACATGGTGATATTTGCTAATGTGTGAAGCGTATTGAACATTAATTAAAGGACCTGCTGTATGTACTTAGGCTAATGCAGATATTCTCATAGTGCAGCTGAGAGCATATGCTGTAGGGGACCGTAGAGGAAAGTGCCTTTGCTGATGGTCTCAGAAGACACAAAAGGACAGTTAATCTGCTCAAACAGCTGCTTCCACCATAGTCTGCATGGACATGAGTCATAATGTTGTTTGCATTTAAAGAAGTCCAAGCCCATATGAATTATTGAATCTCAAGTCCAGAAGTTCTCCACTGCTATCAAATGTTTGAAACCCTTTCATAACGCCAATCTCATGCCCCCTCGATTTGCTTTCCAAGTGACTAACATGTTGACTGAGTTTACTTCCATTGTCTCATTCCCAAATATATCTTCAATTTCTTATGTCTCCAGTTCTTTTTATAAGGCCACCTTGTGAATACTCACTGACTCATTTGTATCTGAACTCACTGTTTTTCAGACAGTAAGCACCATGAAAGGCAGTTCTGGATTGTTTTATTTATTACCACACCAACACTTAGAACAATGACTGTTCCATGGAAAGCACAATATTGACTGAATGACTCAGTGATCTGCAGCATGCTTTAATTCTGTCTATTTAAACACATTCTTGTATATTTTACTGCTTTTTCTTCTACTACCTCTTTGGCATTATAATATCAATACTTTGTCTTCTTGTCTTTTTCCTGTGCTTTGTCTCAAGTGACTTATTCCTGGATAGATATTTGCAGAGACTCCAAAATGTTGTGTTTCACTTACAATTAGATGTTCTGATGTTGGATCTTCTGAAAACTTCTACTATAATCAGGAGCTTTCTATGTTACAGCTGGAGGTGGTCCATGATGGAGAACTTCTTTGGATTCCTCAGGCATTTCTGCATCATCTCAGTATGTAGAGCTCACTTCCTACCATGTATTTGTTGAACTTGTTCTCCATAAAACTAGTCTGGATAAGCTTAGTTTATTGCCACTAGTTTTTCCCCCACAAAATGTTCATATATTCTAGTTATTAAATAGACATTTAAAATGTTGATGTGTATACAGTCCTAAATATTTGACCAAATTTTCTTGAGCACACATTCTTCATCTACTGTATAATATTTACTTGGGCCTCCTTATGTTTTGTGAAGTTCATGTTTCAGCATGCTTATTGACAATATTATTTCTTTAGAAAACTTGTCTATTCTTTTTTTTAATCATTTTTGTTTTTACATTCAGTTTTTCTATGAATCTCTTGTTTTGTTTTGCTTCTGACCAATGACTAGTGGAATAGCCCAATCGAGATATAGGAAGTGCTTCAAAGATTCTTGGTTCATTCCTGAGCTGGTAAATGCGAAGCCAGTAGCAAACATCTGATCTCCTGAGAGGAGGAAGTAGACATTTCTCTTCATATAATCAGGGAACTGACTTCTGTTACATTAAACTGGTGAAGAACTGCGAGAGGAAAGGGGTCAGAGGGATGAGAGGTGATATTCAAGAAGAACATAAGGATTAAAAAATATTTTTTGAACCTACGAGTAGACTGTTGAGGTTTTGTTTGTTGATGCATAATGTAATGCTAAATTTTGTATCTGAAGATCTAGGCCTACACTCGAATTCTCACATTTAGCAGCTTTGGTTATGTGAACCTTAATTTAAAACTTCTTGATTTAAGACTATTGATTGAATAAAAATGGCTACAGCCAATTACTAGAGGGCTTAGACGTGAGTGAGTTTTGAGTTATCTAGTTGAGGAGAAAGAGGAGAAGGTGGAGAGAGAAGAAGATGCCATGGGGTAAGTGAATCATGAAAATATGGCCATTAAGGATGACCTATTGAAGTAAGGGTGTCCCAGATGAGACATGGCAAAACTCAGGGTTTGTGACAGGGAAGTAGATACTAATAACTGAGAGGGTAAGTATCTGCTCAGATCTTGTGCTTTGAAGGCTTATTATAAATATAAAGGTTGTGTGTCTTTTATCTGGAAACTGAATGATCTGAGGTGGGGTAGAAACCCTCAAATAAATATTTTCAACAGCAGCAGATAGATCACTGCCTTAATGTTTCACACATGGACATAGCCTCCCTTGTCTTAGATGAGGAAACCTTCAGTGTAAAGAACTCAGAAGAAGAGGATTTTGGAGTGAGTTTGAAATGAAAAGTCAGGAAAAATAACTGAGAGGCTTCTCAAATGCTGTACTCACTCCCTCTTAAAATCACATGTGGTCATTAGGAGCAGAGGGTGGGAGAATACTATCATTATTCTTGTTATCAAGTGTTTTCTGAATGACAGGCACTGAGCACTGTTATGTTCAGACCTCTCATCTTCATAGCCCTTACGAAGGATGTGTAATTTTCTCCTGCTTTAAAAGAAGAAGCAGTGACTGGGACTTGTTAAGTTTCCTGCCTTCAACTATCTAGAAAGCTACAGATAGTTTCTAAAGTCCTAATATATTTCCTGGGAGTATATGCTGCCCTACTCACCACTTCCTGAGCCCTATAAAGGTGATTTCAAAATTCTTTTGCTATTTCTGAGTTTTCAGCTGGAAGGCTAGTACCCTCAGCATCACTGAAGGCTGACAGCCCACCTACATCCACACACGATGTTACCTTGCTTTCTTCTGGGCTGATTAATAGTGAGGATACATTATCAGAGTTAATAGGACTCAAATGAAGAAGACTGGTCAAGCGAAACTCTGTAAATTGGTTTGTGTGCTTCCTCTGTCTCTTTTAATACCTGATGCTGGGGATTTTCATCCTTGTCCAGCTGGGCTACAAGGGAAAGGATTAGAGTAAATAGCTCCCACGGCAGTGATAAGGGGCCACCCAGCTGCTTCTGTGGACCATTTATTAACATGAAGAGAATTCAAATCTGCAAGAGAGAAAAATCTCTTTTCTCTGCACACACTGCTTTGACTTCAGAAAAAAAAAAGACTGAAAATACATAACTCCTTTTAAACATCTTTCTCTCTCTCTCTCTAACATACTCTTTCCCTAACATTTCTATCTTAATCTATTCAGGCAACTGTGACAAAATACCAAAGATGGACATTTCTTCTCAATACTTTTTAAGGCTGAGAAGTCCAAAATCAAGGAAACTTTGTTTTCTGGTAAAAGTCTGCCTCATGGTTCGCTCATGGCTCCTGCGTCCTGTGTCTTCACGTGGAGAGATGGTGGACAGGAAGCTGCCTCCTTCTGAATTCTCTCTGATCCCATATGTAGCAATAAGTTCAGTTCTCATGCATCTGAAGAAAAAGAATTCACACAGGGCACAGGTGGAGCAAGCACATAGTCAAGGTGTATTTTTAGCTGGCCAGAAAGTGAGAGCAGTCAGTACACCCTCCAGCATAGAGAACACACAGAGCCCTGTGACTAAAGCACAGCCTGCCTCTAGCATCTGAACTTACAATTCCTGATATACCATTTCTGCTTCATTCCATCTTGGTGGGGAAAGTCTGGTGTAGTCTCCTTGCTGGTGGGTCCTTCCAGGAACAGAAGGAAGTGCTCATACAAGTTAACTTTTTTAGTATTTGGTCTGTTATAATTAGATGGGTTAGATGTATGGCCATGTTTCAGGATGTAAGTCCATGTCAAGTAAAGACATTTGCTGAATGAAAGAACAGCACAACCTCGTATCTTCTGGTAATGGTGGTGGTAGGGTTACCCTTGGAGCAGCTGAGAGCAGACCTGTTGTTGTACCGAAAACACCATCTGTCCTCTTAACCAGTTAGCTTTACTACTGCAAATTTAGCTATAACTCCCCTTATTTACCTTCCCAACCTCTTGTGCTTTTTTTCTTTTCCCTCAAATACCTTAATTTTGCACTACTGCATTTTGCTTGGAAATTATCCTTATTTTATAAAGATTAGAATTAGGAAAAGAGAACTATCACATGTGCTCAGACCTGTAATCCCAGCACTCAGGAGATAGGAGAATCATATTTCATATGTAAACTTAATATAAATAAAAATTTGATCTATATAGTAAATTAAGGCTAGGCCAAATGACATGAGAACTTACTGGAAAAGATCTAAAAGGCTCAGGCCTTCTGAGTTTGACTCCCCCAGACTTAGTTGGATCTAAAAATGGATATAGAAGCAATAAAGAATTCACAAAGGGAGACAAGCTTGTAGACAGAAAACCTAGGAAAGAGATCATAAGTCATAGACACAAGCATCACCAACAGAATGCAAGAGATGGAAGATTTTTATGGGCAGAAGATACCACAGAAAACTTTGACACAGCAGTCAAAGAAAACACAGAAAGTCCTAACCCAAAACATACAAAAAATCTAGGACACAATTAAAAGATCAAGCGTGAAGATAATAGGCATAGAAGGGAGTTAAGATTCCCAACCTAAAGGGACAGTAAATATCTTCAACAAAATTATATAAGAAAGCTTCCCTAGCCCAAGGGAAGAGATGGCCATAAATATACAAGAAACATACAGAGCTTCAAATAGATTAGACCAGAAAAGTAATTTCTCCTGTCACATAATATCCAAAACACCAAATGAACCAAACAAAGAAATAATATTAAAAGCAATGAGGCAAAAAGGCCAAGTAACATATAAAGGCAGGCCTATCAGAAGCACATCAGATTTCTCAACAGAGACTATGAAAGCTAGAAGATGCTGGGCAGATGTCATACAGATCATAAGAGAACACAAATGATAGCATAGGCTACTATATTCAATAAAACTCTCAATCAGCATAGATGGAGAAACCAAGATATACCATGACAAAACAAAATTTGCACAGTGTCTTTTCACAAATCCAGCACTACAAATAAAAATAAATTGAAAGCTCCAACACAAGGAGAGGAAGTACAACACTGAAAAAGCAAGAAAGTAATCTTCTTTCAACTAACCCAAAAAAAGACAGCCACAAAAACATAATTCTATCTCTAACAACAAAAATAACATGAGACAGAAATTAATGGTCCATAATATCTCTCAACCTAAATGGACTCAATTAACCAATAAAAATGGATAGACTAACAGACTGGATACTGTAAGGAGAACCCAACATTTTGCTGCATATTGGGAACACACTTCAGTAACAAAGACAGACAGGCTAGAAAACAATTTTCCAAGCATATGGTCCCAAGAAACAAGGTGGAGTAGCCATTGTAATATTGAATAAAATAGACTTTTAGTCAAAAGTTATAAAAAAAGATGAAGAAGGACATTTCATACTCATCAATAGAAAAATCCATCAAGATGAAATCTTAATTCTCAGTATCTATGTTCCAAATAAAAAGACACCTACAGTCATAAAAGAAACCTTACTGAAACTCCAAGCATGCATTGCACCTCACACAATAATAGTGGGAGAATTCAACACTGTACTCTCATCAATGAACCAATCATGGAAAGAGAGACACAGTGCAACTATCAGAAGTAATGAACCAAACGAATTTAACAGACATCTATAGAACATTTTATGGTAAAACAAAACAATATACCTTCTTCTCAGCACCTCACGGTACCTTCTCCAAAACTGACAATATAATCATTCACAAAACATGCCTCAAGAGAAAAAAGAAGATTGAAGTAATGTCATGCATTTTAACAGATCACCATGGACTATGACTGGTTCTCAATAACAACAAAAACCACAGAAAGCCTGCATACACATGGAAAATGAACAATGCTCTAGTAAATGATTGGTCAAGAAAGAAATAAAGAAAGAAATGAAAGACTTTTAAGAATTCAATGAAAATGAAATCACAACATAGCCAAACTCATAGGACACAATAAAAGTAGTGCTAAGAAGAAAAATATTAGCTCTTAAAGCCTCAAAAAAGAAATTGGAGAGAGCATACACTAGCAGCATGACAGCACATCTAAAAGCTCTAAAACTAAAAGAAGCAAACATACCAAGAGGAGTAGAAGGCTGGAAATAATCAAACTCAGGGCTAAAATCTACCATTTAGAAACAAAAGAACTATACATTCAACAAAACCACAAGTTGATTTCTTGAGAAAATCAACAAGATAGATAAACCCTTCGCCAAACTAAAAATCAGGAATGAAAAGGGAGACAACAACAGAAACAGAGAAAATTAAAAAATCATCAAATCTGAATACAAAAGCCTATACTCAACACAACTGGAAAATCTGGATGAAAAGGACAATTTTCTAGACAGATACCAAGTACTAAAGTTAAATCAGGATCTAAACAGTCACATGACACCTAATAATTAGAAGCAGTCATCCAAAGCCTCCCAACCAAAGAAAGCTAAGGACCAGATGATTTTAGTGTAGAATTTTATCAGACCTTCATAGAAGACCTAATATAAATACTCTCCAAACTATTCCAAAAAAAAGAAGAAGAAGAAGAAACAGAAGGAACACTACCCAATTCTTCTATGTAGCTACAATTATGCTCACACCTAGCCCCAACAAAGAAAACTTCAGGCCAATTTGACTTATGAATATAGATGCAAAAATAATCAATAAAATCTCACAAACCAAATCTAAGAATACATCAAAAGGATTATCCATCATGATCAAATAGGTTTCATCCCAGGGATACAGGGATGGTTCAATATATGTAAATCCATTAATTTAATCAAACTCAGAGAAAAAAATTGCATAATTATCTCATTAGATGCTGAGAAAGCCTTTGAAAAAATTTAATACTCCTTCATGATCAAAGTCTTGGAAAAATTGGAAATTCAATGCCTATATCAAAGCATAGTAAAATCAACATACAGCAAACCAGTAGCCAACATTAAACTGAATGGTGAGAAAGTTGAAGCAATCCCACTAAAATCAGGAACTACAGAAGGATGTCTACTCTCTTTCTACCTATTGAGTATGGTACTCTAAATTCTAGCAAGAGCAATTACACAAGAAAAGGAGGTCAAATAGATAGAAATTGGAACAGAAGAGTTCAAAATATCACTATTTTCAAATTATATGATAGTATAGTTAAATAACCTCAATTTTTTTTTTACCAGAGAACTCCTAAACCTGATAAACAACTTAAGCAAGGTGGCTGGGTATAAAATTAACTCAAACAAATCAGTAGTCTTCTACTGAAAGGATAAACATGCTGAGAAAGAAATACACCCTCAAGCTGTATTATAGTGCAACAATGATAAAAAACTGTATGGTATTGGTACAGAGACAGGAAGGTAGAGTAGTGGAACAGAATTGAAGACCCATAAATGAATCCACACACCAATGGTCATTTGATCTTTGACAAAGGAGCTACAAACATTCAACAGAAAACAGAGCCTTTTCAACAAATGGTGTTGGTTCAACTGACAGTCAGCATGCAGAAGAATGCAAATTTATCTATGTTTATTTCCTTGTACAAAGCTCAAGTCCAAGTGAATCAAGGACTTCCACATAAAACCAGGTACACTAAAACTAATAGAAGAAGTGGGAAAGAGCTTAGAACACATTAGCACAGGAAAAAAAATTCCCTTAACTGAATACCAATGGCTTATGCTCTATGATTAAGAATTGACAAATGGGACCTCATAAAATTGCAAAGCTTCTGTAAGGCAAAGGACACTGTTATATGGACAAAATGGCAACCAACAGAATGGGAAAAAATCTTTATCAATCCTACATCTGACAGGTATATTATCCAATAAATACAAAGAACTCAAGAAGTTAGACTCTAGAGAATCAAATAACCCTATCAAAAAATTGGGGACAGAGCTAAATAAAGAATTTTCAACCAAGGAATATAGAATGGCTGAGAAGCACCTAAAGAAATGTTCAACATCCTTAGTCATCAGAGAAATGCAAAACAACTCTATGATTCCACCTCACACCAGTCAGAATGGCTAAGATCAAAAACTCTGGTGTCAGATGCTGCTTGAGATGTGTAGAAACAGGAATATACCTCCCTTGGTGGTGGGATTATAAGCTGGTACAACCACTGTGAAGATCAGTCTGGTGGTTTCTCAGAAAATTAGACATTGTACTATCTGAGGACCCAGCTATAACACTCCTGGACATATACTTAAAAGATGTGGCAACATATAACATGGACACGTGCTCCACCAAGTTTAAGCAGATTTATTTATAATAGCTAGAAGCTGGAAAGACCCCAGATGTTCTTCAACAGAGGAATGGATACAGAAAATGTGATACATTTACACAATGAAGTACTACTCAGCTATTAAAAACATTGCCTTCATGAGATTCTTAGGCCAATGAATGGAACTAGAAAATATCGCCTTGAGTGAGGTAACCCAATCACACACACACAAAAAAAAATACCTAGCATATGCACCCACTGATAAATTGATATTAGCCCAAAAGCTATGAATATACAAGATACAATTCACAGACCACATGAAGCTCAAGAAGAAGCATGACCAAAGTGTGGATGCTTCATTCCTTCTTAGAAGGTGGACAAAAATATTCTTAGGAGAAAATATGGAGACAAAGTTTGGAGCAAAGACTAAAGGTTGGCCATCCAGAAACTTCCCTACAGGGAAATTCAGCCTATATTTAACCACCAACCCCAAACAATATTATTGAATCCAAGAAGTGTATGCTTTCAGGAGTCTGATGTAGCTGTTTCCTGAGAAGCCTTTTCAGAGCCTGACAAATACAGAGGCAGATGCTCACGGACAACCATTGCCCTGAGAATGGTATCCTTAATGGAGGAGTTAGAGAAAGAATTGAAGGAGTTGAAAGGGTTTGCAATCCCACAAGAACAACATCAACCAACCAGAGTTCCCAGAGACTAAAACACTATCCAAAGAACGCACATTGCTCTAGCTGCACATGTAGCAGAGGATGGCTTTGTTTGGCATCATTGGGAGGGGAAAACCTTGGTTCTGCCACGGGTTGATGTCCCAGTATAAAGGAAAGTGAGAGAGTAAGTGGGTGGATGAACACCCTCACCGAAGCTGGGGAAGGAGGGATTAGATAGGGAGTATGCAGGGGAACTCGGAAAAGGGGATAACAGGTGAAGTGCAAATAAATTATATCCAATGAAATCAGTAAAATAATGGTTAAAGATGATCATAGGTTTTGTTTTAGCTTCCACCTTTGTTGTGCGGCAGAGGACAGATCTCTTTCAGGACCCTTTTATAGGAGCATCAAGCCCATTCATGACTGTTCCATTTCTATGGCTGAATCACTTTCAAGGAACCTCAACTTTCTTACCTGTTGGTTGCTGACCACTGGAAGGATGCACACATTCACAGCAGAGTGCTTTCTTCTGCCTCTTCCTATTGGAGCATGTTTCTTGCCTTGGGGTGATTAATGTATGAAGTAACAGGAGGCAAATACCCTTGGGATACCTTTGTTCAAACATCACCTGTAGCAATGATCTGGAATGGGAGAATATGATGGCCTGGATTCCCAAAGCAGCTTCTCTGTTTACTGTCTATATAAATTTGAGTCTTTTCCTTAGCCTGTTACTTCCCTCCCAGGTCCCTACTTGTCAAACCTCTAGATATGGGGAGAATAAAAACACATTGTAATAGGGACACCAACAATAACAAAACCATCTTGTAGGTTCTTCTCATTTGGCTAAGGTTTGAGAATGCTCCAAAGCTTCATGTGTAAAATTTAACACCAAATTCAAGATATTAAGTGGGGCAGTGGGATGACCTAATATGACTACAAGTGTTTAGACATGAGACCTTTGGGAAAAGATAAGGAATTTATGAAGTTATTAGGGTCGAGTCTCCATGACTAGTAACTGTGGCTGTGTACAATTTGAACCAGAGTCAAGGTTCAAACATCTGAAATTTGTTTTAGCTTAATGATCCCTGGGGAAATCCCGGAAAGGTGGCAACACTGGATAAATGCACATTATTCATTTTATGATATGATTTCAAACCTTTCCCCCATTATTTATGTCATCTTCTGATATTAGCACATAAGTAAGTTTCCTTTATTTCAGATAAAGATAGGGTTTTTCCTAGGTCCTTATCAATCAGTTCAAGGAACAACCGATTCAGGTGAAAGGTTGTCAGGGGAAATAGTATCAGTCAATGATGAAAGTTACCTCTCTGCCTAAAGTAGAAGTGGTGTGGAAATCTTCTTATGGGCTGTGGGGGACTGGGAAAGAATAGGGGCAAACTCACTTTTTAGTCTTTTTGTTGTTGTTCTCCTCTTTCTCCTTTATCTTCCCTCTCTTCTCTCTCCCTCTGAGGTAACCACTCCTAGATTATGTCTCTCGTCTTGTCTTTTGTCTCATGTCATCTTAAAACACTTTCTAAAAGTCCTGTTTATTCATACAGTTGGACAGAGAAGTTGGCTTAAATATACAAATTCTGGAATGCCGCAATTCAGCCCACAGCAGACTGTCTTGACTTGAATCACCACAGTACTTAAGTGGCTTAAGAAAGTAACCAGTTAGAGACAAATAGATCTAATTCAGAAACCAAAAAAAAAAAAGATTTAATTTTTTTCTTTTTTGCCTATATGTAAGTGCACCACACATGTGCAATGTCTGTGGAAGAAAAAGAGAGTGATTTCCCAGAATCAGAGTTGCAGATGGTTGCAAGACACCATATAGTTGATGAGACTGAGTCTGTGTCCTCAGGAGCTGCAAAGACTCTTAACTACTGAGTCATCTCTCCAGCCTCCAGTTATGCATGTTTTTATCCCAAACTAATTATCTATGGGATCCTCCAAACACTTGGAGTCTGCTAGAATCATCTCCAAATGCCAACACTGGAAAAACATCTGGCCATGCTAAGGAAGGAAAGAACTGATGGCCAACACTAATGCTTGGTTATGAGCCGTATGACTTACTAGATGAGGTTCAATGAAGAACTCTTACTATTGCCTTCATGGAAGACAATACCTTAATGTCTTGTGTCACTTGTGGTGTAAGCACTGAGGTAGGAACTGTTTATTCTCATAAGTAGCCATTCTAATAAAACTTCCAAAGAGCTGTATTAAAAGGACAATGAGCAATGAGTCCATATTTGTGAAGAATTATATGGTAGGATGCTTAAAGTTTCTTGGGCAGACAGCTTCCTGTGGGACATTTTCTGACCAGGTGATTGATAATTCATTTATATTAAAAATTAATTAATTAAAATGTTTTGCAAAAGTATTTTAACTAATTAACACTTTAAGTTTCATGAAAGTATGTATTGTATTTTGAGCATATCCAAAGCAATGTCCTGAACAATCCAGAGATAAAATTTCAAAGCTGTTTATCAAAGGGAATAGGAACATATAACATGATTTGAATCTGAGTTTATAGATTACATAAAGCATAAGAGACATTAGCAGATTTTCTAGGAGCATATACACAGATTGAACAGTGCAAGTGCCTTAAGCTTCATAATCAAGAAGAAAAATTTTATGGTCTATAGCATTTAAGACATTCTGAGCATAGTTAGTAAATTTCAACATATCAAATAATATCCTGTGATCCTAACAATGTAATAAAATGGAAACTGGATGATCATACAGTAGAAAACAGTAATGTGATATAAATAAATTGAAAAGATGGTCTAGAATTTTTACTGTGAGTATAAGAAGGCAACGGGAGCATGAGGGAGATGTGAGGGAGAACAGAGAGCAAATATGATCACAGTACTTTGTTTATAAATCACAAATTGTCACATATTTTAAAATAAGTAATTACAATCTTGTAACCAAATTTGTCAACATATATTGATAATCTTTTATGTTATGTTCTATTTGATTTAGTTACAGTCATGCAAGGTTGGTTTAACATAATGAAAAATTCTAATATAACATTAAAGATAGAAATATGGCATCAATAGGAGGAGAAGCCCTTGGTCCTGTGAAGACTTGTCCTCCCAACCCCCTGTCTATAGGGGAATGCCAGGGTGGTAAGGTAGGAGTGGGGAGGAGGGAGGAAAAGCATTCTCATAGAAGCAGGGGGAGGGGGATAAGATGGGGAGGAACCTGGAAAGGGGATAACAATTGAAATGTATATACATAAACTATCAAAAAAGGAAAACAATTATTGCTTTGTGGTTATGATGAACTTACAAAGAGTAAGGTAGAAAACATTTAATTAGGCATGAATTTTAAAAAAAGAATACATAATAATCCTTTTGTATAATGGTTTGAATCTGTTCTTGAAGAATATGTTTTTGTGGTGGGTGTTTCTAGAGAGTTTGTAACTTGTGGCTGTGAAATAAAGTTCTTACACAGAGAACTTTGTTAATGATCAAAGAAAACATTCCTTTTAGGTTGTGTCTAAGTTTCTAGACCTCAGATGTAATAGATGATATAAAAAAGCTAAGAGAGAAAACTAAAGTTGTTGGAGTAAAAAGAAAAGAAAGAAATATGATCATTTCAATTAATGCAAAACATGCCTTGAACAAAATGTAACCATCATTGTGTTAAAACACCAAAAGAAACTAGGATTGAGGGAACTATCTGAATAAAATAAAGCTAGATAGAAAAATTTACTAACTAAAAACCAGAAGTTTTCCTCCAAAACCCGAAACAAGGGTATATATACTTTTTATTTTGACCAGTATATTGCTCAATGTCTTAGAAATTATATAAGAGAAAGGAATAAAATGAATCTAATAGGAAAGGAAAAGTCAAATTATCCCTGTTTGGAAATGATCTGGTTGTGTACATTTGAGATCCTAAAGACTTCACAAGAAGACTCTTCAGCCTTTAAATAACTTCAGTAAATAGATGTATATTAAATCAAGGTAAAAAATTAGTGAGTTTATATATATATAACAAACTTGCTGAGAGATAAACTATCAGAGAATTGCATATATATATATATATATATATATATATATATATATATATATATAAAACAAACTTGCTGAGAGATAAACTATCAGAGAATTGCATATCATCCACAATACCTTTAAAAATATATGTATAATTTTAAAATATAAATATATTTCTTAATCTAACCCAGGAATTCTTACTGATCTGAATAAATGTAAATGTAACAGCCATTTTTATTGATAATAACAATCTCAGTGTGGTTCTAGCCTTCGTTTTGCTGGTGTTCATATATTTTGGACTTATTTCCTGTATTCACTGGCCATAAATACCTCTTCATTTGCAAAGCATTTATTCAGTTCATTCTGTATTTGTTGATTATAGCATTTGTTTCTTTTAATATTTAATTTTCGTTCTTAGCATGTTCTCAAAATTTTTCTCCCATCAGGTGCGCATCTAGCTAAGCTTTTCTACTATTCTGTAAAACATCCCTTTACTTTGGTGTTTATTTCCTTTGACGTACAGACATGTTAACATTTCATCTCATTCCATTTGTAAGTTTTGAAGTGGGTTTCCTGCTGTCCCTGACTATGCTTACATCCTGACCATCTCGACTTGTTTTATACATGTCTTCTTCTAGTAGTTTCAGATCTTACATTAGGACATTAACTTGTTTTGAACTGATTTTTTTTTTTTTTGTAAAGGTAGGCTGAAAGAAATGGATCTGATTTCATTCTTCTACATGTATTTATTACCAACCTGACTAAGAACCGTGATTCTCTAGTGTTACTTGAGACTAGGTTTTGCATTTCCTATAATACTTTCTGCTTGGGTTTACCTGAGCTGCTCAGGGCCTTTGGCATTTCTATATAAGTTTTAGATGATTTGTTTGTCTTCTTGCTTTTCACATTTTGCAGAGAACATCACTGAATTTTGCCAGAGATTGTGTGAAATCTGTAGATCACTTTAAGAACAATGGCCATTCTTGCTTTAAGTCTTCTCACTGGCTTTTCCCTTTGCCTGAAATTGCCTTACCCCAGGGGCTCTTATGTCTCATTCCTTTATAATCCGTTAGGTCTTTATAAAGATGTCACTTTCTTTACTTTATCTAAATTACAACACTCCATGACCACTCTCTATTTCTCTTCCATAATATTCTTCTTTCAGTAGCTTTAATCTCTATGTAATAAAAAGAGCACTATGATTCCTCGTGTTGTTTATTATCCTTGCCCTCTCTGTAGAGTACACATTCTTGGAAGAGTGGGACTTTTATATATTTTTGTGATCTTAGTATCCAGAATGGGCATTGATGTATTTAGTTTTTCTTGAATGAAGTAATGTGTTGAGTTCCAGCTCAATTTTTTCCCATGTGGTTTGGCTCATTAAATTCTCTTAATAACTCTTTCGAGGGGATTTAGTTTTATTATTATCTTAATTTTTTCATTTGGGAAATTGAGACTTTGAAAAATTAAGTAGCTTATCTAAGCTCCTATTGCTTGCAGAAGGCAGAGCCAGCTTCCAAACCCAACAAGTCTATTCCTAGAGCCCTCATTCTTTATCTCCACATTATTTTCCAAGTAATCTTTATTTGGGGGTTTATTTAATGCTAAATAACTGGCTTAATACTTTTTTGGAGTTCATTTACTGTAACAGTGAAACTCAACAATGAGGATCCATCTAAATGGAAACTTCTCTTCCTCCTTTAATGAGGATGTCTGGAGGGAGGTCTTTAGGAAGCTTACAGCTGTTCAAAGCATAAAGACCGCAGGCTTCTTCTGGTGCACTGCTCTGCCAGGCTGACCATATTGGCTATGCTGCCACTGGACATTTCGTCCACCTTAGTCTGAAAGCCAACATCCAAGGACAAGGTGCATGGACAGATTGACTTCTCTTGTTCTTCCATTCTCTATAAATGATTGAGTATCCATAGTAGAAGCACCTTAAACAAAATGTATTGTTAGAAGAGTAAAAACAGGGGACATTAGATAGTTCAGAGTGGTCCATTCCCTGTTCTTGTTAAACTCATTAAGATATTTGTGTTAGAGTGTAGTGTCCTGTGATAATCAGAAAGCTCAAAGGAAGTTGGCATAAACAATTAGGAAATGCACTTATCACACACCAGGTGTCCAGAAGTAGGAGAGATTACAGCAGCAATTCAGCATACATCCTCAGGAATTAGACTCTTTATGTCTCCTTTTGCTGAGTTAGCAGAGCCTTCTCTGTCTGCGGAAAGCATGGTGCTGTGGCAGTTCCAGTCATTAAATTCATACAAGGTGCATACTTAGAGGAAATAGGACATTTTTATCTCTTTCAGGAATAAGGTCTTCTTTTCTGGAGACCCTTTGTAGGCTTCTCAAAAACTGTGCTCATTGCAGCCAAGCAAGTTTGACATTAACCAAAGTGGATCTGCTACTTACAATGATAATACATAGCCAACCTTGAAGGTCATGACTGCAAGTAGCTTGGAAGAAGCCAGAAAACCATTTTGTATTCTATGAGCAAGAAAGAGTACAGTATAAATTGGACAAACATTGGGGTAGTGGAGGTAGGGATATCCTCTTGGAGACAGGAGTACAGAGTATGGGACAGAGAGCAGTCGAGGGGCAGGCTGGGAGGGGAATAAAGACTGGATTGTAAATAAGGATTAAAGAATTTAAAAAAAAAGAAATTGAACAAACAACCACTTGCAAGTGCCAAAATAATAATCATTCTTCTCAAGATTACTACAATTTGGTTCATTCTTCTCAGCCAGCTTTTGAGTAGTAATTTCATTGATGTTAAATTTCTGATGGATATATTTCTAAAAAACACTTATCCATTTGAAGAGCTAGAATTTGAGGCTTGAATTAATTTGAATTATGTCTTTGATCACATTTCTGTAATCATACTATATATGCCTTACACATTTCATTTGCAAAGTGGAAACTGCAAAGGATAAAAGAAGCCCAGGAACCTTTCCCAGGAGGTGCAAGCCAATTTCTTCATGCACCTCATCCTTGTAATTCACAATTGTCCCTGTGTTAGTCTTTCTGTAATGTGCTCTTTATGTGACTGAGGCCATCGTAGCAATTCATCATTGCAGACATCAGATCCTCAAAGACAACTCTATAGAACCTGAACTATTTTCCCGGGAAATTGATTTCCAAATTTTAACTTCATGGCTGAGTTTCTGTGCTGTTTATAAATAAACAGTATGAATAATTTAGTTGAAGATTTACTGTGATTTACAGATATCATTCTTTTTGATTTTCTCCCTAATGTTGTCCAAATGTTCTGTTTTCAAGGAAATAGGATCTTCAAAATCAAAGTTATTGGAGTTCCCTGCAGATTTGATGAAGGAGTTTTCTCCACATGGTACAAGTTTATATTGGGCTTAGGTCAATTTATAGTGAAATGAAAAGAACGTTTGCAGGTATGTTCTGTAAACTATTGTTCTTGCATCTAACATATATTATCTAAGAAGCCTAACATCCTATTTTATGCATGAAAAACGGGCTACAGATATTGCTTACCTGGTAAATGTGATTGCTGCATAATCCCAAGGACCTGAATTTATCATCCATCTAAAAACCCAATGTGGTGCATCCCTATAATTCCACTTTGAATGTGGGGTGGAGTGGTTATCAGAATGAGAAAATTTCTTGAGGCTTATTGGCAGCAGTCTAGCAAAATGGAAGAACTTCAGTGAGAGAGCCTTTCTACAGAACCAAGGTGGAAAGCAATTGATAAAAACATTTGACATTGGCCTCTGACCATCATTTGTACATATGTAAACGTGCATTTGTACTACAGACACGGACATTTTAATATACTGTTGAACCTCCTAAACGTACACACACACACACACACACACACACACACACACACACACACAGGGGGAGGAGAAAGAGAGAGAGACAGAGAGAGACAGAGAGAGAGAGGAGAGAGAGAGAGAGAGAGAGAGAGAGAGAGAGAGAGAGAGAGAGAGGAGAGAGAGAGAGGGAGGGAGAGAGAGAGAAGCATATACACAGTCAGTTGTAAGTCATAGATCCTTAAGAAATTTGATCTTGAATGAAAGTAAGAACACAGGTCAGGATTCAACAGTGTTTGCTATTCTGTGCTGTGCTGTGTTGATTGCTACAGTACATGTTGCCATTTAACAAGTTCACTTTCTTCTCTTGTGTGGGCTCTTTGTGGCTCTTGCTTTCTCACTTTCCTCTTTGTTGACATCCAAATTCTGCTGACTACTGGTAGCTTCGTTAGCCATTTTAAACCAACCACCCAAAATTCACGAAGTACCTGCTGTAGAATAGCTCTGGATCATTACACCTCGCATGTCTGTTGTAGACAGTAGAGATGCTGAGTGAGTATGAGTGAGTATGCTCATTCTTCCCTGGACTCGCTGGCTATGCTCTGCCATGTTTTCATGGAACTGATTGTGATATCCACTCCCCACTATTTTTTCTTATTTCCTCACACTGTGATCCTCATCTTCCCAACTAGTTCTTTTGCTCCCCTGTGCTCTCTCTCTCTCTCTCTCTCTCTCTCTCTCTCTCTCTCTCTCTCTGTCTGTTCCTGTCTCTCTCTGTCTCTGTGTCATGTGTGTATATGTGTGTTTATGTATGTCTCATGCAGATAACATACCCTCTGTATATGTCTATGATTATGTTTATGATTACAATGGCTCTGCCATATCCAATTGACATAATTCCATACCATTCATTAAAAAAAAAGACAACTATTCTTACAGTCATTCCACCTCCTATTTTGTGATGTTCCATGGGTGTAGATAAGGGTTCGTAACCTCCCAAACAATCTTGTCACTATGGCCCCAATAAATACATTGTACTGGAAAGCCAGTTATGTAGCACTTAGCATCCATAGTTTTGTAGGGACATTAATTGATTTTTTCTACTATTCTCAATAGCATTTTTCAGCACTATTGATGCTAACTAGGAGGAAAGGAGCTTCCAATTCTAGTGTTTGTTTTGTTGGTATTGAAGACTAGCCTTAGTCCTTGGTGATCTGATAGAATGCAAAGGATTATTTCAATCTTCTTGTATCTGTTGAAGTTTGCTTTGTGTCTGATTATATGGTCAGTTTTGGAGACTGTTCTGCAAGGTGCTAAGAAGAAGGTATATTCTTTTGTTTTAGGGTGAAAGGTTCTGTAGATGTCTGTTAAATCCATTTGGTTCATATGATCTGTTAATTTCATTGATTCTCTGTTTAGTTTTGGTTTTAATGAGCTCTCTCATTGGTGAGATTGGGTGTTGAAATCCCCTTCTATTATTATGTGGGGTTCAGTGTGTGATGTGAGCTTTAGTAAAGTTTCTTTTACAAATGTGGATGTCCTTGCATTTGGTGCACAGATATTCAGAACGGAGACATTGAAGGGCCAATAGTCAGTGAAGAATACCCCAGTTCTTGGTGGAGATAAGTGAAGTCCTGGGAATCAAAGGACAGACAGCAGGAGCTTCCTAGTCTCCAAAGAAATTAGGCCACCTATCCAGCCATAAGCACCCCATAGCCTCCCGTAAAATGGCGTAAGTCATACCCCAAGTCTCTCCTCCGCAGGTGAGGATGTGACCATCCTCAAGACAGAAGCAGGTCCACACGCCCAAATATGTGCACAAGGTATTCTCAAGCTTTCAGGCTAAGCCAATAGGAGGCACTTGTCAGATTCTGAACCATTTTAAACCTGTATATATGGGGCCTTCCCGAAATTAAAGGTGTGCAGGAATTACTCCACCGTCTGAGAGCTTCTGTCATAAGAGTCATAACACCGCTGCTTGGGAAGAGATCTCCTCTCCAGAATTTGCCACTGCCTCTGGAAGCTTTCCTTCATCCCTCACCACCTAGCCAGTCCCCTGCTGTCTTGGCCCAGCATCTTAAAGCAGTGGCAGAAACTGAAACAGGGCAGCACCAGCAGCAGAAGCGGTGGAACCGGTTCTCCCCATACCCTTGCAAGAGTCCTTCTCTTCATTGCCGGAACCCATGCACCTAGCTGGATTCAACAGTGGAGGTGTCAGAAGCCATTCCTGCATCCCTAAACAGAGATCTCTGTGTGGGGCCCAAAGACACAGTCCCATAAGATCATCATGGTGACTTCTTCCTTTGTTGGTTATGAAGTGTCCTTCCCTCTCTCTTGTGATAACTTTTGGTTGAAAATCTATTTGTTTCTTGGGTCCATTTGCTTGGAAACCCTTATCCAGCCCTGTACTCTGAGGTAGTATCTATCTTTTTTTGTTGAGGCATGTTTCTTATATGCAGCAGAATGATGGATCCTGTTTATGTATCCACTCTGTTTCCTGCATCTTTTTATTGGTGAATTGAGTCCATTGATTTTGAGAGATACTAGTAACAAATGACTGTTAGTTCCAATTATTTTGATGTTAAAGATATTATATGTGGTTCTTTTGTTTTACTGTGTGGTGATTCGTTTCTTGTTTTTTGGGGTATAGTTACCCTCTTTATGCTGAAATTTTCCTTAGTATTTTCGTATGACTGGAGTAGTAGAAAGATATTGTTTAAATTTGTTTTTGTATTTTTTTTTTCATGTAATACATTTCCTTCTATATCTATGCTGGGTATAGTAGTTTGTCCTAGCATCTTGGTCTCTTAGAATCTATAAGACATCTGTTCAGGATTTCCTGGCTTTTAGAGTCTCTACTGAAGAGTCAGGTGTAATTCTGCTAGGTTTGCCTGTATATGTTACTTGGCCATTTCCCCTGCAGCTTTTAATATTCTTTGTTGTTGTTGTTGTTGTGTATATTTAGTGTTTTGATTATTATGTGGCAAGAGGAGTTTTTTTCCCTGCTTCTAACTATTTGGTGTTCTGTAAGGCATCTTTTTCTTTAAGTTGGGTAAATTGTCTTCCATGGTTTTGCTGAAAATATTTTCCTATCCTTGAAACTAGAAATTTTCATCCTCTTTTATTCCTATTATTCTTAGGTTTGGTTTTTTCATAAGGTCCCCAATTTCCTGAATGTTTTGAGTTATGTTTGCCATTTTGTTTGATTGATTCACCCATTCCTTCTAAGGTATCTTCTATGCCTGAGAGTCCCTCTTCCATCTTTTGTATTCTGTTGGTGATGATACATCTGTAGTTCCTGTTCTCTTTCCTAGATTTTCCATCTCCTGGGTTATCTCCATTTGTATTTTCTTTATTGCTTCTGTTTCAGTTTTTAGGCCTTGAACATTTTAATTCATTTCCTTTACTTGTTTGATTGCATTTTCCTGTATTTCTTTGAGAATTGTATTTGTTTCTTCTTAAGGAATTCTGTTTGTGTTTTCCTATATTTCTTTAAGAGAATTATTTATGTCCTCTTTAAAGGCCTCTATCATCTTCATGAGATGGGATTTAAGGTCACAGTCTTGATTTTCAGGTATGTTTGGATATACTGGGCTTGCTGTAGTAGGAATGCTGAGTTCTGATGCTGCCATATTACACTGGCTTTCTTTGATGATACTCTTGCACTCGCTTTTTGCTGGTTAATTTTGGTCTTGGCTTGTCTGGGTGTCTTGGGTTGGATCAGGCTTCCTGGTTGGTATGTAGATCTGTGGGGTCAGCAGGTTAGTTCAACACTCTGATAGTGCAGGTGTAGTTATGGACAAGAAGGAAGTACCATAGGAGCTTAACATGTAGTTTCTGGGAAACCCAGATCAATGGAGATAATCCGTGTTGTTTAAGAAATCTCTGAAGGCTCACTGAGCAACAGCTTACAGGGAAGTGCCCTGTAACTGTGGGGCTGTAGAGCTGTGGAGATGTGAACTGAAAGTTGTGGAGACATGTGGCATAGGCCTGGAGCAAGAGTAGGATCAAGTCGTGTTCAAACCCCAGAAACCTCTTGTTGATATGGGCAGGGGTATGATCACCCCTGAACCCCATTCCCAGAGCCTGCATGTTCTGATGTGTGCACAAAGCCTTGCACTGCCATTTTTGCCCACAAGAGAAGATTAAGTGGTCCAGTAGCCAGGTTATACTTCCTCTGCCCTTACAAAGTCAGGTCCAGCAGCACCTGGAATTCCTCCTTATTCAAATGAAGCATCCATACTGCCCTGGTCCCACAAATGATGTACATTCACCCCAATAGCCCCTACTTGCCTCTCCAAGGTTTAAATAGCTTTTGTTACCTCTATTAAAATGAGCTGCTTCACTAAAGCTGTTCCAAAACCCCTGAGAGTCAGTTCTCCAGGTGCTTTTGGCTGCCTGAGGCCTGTTTACTTTCAGCCATCCCACCTAGCTTCCCCTCTCAGGCTCCACAGTTGTGATAGTAGGTAGACAGACCATGTGGCTTCAGATGAGGAAGCAGAACTGAACAGCACTGTAACCAGCACTGGGACTTTGTTTAAAAGTGTATGCCTTGTGTGAGCTGCATTTTTTCACAAATGTAACTTACATCAAATTCCTTTTTAACTACATTTTCAGCTAGTTTATAAAGTAGAAGATTTATATATGGCTTCCTCATCCATCTTTAGTTTTTGATGTATTTTTTTCCACCACTATCTTTTACTGTCTCCTTGCTCCATCCCCATCTAAACCATTCTAACTCAACTATTTTCTCATTGTACTTTTATATAAGGTATATGTTAGAATCCTCTCCATTCGTAGCTTTCCATCCTTTACAGATACTCATTCCAACTTAACCACAGAAATTAGAAACAGAATCTTTTACAATGATGGAAGAGAATACACCTAGTTTATGTTGTGAAAACAAATAAAAGTCTACTTCTTCCTTGATGACTGAATACAACAAGATTCTTGACTTAACCTAAGGATTCTGGTCCCCATTTATTGCCTATGGATATTAATCAATAACAAAAGAAGTCTTCCTGATCAAAGTTGAGAGCAGTACTAGTCTACATGTATAAACAACATGTGTTCAGAAATCTTTTTAGCAATATATGCATTTAATAAGACAAAGTTAGTAGATTTCCCCACAGGGCACATGGCCTCTGTGGGTTTACTATGCTCTATATAGGCTCGAATACAAATAGAAAATCGTTCATTATCTATCAGTCAGTCATTCCATAATTGCATCAGAAGCATAAGATTGTTTGCTTTAATGTATTTTGTTTTATTCATAACAGGAGATAGTTCCTATTTTACTTTCTTTTCAGAAATGGCAATAAACTTTCCTTTTTGTTGTGTTTATATTATGAGAGCAGAATATTATCAGTCCAGATCAATGGACATATTCTGTCAGCACTGTGGAAGGTTTCTCTCTTTCCTTGATATCATTAAGTCTAAGATATATTTAAAGTTACTTGTCCACCAGTTAAGCTGAGCTAGAAAGTACACGTGTTATTACCAACCCCTTTTGTTTCAGGACACGTTTTTCTTATTTTTGTCTATTTTTCCCTCTAATCCCCACTCCCTTCCTCATCATAGAACAGAAGCTAGAGTGATTACTCTAGACTTAGCAATGTTAGCCTGACAAATCTATCTACAGGGCACTTTTGAGGCATACGAGTGTGATTGCTCAGTTCTATGCCTGGCCTGTGGTGTGGCAAGGGAGGGGATCTTTTGTAGGTGGAAAGCATATTCTAGTATTGTTCTAATTCTAGCCATATAGGTCTATCTACCTGCTTCCTTCAGGACAGTCTTGATTGTGATATAACATAATGTGAGCAGAAGAACTATGATGAAGTCCTGGTTGTAATTTTAAATAGCTGAGTAGTTTTTGTTACTTTCACTCCTTGAACTATTTACTTTTATATATGATCAGAAATTTGAATTTAGATTAGTGATATAATATCTAAGTTCCTGCCAACTTAAAACATCTTACAACATTTTATACCCAGGTAATATTGTATAGCAGAATAATAGCCTCTGAAATCAGGGCATTACACTTTCTACATACTACCTTTGGGCACATTCAAAAAATCTCTAAGACTCAGTTGTCTCATTCTTTAAATAATTAAAGTGCTATGGGGTGGAAGAAAATCCATCATGCTCAGCATGGTGTTTGACATATAGTAATCATTCATTCGGTAATAACTTCTTTAAAAAATAAGCTATTATATGCTCCTCTCTTTATTATCAATTGTTCTCTGCTTTTTAAGTTTCTGTGCACATACTTTACTCACTAGCAAATTGATATTGTGGTGTCTGGCACAAGAAACAGAAGTCTTCCTTTCAAACACATTGATTGATTACCAGTGAGAATTCAAAATTTAATAAAGTTAATGGTTGATTTTAGCAGCAGTAATTCAAGCAACTAAAAAGCCTGAAGCTAGGGTCTATGCTTTGCCTAGCTTTTAATCTCTAAGGTCTAGCATTCTGGGTGGTGTGGGAGAATGATCAACAGATGCCACCTAAGTCTTCAGAGCCTGGAAGGCTTGCTTTCATAACAACTAATACTAACTACTTAACCATGTCAGTCTGAAATAAGTCTTTGCAGTTGGCCCCCCATACTGCTGGGTGCAACCACCTGCTTCTCAAAGATACACTGGGGGAAAATTGTGCCCATGATGAACATAGCTTATTGAAAAACACTGTTTCTTGTCATTATTCTTTAAAGAACACAATCTAACACAATAGACATCTTATTGTATTAGAAATAAGAAGTAGTCTATAAATGCTTTCTAGTATACTATAAAGTAGGGTGTACACAGTGTATATGCAAATACCCTGTTACTTTGTATAGGTGATCCCAGGATTTGGTATCTGGATGGAGTCCTGGAAATAATACCCATGTGTGTTAAGAAATAATATACATGCTATGTCACTTTTAACTGTTATTTCTGGTAAGTGTTTTTTCTATTTTTATATATGAGGAAATGAAGGTCTAGAAATATAGTTTGCTCAAGAACCAAAACAGATAAACTGGAGGAGTTAGAACTTAACTTCTGACTTGTCTTCCACTAGAACTGGTAACCTTGTTGAGATCACATCCTAGTGATGCAATGTCCTCTCCCCTGGATAGATGGGATGATGATGGGAGCCAGAAATAGAATCTTCCTTCTGCTTCTAGACTGTTGAATATTATGACAGTCCTTTGGATTTTAGGCCGATGACATCCAATGCCATTCATTAAATTACTGATATTTATAATTCATGTGGTCCACAAAATATTTGTCAACTACTTCCACCTTTGATCCATCCCTATGGACTATTACTGTTATTGTCACAGTCTTTGTGATGAAACTGTAAACGACAACAGAAATAGTAGAGTGACTGATTTTGAAAGAGGACTATCAGACATATACTTTTGGAAGTAGATGAATTACTTTAGAATTATAGCCTCCTGAACTGTGGGAAAGAACTTGCCAACTCCTGTCTTTCCACCATCTCTCTATTTTCAAAGGCAGATGTAGAAGCTCCCTTCCCCCTTTTGTCTTTCTCCCTGTTTCCCCTATTCTGCCTCTCCTTTTTTGTCCTCTTCTTTTTTCTTCTTTACCTACGGTTTGTAGGAGCCTGTAGTTCATTTAGAGATGAACAAATGTGGCATTAGAAAACTCAAGAGGAAGCAAACACTCCTCTTATGCTCTGATCTAGCCCCCACACTCTTTTCCATGCCTGGCTGGGACATGACACAGTTTTTCCTCCATTTGCATCATCTAATGCCACAAAGCCTCTCAATGTGCCTGGCCTGATTAAAGATACCCATTAGCCTCAGAGGTCGATGCCCTACCCCTCTCTTCAACTATATATAATGAACAAGTATATCTTGTTTGTGTGACATTTAATTTTATACAATGTTAATTTAAGAAATGGATTAGTACAGTGGATATATTAATGGTGATGCCTCTTCAATCTATTACTGAGCTGTCAGTTTGCCCCTGAGAAAATATTACTGGGCCAAGACCATTGCTCAATAAGAGTAAGTTTGCATTGCAGATGTCTGTGTCCTTGTTTTGTCAAGGCTAAATTCTGCATACTGCAGACATTCTTTACTTTCTACAAATCAGGATTGTGCTGCTGTGGGAATTTGGCTGATTCAGATAACATGCACCCTACCCCTCTGCAGGAGTCCATCTTCATTTTGGTTGTTTAATCATCCCTTGCAGGGAGGATGTGTGCTACTTGTTTATTTAATTTTTTACTGTTTGTTTCTTGGTCTTAACTTTGAAAAGATTGAATCATGCTGCTTTTCTGCTCATGATTCATGGTCTTTTCTATTCCTTGCATTACCCATGCATAATTTTTCTCTCATTTTCTACTTCTGTTTCTTTTCCTTTACTACTTACTAAATAACTACCATAATTATTAATCCATGCTTCTTTGGTCTGTGTAATGTGCATGCCTTAAAAAATATGCTTTAGTGTGGTATACTTATGTCATTTTCTTTATTTATGATGGGGAATGTTATTATTTGTGGATGATCTAATCCATAGAACACATGTGATTCAGCTAAGTGTAAGATAAGAAGCGATCAGGCCTTAACTCTGTAGTATATAATCTTTTAAATTGTTCAACATCAAACATTTTCATTTCAGCTGATTTTTAAATTTTATTTCGTTTAATCATCATGGAGCTTGTATGATCTCATTGTCGCCTTTTATGCATCCACCTGTTTGCCTCTAACTGCTTCTTTTCTTGTTTTGTGGCGTGAAAGGGGGTCCCAGCGGTTGGATGGCATGCTCTTGATCCTCTCCCATCTCCCCTTTGGTTTGATGGAGTGGTGACATGTTCCCAGAGGGGTCCCTGTCTGGTTTATGTAGGGCCCTGAACTTGTGACAAGTAGGCATGAAACTTTTAAAAGTCTGTCAGTTTCTGAAGGTATGATAATTTTTCTTGTGGAGAGGTAGCAGCAAAACATTTCACGGTTATGGTTGCACGAGCAAAGAAAACCTTACTGTGAGGATCAGCCTCAGTTTCTTTATTTCTACTATGGAACTAATGATAGTACTTTCATCTCCAAGTACTATCCTTAATTATCTCCTATTAACCATTGAGGTTAATAGGAGATAATTTATTCAATCTGTTTACTACTGGTTCCTGACACTTTGATGAATGGTTTGCAATTAATAGCCTAACTCCAAGCTGAGTGTTCCACTAACACCACGATGATCAGCTAACACCACAGTGTTCTGCTCTACACTAAGACTATTTGCTCTTTTATTAATGTGGATATGATATGGATTTTGTGAGAACACAGTAGAAATCTAGGAATGGAGGCTGATGTTCTTTGTCACTGTAGTTAATTGTGAGCAGACACACTCATGCTTCATGTGCAACAGACTGTGACAGCTGAGGGCATGAACATGGCTCATTGTAATCAAACACAACTTACAAGTTCTTATCTCTGGATCGATATTCAGGTAGTTATGGTGTCGCATAGTCATTACAAATAAATGGCAAATGTGCCTGCACCTTCTAAATGTGATCACTCCCACAACAGAGCGTGTTTTTAACTCTCCAATTGTTCTTCCTATATTGTTTTCTGTTTCTAGCCTTATTAGCTTTTATCTCCCTGAGGGGATAGACACAGCAAAGGATGAAGGACCTTAAGTTAGGTGCATGTGGAATGAGTTCAGAGGACATTTCACAGAAAAGTAAGAGATGGCAGTGACTGAGGCTGTATTAGGGCACAGTGGCCTACCAGTGAGAAGCTGATGGGTCTGGGTTCTTCCTTCTCCTCAGTGTCAGATGCCTAGTGAGGTCCTGTCCTGATCAAATGCCTCAGGTTTCAGCTACTATAATGAGTGTGTCAGATAATCAGCTTATGCAAAGAGCAGTTTGGGAAAACAGCTCCAGCAGTGCCTGCTGTGGCAGTATGAGCCTCTGAGTTCACATCCCTATTCTGTCAGGCAGTGTGACCTTGATGGTTGGGGGCAGGGGTTGGAGACAGGAAGATCCCTGAGTTCTTGCAGAGACAGCCTAGCAGAGTCCATGAGCTTAAATATAATAATATAACCTGCTCAGTTCATAGAATGTTATTTGTATGTATATGTTAGCCCATGCATTATAGTGACACACTCCAGAGTTACCAAAATGACAAGTTTAAATGTCAGCCTGGGTGTTGAATAATCCCACTGACTCTCTGTAATTAACTTTTGACACATGACCACACCCACTTGTTTATCTCTTACCAGTGTAACTGCTTTCACTCAACTGTCGAAAAATAGAGTAGTTAGAGAGGGAAAATGTTAGTTTCCCTTGTAGAAGTATTTTGCCAACAACTACTCTACCTTAGTGTAATAGTTTTCTTTCTACAGATTAATGTTAACAGTGGTACCATGAAGTGTACTTTGAAGTCTCCTTAAAACCGAAGCCCATGGTTATTACTGAGAGTTGTTAGGTCCCTCTTTCTGGACTTGTCAAGCAGGATAAGGATACTAATGCATTTAAGGTATTTAATAATTCCTGGGGTTTAGGCAAGATTTGACATATGTTAGCTGTTTATAAATGCTAAAAGACTGATAAGCAACTGGAACTAAGAAGTGGGATACCAGGGTGTAATATAAAATAGCTCTAGGAGATCATCTGTGTGTAGGAAAAGCAGGTTGCAATTATTCTCTAAGAATGGCTGTGTGAGGCCTGGTTACAGGAGATGAACTGTAGTCAAGCATTTCCCAGAGATTGTCCAGACCTTTTCAGTGGTGCCAAGGCAAAGTGTCTTCTTTCTATATGTCTACTTGTATAGGAATCTCAGCCCACAGGTTTTTTTCCCCATTACTGTGTGGGTGGTTTTCTGTTCTGCATCGATGGAGTTTAGATCACTTTGGAGTGATGCACCCCCACCCCCAATGGATTAGGGGAAGAACTGCCCATGTGTATGTCTAGGCATTGGGAAAACAATACACCCTCCTTCGAAGTTTAGATTGGCCCAGTCACAAGCTGATGACTCACATTTGTGTTACTGTTTACATTTTGGAGGTTACAGGTTTGGCCCAGGGGGTGTCTTTTCCACCCAGCAGCTAGAGAATTTGCATACTGCCTTTGTAGCTGATATCCTGGGAGCTGGATTTAGAGAGTAAAATGGCATTCTTGTAACACTAATGTCTTTTTTTTTTTCAGACCTGGAATAGCTGCTAATGGTGCAGGGGCCATGAAGATCAGATCAAATGTCCAGCTGTTAGCCCAGCCCCTCACCTGTTCATGCTGGGCACCTGGAGAGGTATGAAATGCTTTTGCATTTCACCTGAGTATGTTAATGGACGTCTGTGTTTGTCCCTACAGGTGTTACTGGTCTGATATGATGTTGGGAGCCTAAGTCCACTCTATGCCACACAATATTCTCATTCCCCCATCCCCCCTGCTTGAGAGCAAGATGTCAGGAGCCTGAGCCCCACACAATGACCTCCTCACCCCATTCCCCCTACGTGAGAGCATGGACTCTTCCCAGGGCCCTGATATCTACACAAGAATTAACTACACTCCGGAGTTCCGTTCCGCAGTCTCAGGCACCGTGGTGTTTATACAAGATAAGTTAAAGCTTCGCCAGTGACTGTGAATTCCGGAGCTCCCCAATCAATGGTGTCCAGGTGTCCCGAGAAGGCAGTTAAGCCCTAAATCTCCAGCTAACAACTGACAAGATACCTCCCTCTGTGTGCTCACCCTGCATTCCATCCCCTTGTATAAAAGAAAGAACCTGTGACAATTAAAACAGACCTTGGCGAGGTTCTGCTTGGTCTTGCTCTTCTTTCTCGCCCATTTCTACCCAGGGTAGGTCCCCCTCGATCCCACAAAGAGCTGGATCCTGCGGGACGGGACAATATGAGAAATATTTCACAGGATAGAAAATGTGAAATGGAAACTCAAAATAAGGAATGTTTCTTCTCACTGAATGGGAAAGATACCACTTATCAGTCATGCTCCCAAAAAGTCACAGAAAGATACCATTTACCAGACATGCTCCTAAGAAGCTATAGACCATGCTAGGCATGCAACTCCCTGGAAAGATTTAGCTTCCCCTTTCCCACTGGATTTGTATTCTTATTACATAGCAGGCTGCCACTATTATTCCATGAAGTGCAACCTTTATGGTTTGCCTGTTTGTGTGCCCATTATAAGCTAGCTACTTACCTTAGCTGCAGCCATTGAACGACATTTTAAGAGCATTGATTCTTCTAAGCACCCGTGTCTATGGTTGGAGTCATTTCAGAGCCCAACACACATGAAGAACGCTGTAATTATTTATTGAACAAAGGCTGAGTGATGATAAAACAACGAACACCAGATATGGCCGCTGCCTTTATAGACTTGGGATGAGTGAAGGAAAAGTGAATCCAGCCTTACTCTGTGCGTGATCATCAACTCTATGAAATGGACATTTACAGACAGGAAAACTGAGACTCAAATGAAAAAGTAGAATACTTGTGTGGGGAATGGGTTAGTTCCTTTGGAAACCTTGCCAGTAGGGCTTCATAGAGCCTATTACAGGCTCTTGCTACTGCTTTTGAATCACCTGACACCCTCTCCCCCAATGATGGTAAACTCCTGCTTCTGAAGATACCACCCACCTGAATCATAGAAGATGGAGAAATCGAGCTACTACTGGCCTGAAAGCTTCACCCCTATTGTAAAGCTTCATCTTTCATAATTTTGGAAGGTGCTATGCTCCTACAATAGGAGAAAATAATCATTAATCACACCAACCCTGAAAAGACATGTCTGGTGGTGCAGTTGTGGGGAAAACATCAGGAGAGTAATTGACCATTTCATTTTATTGGACTGAAATATTCCTCTAAAAGACAAAACATGTACCTGTCTCCATTATTTGGTCAAAAGCTTGTTTCTGGCTAGGTAGGTCATCAACCCTAGGAGAAAACCTACTACTATTGTTTTGCTAAGTGGAAACAATTTAAATCAACTCCTGACTTATCATCATACCTGTAAACCAACGTATGTCTCAGCCCTCATGTGAGAAGCTTCAGTTTGCTGAGACCACAGATTGCTAAGGTTGAAAGGGTAACAGTATTAGAATTCTGTGCTCTGAATCAGGAAGCTGCAAAGCCAGTACTTCATAAAAGGTTCAGTCTTGTAGTCATCATTTTAAAAAAATTATTGTACTTTATAGATAATTTATTTCTCAAAAACAATATTTTTAGAAAATGAACAATTTGAAGAGTTTGACAAGGATGTTTCTTTTTAGTAATAAACTGAATATTTGTTAATAGGTTGTAAACAGTGTTCTGGCTTTCCTAGGATGATTGAGATAAAAGTTAGAATGTTCTTCACTAAGAATAACCATGACCCTAGGACTAAGGGGTCTTGCTTTATGCATGAAAGGTATACTCAATATATAGGCCCAAATATGCTGCCTCTGAGTTACTTGGAATATTTAGTACAAATGCAGCTTCTTTCTGGGGTTATTATAGAACTCTTGAATCTGATTTGTGATGAGAGATCTGCAAGTTATCTTTAGGTACACTGAAGTTTCAGGCCACATGTCAGGGTTACAGAACTCACAGTAGGAATTTTGAGTAAGAGACCATTTGGTGAAGAGGATTAGAATAGTGCACTTGTATTCACAAGGCTGGTGAGCAAAGGACAGCAAGCGTACTCCAGGATTTCAGGAATATTATGGGGCAAATATGGTAAACAAGTCTCTGCCACAGTCTTGGGTGACATTGTTTGTAAGGAACCCTTGAAGTCTTTCTGGGTCCGGTTTACCTCACCCAGGATGATTTTTTTTCTAGTTCCATCCACTTGCCTGCAAATTGCATGCCATTGTTTTTAATCAGCTGAGTAGTATCCCATTGTCTAAATGTACTACATTTTCTTTATCTATTCATCAGTTGAGAGATATCCAGGTTGTTTCTGATTCCTGGCAATTATGAATAAGTTATTGTTATAACCATATTTGAACAAGTATTCTTGTGGCCGATTGGAGTATCCTTTGGTTATATATCCAAGAGTGTCATAGCTGGTATTGAAGTAAATTGAGTCCCAATTTTCTGAGGAACCTCCTCATTGATTTCCATTGTGAATGTGTATGTTTTCACTCCCATCAGCAACTCATTCATCTCTCTCTGTTGCTTGTAGCCTGCCTGGCCTTTAGGAAAAGGAACTGAGAAGAAACAGAGAGCTTGAGGAAGGCTAAACCCAAATGATTCCTGGTCTTATAATCTTAATTTTTGTTCTTTATTAAGCTTGGTTTCTGTTCTCTTTACTTCTACGTGCTTTATTAATCACTGGAAACTTTAGTCTTTTTTACTATTCTGTGCTTTAATATGTGCTGGAAACTAAATAAGCTCTGGGCTTTTACTCTGCAACCCTCTTATTATTTCTATTTTAATATGTGCTGTTTTCTTATTTGTGCCGAAATATGTGCTAATTACTTATTGTGTAACTGTCTTAATATGTATGCATTAAATAAGCACTGGTGTCTCTCCTCTCTGGTTCCCAGATCTTTCCCTGGCCAGACCAGAAGTTTGGATCTCATTAACTGTTTGTGATCCAGAGAGAAAAGAGAGGAAAAAAATAAGTCACTTTACAAAGACAACACACACACCAGATAAAGCAGAAATGGCTACACCACCTTTCTTTATTGCTTTCAGTCTTTTATAGCTTTTAGACAAAAAGTTCTCTATGCAAGAAAGATTTATCCCATAGATAAAATGTTACCTAAAAGGGGAATAAGAGAAGAATATCAATAACAAGTTCAAAGCAGTGTTTTATTCTGCATTTCATTATAATTTCAAAACAACAGCTTCTACATGGCCTTACTTTATCATAGTGCACACCTCCAGCTTCATCCCTGGGCTTGGATATTTTTCCTTGAACACAAATTTGTCACAATCCTATATCTCTTTTGTAGTGCATTTATGAAAGTTCATTGTATTTCTTGTTATTCGGCCTTTACTTACTATTTATAAAGAGTGGACACACTCTACTTTTGATTCTAATTTTATTATATTTTACTAGCAAAACAACTAAAACCATCTCTTAAATTTTTTTTTCTAAAAGTATTTGAATCAAATTAGGAATTTTATGGAACCATTAATTTACCTAAACAGCATTAATTTATAAAAGTTGGTATGCAGAAAATTTGCTCAGGAATTCTTAAGCTATGTAATGGTGACAGTGATGGGTATATCAGATTAACATTAGGAATTACTTCATTGATGTTTATTGCCAGTCATATTTGGATTTATATTCCCTGGGCTTTTGTACTGCTTAGCCTCAGGTACACAGTGTCAGGGGTGGTTCCATGCAGGCCTCAATTTGCAGCAGTCATTGGTTGGCCACTCACACATGTGTCATCAGAGAGGCATCAGCCACCAAAATGCAAAGACCGACAGCCAATCACTAGATGAACCCGGGAAGGAGTCTAGGAACCAGAGGTTTTGAGGATACCATGAGAACACATCCACAGGGTCAACCAAGCAGGGATTCTAGTGGCTCACAGAAACTGGATCAATAATTATGGGCAATGCATGGATCTGAAGCAAATCCTCTACGTATACAGCTTGGTGTTCTTAAAGGAATCCTAACAATGGAAGTATCTGATAGTTTTGCCTGTGCTTGGGAGTTATTCTAATTTGCTATGCCATGTTCAGTTGATATCTTTGGGAAGTCTGCTCTTTTTTATCTGAAGGGAAATGGAGGAGGAGTGAATCTAGGTGAGAGGGGAGGTGGGAGGAGCTGGGAATATAGGGGACACTTGGACTGGAATGTAATGTACGTAAAGAATATAAAATGAGTGATTTTAAGAAGACAACTTTTTTTCTTTTGCTCAATAAATGTTTCCTTTAAAACAATTCCTGATGATAAGAATAGAAGAGGAGGCTGGTTCTTGTATTTAACCTCCATATGATGTGGAGCACTGCTTTTGACTCAGACTCACATCTTTTCTTTTCTTTGAGCTTCCAGCAGTATCCCCACCATGTTGTCTTAACTTTTTCCTGAGTCACTATTGGGCTTTTATCTTTTTCAGCTGTGTAGTCACTGACACGCTGCTTTTGATCCAGTAAATAACTTCCTACCCACACTAGGGTAGGACATACCAATTAAACTCTGGGCCACACCCAGAGTCAAGACATGAAGGAAATAGAATGGGGACTTGTTGAACAGCAGGGTTTCAAGAAAGAGAAAGAGGATAAAAGGGGGGATGGGAATGAAAACTGCTAAAAGTCATTGAATAAATGCATAATTGTCAGCCAATTAAAACAAAAAGCACTTCTCTAATACCAGGGGGTTCAGTGTGATAACAAGGGAACCACTTGATTTTTCAGAGGATCCAGACTTAGAATGCAGTCGTAGAGAATTTCGTCTGAATGCCACACAGATGTCTGAACATGGAAATCTGAGTTGCATTCAAGCTTTTACAATTCTCTTCATTGGGTGTTAGACAGGCAACAATTGAAAATAGCTATAGGAAATTTAAACAAATATCTAGTTCCCCTGGTAAATCTATAGATATTAATTAATGGCTGGAAGGGGTAGGTTTTTATAACCATTTGGACCACCTCTATCTTCTCCTTTGTTGATCTGCTGTTATCTTCTATAGCTATGGAACAAATGTATATTTCAAGAGATGTTAACTAAACTTCCCCAAATTCTGGATGTGTTCTGATAGTAGTGAACACAAATCTGTGAAATGTATGCTGATGGTTGTAAAAGTTATGTATTTTAAGTCTAGGGAAGCCTTCTCACTCTGCAATTCCACCTTCTTTCACTTCTTTCACTGACTAGTTATTTTCATCCTCCCGAATTTGTGCCAACTTGGCCCCTGTGGATTTGCCTTTGCTCACTGCAGTAGCATTCATTCAACCAGCTCTAACAGAGTTCTGCAATGAGTTGCTTTATGGAGATGAGTAACCAAACATCGAATTCCCTGCCTTAGATTAAATACCTCGTATGCTCTTTGGAGCACCTCCTTACAGCTGATTGAATTGGAACAGAAATCTGACTGAAAGAGGGGGTATTTGGTTTCCCTCCTGGGACTGGAAAAGAAACAGGAATGTTGATGCACTGAGACAGAATTCAGCTTGCACTTCAACACTAGGTAGAACTGAGGCTTGAAGATTTGACAGCCTAAAGACCTCTTTAACCTGGAATCATTAAGAAGCAAAGGGCATTATCAGTTATGTTTACTACTCAGAAAGGCACAATCTGCTAGTTCTCTATGCCATAATATTGTTTAAATTACTTTATTTTATTGTTTAATATTATTTAATCACTTTATTATTGTTTTAGAAAGAGCTCTGATAAACAATTTTGATTAGAGTCCTGTTCTTAGATTTCATGCTTTTAGTTTCTTCCTTCTCATAAATATACTTAATTTATTTTTAAAACTTTAGGTTCAAGTCTCTGGTTTTTCTTCTTATTGTATATATATAATATATTTTTTTTTTTTGCTAAAGATTTCTTCTTTCTTTCTTTCTTTCTTTCTTCCTTTCTCTCCTTTTCCTCCTCTTCTTCCTTTTCCTCCTTTTGTTCCTCTCCTTTTTGCCTTCTTTCTTCAGACAGGGTTTTTCTATGTGCCATGACTGGAACTTTATGTAGGTTGTGATATCCCCTAAGTCAAATATATCTGCCTACCTCTATCTCCTGAGTGCTGGATTCGAAAGTAAATGCCACCATCCCTGGCTTAAAATTTTTGTTGAACAAAAACAATACTGAGTCTTGTCATCTCTGTCTTTGTCCCTGTTCCCCCTCTCTCTCCATCACCCTCTCTCCTCTCCTCTTTCTGTTTCTCTCCCCCTCTTTCTATCTAGTGCTTGGGATCAACTAAGGTCCTTGTACATATTAAACAAGTGTTCTGTTGCTGAGTCACACCCCTTAGCCTTAATTTGTGTGTACACTTGAGGTAAAGTGCTATGTTTATATGTTCATGTATATACATGTGTACATGTATGTATATATGTGCAGATGGGCAAATGTCCTGGAGGAGACTAGAGATACCTGTAGCTCACCAACTCAGCTAAGCTTGATGGGCAAGCAGCCCTGTAGACAGTACTTTCACTGTCTTTCCAGTGCTATAATCACAGACACACATTGCCATGTCTAGCCTTTTGTGTGGGTGCTAGAGACCCGCATTCTGCTCCTTTGCTAGTATGGTAATTGCCGATAGTGCCATCTTCCCAGCCTCTCAAATCAATATTTTGAGGACCTGACTGTGTAGGATTAAAAAAAAAATTCTTCACAGTTTAGTTCATTGAAATCGCTCAAGGATGAAGTCGTTCTTTTTATGTTGTTGTTCTTTTCTTATTGGTTATTTTATTTATTTACTTTTCAAATGTTATCCCCCTTCCAAGCTTACCCTCCACAAGCCCCTATTCCCCCTTACACACCTCTATGAGGGTGCTCCCACCCACCCACTCCTGCCTCAGTGCCTTAGCATTCTCCTACACCGGGGCATCAAGCCTCCACAGAACCAAGGCCCTCCCATACCATTGATGCCAGATAAAGCAATCCTCTGCTACGTATGCAGCTGGAGCCATGGGTCCCTCCGTGTTTACTCTTTGGTTGGTGTTTTAGTCCCTGGGAGCTTTGGTGGGTCTGGTTGGTGACATGGTTATTTTTATGGAATTGTAAACTCATTCAGCTTCTTCAGTCCTTCCCCTAACTCCACCATTGGAGTCCCCATGCTTAGTCCGATGGTTACCTGCTTGTATCTGAATCTGTATTGGTCAGGCTCTGGCAGAGGCTCTCAGAGGATAGTTATATCAGGCTCCTGCCCTCAAGTGCTTCGGGAGGTAGAGGGAAGGATCTACTGGGGGAGCCGGGAAGGAGAAGTACAGAGGATCCGGAATTTGAAAGTTGGGGTGTAGCAGTGGATGAGGGGGAACAGGGATAGCCACCAAAAAATCCCAAATGCCAGGTACCCAAGAGGTTCCCAGGACCCAACAGGTTTGGCATTAGCCAGAATACCCAACAAAGGGGAGACCATATCCAGTCCATAAGAATCGCCCCTGGTTGGGGAATGGGACCACCCACCCATCTCAAAAATATTAATCCAGAACTGCTCCTGTCAAAAGGAAATGCAGGGGCAAAGAGTGGAGCAGAGACTGAAGGGAAGGCCACGCAGACACTCCCCCCTCGGGATCTGTCTCATCTGCAGACATCAAACCAAGACACTATTGCAGATTCCAGGAATAGTTCTTTTGAAAGAATGAAAAATGTTCCAATTTGGTCTTTTCAAATTTCCACTCCTTCAGTGACACTTTATTAAGCTCAGGAGATGTGATTTTGTACCTATAAGGCAGGAGGTACTTAGGCCAAGAGCTTGGCCTCTGTGAAAGTGCAGAGCCACTGGAGGAAAGCATGAGGGTGCCGCAGTCTGGTGAGAAAAGGATGCCTCCTCCTGTCAGAGTCCAGGCTGCAGCTACAGCCCTCAGATAATCGCTCTCTGACTTGGATGAATAGCGTTCTTGTTCGTCCTCCTGGAATTGAAAATGCAGATACACTGGAGAAGTTTGTGTCTGGTGCAGAATGTGAACATGTAAACAGCAACTGTTACAATGGAACATGATTTCTTCCTTGAAGAAGATTGCATACAAAGTCCTTTGGGAGACCCCAGTGTAAATGTGTTCATATTCACCTTTCCAAGCATCACTGAGCTCAAGAACAGACTTATTCAAATCTTTTACAAATGATGCTCATTAGGACACAGGGTGTTATTGAAATGGGCTGACACTCATGAGATGTAGAATTTTAAACATGCTGTCAGTGGAGCCATTTGCTGGTTGGTTATCACTATTTTGGGAACTCAGCCTAGGCTCTGTCTTCATATTCATGCTGGCTTTTCAAGGCCTATAAGTTTCCTACCTGTGCTTTTATGTGTCATTTCTCTTTCAGGTTAGACCCTGTCCTTTACCCATGGTCACTGTTAGACAAAGCTGTACCTTCTTTACTCTCTTGTCCTATCTTTATCACTGTTTTCTACCCATTTATATATATATATCCCACTCCTCCTCCTCCTTCTCCTTCTTCTCTTTCTCCTCCTCCTCCTCTTTTTTCAGAAGCCTTATCTGATATTAACACTTCAACTAACAGCTTCACCTGAGCATTTCCTTTGTCTAAGTTATCCTTGTTTTCATGTGGCTGGTGACATTTTCTCTGATTAGACTGTGTGTTCTCTGAAGTGGGGACCATATCCTAATAGTTTTGTTTTACACATAAAATATTAAATTAAGTACTAAGTGTAGGGGCTCAATGATGTGGCTGAATGTAGATAGTTTGATGGTTAAGAAAAAGATTTACACACTGTTCATTTCTTCCCAGGTGCCAGACTCAGCTCACAGAAGCAGAAGCTCCGACTGTTAGTCTCTGTTGAAAACAAGGGATGTATGCTCACATTATTTATGAGCATCAATGTAGTGTAATCGTAAATTTTATGTGTCAACTTGGGTAGCTCATGGCACCCAGACATTTACTCAAGAACAATTCTAGATGTTGCAGTTGTGATAGTTGTTATTAGACGGCATCTATATTTAAATCAGAAGACTACATGAAGACCATCTTTCTAGTGTGAATGGGCCTCATCCAGTCAGTTAGACTCTTAAAAGAAAAAAAAAAATCTCAAGAGCAAAGGAGAAATCTATTTCTGACTGCCTTTGGGTTTGAGGAGTAACAGCCGTCTTGTTAACTTTCACTATTGAATTCAGACACAATATTTCCCACAGTCTCTCTTTTGCTGTCCTCCACTTCTCCTTCACACCATGCATACATGTGCATGCATTCATAGTGAAACACATACACAAACACACACACAGACACACACACTCACTCACCGTTATTTCTGCTCTCCGGAGAACTCTGATAAAAATGCATAATAACTTTGAATCATCTGGAAAGAGATGTTTATGAAGGACTGTCTAGTTCACATTGGTCTGAGGGTATTTCTGTAGGGATTGTATTAATTAATTGATGTGGAAAGGTTCAACCCAGTACAGGTAGCGTTATTCCTTTCTAAAGGTTCCCGAATTGTACCTTAGGGAAAAAATGAAGGTGAGCACAGAAAGCCAGAGAACACAAGTCCCTCTACATCTCCTCTTGACTGTGGATGTGACAAATCTCTGCCACCTTGACTTTCCCTTCAATGAGGAATTATAACCTGCAACTGTAAACTGAAAATTGGTGCCCTTTTCCTGTATGTTACTTTCAAGGCAGAGTATTTTATAATAACAGCAGAAACTAAACTAAAACAAACTGAGGCAGTGTGATCCCAAGGCCTACAACACAACCCTTTTCAGCTCATACACTTTCTTCAACCATCTTCAGTTCGTATTATCTGCTGGGGTCATACTAGCCCTCTCCCCACACACCTTGAAACAGTAGCTTTAGTTTCCATGTGGCTAATATGAAATGAACCTGGCATTCAGAAAGCACCGAACAATGTGTATATCTTTTTCTCAGTTATCAAACTATCCTTATTCTGCCATATCACTGAGCTGCCTGGCCTAGCATTTAATTCCATATTTTATTTGTAGAAGAAAACCAATAGGATACAGGTCCTACTTCAGATAGCACACACTCGATGTATTTTATCAGTTTCTTTTATAGAATATGTCCCTCTCGCTCATGGTCTCATTTTAATCTGTTGCAGTCATCTGTCTTTGGATCTCATCTCATAGCTTTGGTGGCTTGTCACTGCTCACTCTTAACTCATTGCCTATAGCTGTCTGGCTGCCTATCCCAAATTCACGGTGTAGGGAGATGATAAAGAACTCTGATCTAGTACTTTGAACTTAGTTTAGGGTCCAACTAGTTCACTGGCTCTTCTGATGAAAGAATGGAGTGGTCTGATGAGACACTGTGCACAAAGTAAAAAGAGGAGCCTTTGAAGTCTTGCAAAGATGGATCCAAATGCTCACCTTACTTGATTAATTCTATAATCTTTTGCAAACTCTCCCAGGTACAAACCCCTCATTTTTTTCTACCTATGAAATGATATAGCCACGTCATGCCTGCCATGGCCTATGGTTGAAAGGTCAAGGAAGCCAAAGCTCAGGGAAAGTCTCCAAAATGTCTAATCCTGACCAGGAGCACTTACTTTCCAGCTGTGCATTATATTTAAAGTCCAGGGCCTCCCCACCCCCTGTAGTCAGCCTCCTGTTCCACCATCTCTTACTGACATCAACATGATGAGCTGAAGGCTAGGTCCACAATTATGACATCTTCTCTCAGGCTTGGCAGTATGTCATGCAAAATGCTTTAGAAAGCCCTGACAATTCTGTTCAGAGGCCACAGAGAGACAGTTAAATGTGGGATCTGACAATGGCTGAGGAGCTGCTGACAGAGGGCTGAAGAAGGAACCAGTTTCCATACTAGCTTGTCCACTGTAGGAAAGATGTCTGGCTCTGAAGTTAGTTTACGCTCCTTATAAAACATCTGGAGAAATCTAAAAGTAAATGAAAGATTTGCTGTTTGAAGAACAAAAGATGATTTTGTTCACATTTTAATAAAGTTTATTTCTAACGACTTAGAAGACTATTGTAAGTTATTATATGGCACTTCTCATTCGCACTCATCAAAAACTCAAAATCAGAGCTTTTCAAAGTATGACTTGAGCAAAAGTTGATTTGATTCTTAATCATGTCTATTGTCTTGTATGAGACCAGAGCAGCACACACAGCCACAGTTGCCCATGGCTGCCTTTTAGCCATAGGAGGTAAATGAAAGACTTTAGAAAGTTCTCAAAACATAACAAATGGTCATACTTTGTACATATTCATTCAGCTTCCGCCTTAGACAATTAATCACTAAATATATTGATTATGTGGTGCAATGGAGTTTTTCATGCCAACCTCTGTGTCTGTGTGTAAGAAAGAGAAAGAGAGAGAGAGAGAGAGAGAGAGAGAGAGAGAAACAGAGACAGAGAGACAGAGAGACAGAGACAGAGAAATAGAAGCCACTCCTAATTTTGTCTAAATTGTCTAAGAATCATGAAGAATTTTATCCACTGTCCTCAAAATGCCCTCTCTACATTTTGAAGAAACAGAAAAAATGACTATTTATTAAAGTAGAAATAGGCAGAGCACTGACCATCGAGGCCAAAGGTGGAGTGCCTGCCTTCAGGTCAAAGCACAAGTCAAGCGGAATCGGTTGAGGGTTTTTAGCCCCTGTCAGGCACTTCCCATTAGACTGTCATCATTTATCATGTTCCATCTTTTTATGGATGGAGCCATTTCCCTGGGGTGTTTTCTAAGAAATCCACATGCAAATCTGAGTAGTGAAGTTGGGCTCATTTCACTAAGATCTGAAATATCAAAACAGTTAGAATGTTTAGAAGGTCAAATCTCAAAGTTGAGAGCAATGTTGGTCTGTGTAATTTAGAGGACACAAGCTAACAGATAGATCGTGATAGGGAAGGATGCTATAAGTTTGAGTGTGGGCTTAGATACTGGGCAAGTGACTACATCCCTACACACCTAAGTTTTCTTAGGTAAGAAAGTAGAGATAACATTGAAGTGCCTGCATCATGGGTACCACAACATTCTGGATACTGGATGTTCTATAAAGACCTGTGAGTTAAAGACTCAGTCTCCAAGGTGGTACTACTAGGAGGTGGGAGGTCCACAGAGATTTGGACAGGCCTGAGGGTGTTTAATTTTAAAGGACTGTCAAGTTCCTGATTTACATATTGGCTAAGAGTTTGGGAGAGAATGAGGTAAGGCTGCATCCTTCAGCCTCACTAGTCTCAAAGTGAAAACTCTACAGTAGAGTCAACCCACAATATGACTTCAATGCAACCCAACAGGGAGATGAGAGATGAGGTTTATTGAGAATTATAAATCATGGACTTTATTTTAAGTGTTGTTTTGCCATTGAAACATGTAACAAAAAATTAATATCAGAATTTTCAGGGGCTCTGTCACTAGCGTTAGGCTTATAATAACAAAACACAAGAATAGCATGTTTAGATAGAGCTACTGAAGGTTCAGTCCCAGAAAAGCTATCAACCTTAACAGAGATGCTAACAATTGCTTTTAGAGAGTTTTATTAAGCAATTATGATACTCATTTTTCTTTAATTGATTAAACATTCCCTCAGATAATCTTGTTTAAACCTGAAATTTGCCAATCAAAAGAATATTGAAGGAGCTTAATGACTAGTGGAGACCCAGGACCAAGCTAGTAGGAACTAGAGACTTGAGTAGGGTGGGAAAGGAATGCAGGAAGTTAGAGCCCAGGGTTGAGAGTTTAACTCATGTGCTTTTAGAAAGTTACCCGAAGCTTTAACAATGTGTAGAGTATTTTTCAGTCAGTTTTTCCACAGAGGAATTTCTCGGCTTGCAGTATATCACCTTAGTTGTTTGACAGTGAGACTAGAGATATTCTGGATAAAAATGATTTGTTTTTAGATATTCTTTCCTGAATGTAGGATGTTCTTTTTCATAGTTAGGTAGTTTGCTTGAGCATTTCTGGGTTCTATAGCAAGCTTCGTCTACTTTGGCGGGTTCTCTGGGGCCATCTTAAACTATAGATATTAAAGGAGTGTAGACTAAACACAGCCACTCTTCTAGATTTCCAAAATTCTGTGTTCTCTGTTGTTATCCCTGCCAAGAGGGCTGTTTTCAAATCCACTTTAGGGTCATGTCAGTGTTAACTAGCTAGAACTTTCCACTGTTTTTTCCTCATTTAACAGTATATCTGAAAATATCTTCTTATATCGTACTACAGGATAATTACTCTGTAATTAATTTTGTGTGAATGCTTGTGCCATGGTGTACCTATGGCTGTCAGAGGACAGCACTATGGAGTAAGTTCTCTCCTTCTCTCTTTATGTGGTTCTGAGGATTGGGTTGTCAGGCTTGTATATGGAGTATTTGCTCATCCCATAGATACTGAATTTCTAATGGAAATTTCAGAATCAAGATAGTTCATGTACATAATTCATTTAATCCTGTATTTGTATGTGTGCTTAGGTCACTTCTCACAATCATGACTAATAATGAGGTGTCTTTTGTCTGTGTCTTTGTGCATCTAAAAATGTCCTTGGAACATAATGTGGCGCTTCAAGGGCATCTGGTACATAGGTGGCATGCATATTTCCACTGATGTTCCGGGATCCTCCAGGCACTGTCATTCATTCTTTTCTTCAGTAGAGCTCCCATGGGGGTTTGACAATCACAACTCTTTTTCATGTGAGAATTTGCAGGAATTCATAAAATAAACCATGGTATAGAGGTAGCCCCAGTGTCAGATCAAGTGAAGCTGAAAGAGAATCAGAAAAAAAACCTTTTAAAAGCTTATTAAAGGAGGCAAATATGGTGCTGTTAATAACCTGAGTAGGATCAGTGAACAGATGCCTCAGGTCTGACTTAAACTATGGCAGGAATCAAAGAGCCACACCTTTATTCATTCATCTCCCACATAGCTAACATATTTTAGTATGTATTTATTATATGATAAGTACTGTTCTAATTAAATAAAACTAGTCTGGTTCCCTTTTGCAAGTGTGGGTCTTATAAACAACAAGAAAAAGGGAAGTGAGGATAATAAAAAATTATTTTCTGTGGGAAAAAAATCCAACAGAACATATGTGTGTCTTTAGTCTGAAAACCTTATTTAGGGGAAAAATGAATATGCATATATATATATATATATATATATATATATATATATATATGTTCATATATACATGAACATAAAGTTGAGTAGGTAAGAGAATGGGTGGGTTTTGTGGGGAGTTGGGGGACTGAAAAAGTAATCAAAATGCATTACAAGAAAAATTTGGAGGCCTGGTGAGAATGCACTGCAAGTAGCCAGGACGCAGAGAGGTCTAAGCTGATCACCCAAAAAGCACGACCCCCCCCCCCATTGTTTCAGGGAAGCAGGAATTCTGCCTAAGGGACTAAGTTTCCACCCAGTGGGCCCATGCCTGCAGAACAGGCGCTCAGGCCATCTGCCACTAGAAAAATGGAGATCCAGGGACACAGGCCTGGTGAGACTGTGCTGTGAGTAGCTGGGGCACAGAGTCTGGGCAGAGCACCCAGAAAGAGAGCCCCCCAGATTGGTTAAGGGGAGCAGGAATTCTGCAGTAGGGACTCGGTTTCCAACTGGAGAGCCTGTGAATGCAGAACAGGTACTCAGGCCATCTGCCACCAGGAACTGCTGAGATCTAGGGACACAGGCCTGGTGAGACTGCTCTGCGAGTAATCGGGGTGCTGAGAGGTCTGGGCCGAGCACTCAGAAAGCACACTCCCTTCATTGGTGCAGGGGAACAGGAACTCTGCCTTAGGGACTCGGTTTCCACCCTGAGGGCCCTGGCATGCAGAACAAACACTCAGGCCATCTCCCACCTGGAACAGCAGAGATCCAGGGACACAAGCTAGGTACAAGGGAGAGATGGGAACCAATAACTAACAACAAAACCATGTATAATCACAGAAAACAAGATGGCAAAAGGAAAGTGAAAAAACTTACCCATGAAAGACCAAGACAACCTGGCAACACCAGAACTCTCCCATCACAGCAAACATCAGAATGCCAAACACTCAAGAAAAAGAAGACTCAGATGTAAAATCATACCTCAAGAAGATGATAGAGATCCTTAAACAAGAACAGGAGGAAAAGCATAAAGAAATAGAAGCTTTTAAAGAGAAAACAAGAAAAACACTCAAAGAAATCAAAGAACTAGAAGAAAACAGAACCAAAGAGATGAAGGAATTGAAGAAGGAATTTAAAATAGAAATGGAAACAATAAAGAAAATACTAAAAGAGACAACCCTGGAGGTAGAAAACCTAAAAATGAAATCAGGAGTCACAGATGCAAGCATCTCCAAAAGACTACAAGAGATGGAAAAGAGAATCTCAGGGGCCGAAGAAAACATTGAAAACATTACAAAACAGTCAGAGAAGATGCAAAAGCCAAAAAGCTCCTAACCCAAAATGTCCAGGAGATCCAGGATACAATGAGAAGACCAAACCTAAGGACAATAAGAATAGAAGAGGGAGAAGAACATCAACTAAGAGGAACAGTAAATATCTTCAACAAAATTATAGAAGAAAACTTCCCTACCCTTAAGAATGAGATGACCATGAGCATAAAAGAAGCCTACAAAACTCCAAATAGGTTGGATCAGAAAAGAAATTCCTCCCGACACATAATAGTCAAAACACCAAGTGCCCAAAGCAAGAAAAGAATGCCAAAAGCAGTAAGGGAAAAAGGTCATGTAACATATAAAGGCAGACCAATAAGAATCACACCTGAATTCTCAAAAGAGACTATGAAAGCTAGAATATTCTGAACAGACATCATGCAGACCTTAAGAGAACACAAGTGTCAGCCCAAGTTGCTATACCCGCAAAACACTCAATCACCATAGATGGAGAGACCAAGATATTGTAAGACAAAACTAAATTTATACAGTATCTGACCACAAACTCAGCACTACAATGAATTATATTGGACAACCCAATACAAGGAGGGAAACTACATTCTAGTAAAAACAAGAAAATACCTAAGCAAGTAAACCAAAAGAAGAAAGACACATAGACACAATTCTACCTAAAAGCAAAAATAGCAGGAAATGGCAACCACTATTCCTTGATATTGAAAGACCCCCTCCTGCTTTAGCTGCAGTAACGCCATTTTGTGCTAGGCCCAGAGCAGGCAGGGATAAAAAAATACTGAAACAAAAGTGAGCCAGAGGACAGCCCAGTCTCTGTCAGAACAAAAATATCTGCAGTTGACCACCTGGACCAAGGCAAGGACATCCCGCCACACATGTTAAAGCAAGGACAAAAAACAACTCCTTGTCCCAAAGGAGGGGCCAAGGCCGCCCTCCTCTTCTGAGAACTTGGGTCTGTAAGGCTGTGCAGGCTGGGTCGGGGTCCCAGGTGGCCAAGCAAGATACCGGTGGGCGGCCAGCTAGCAATAGACAAAGAAAGGAAGACATTCAGACAAGCCCAGCTTTCAGATAAGCTGCAGCCCCCGACTAGAACCAAGAGTTGTGTCCTTGGAGCCATATGTCTGCCATAGTTCCCACACTTAGATAAGCCCAAGGCAACTATTCTCAGGAGTTGCAGCCCCAGCTGGTATCAGGAGCTGTTTCCTTGGAGCCATGTCCTTGGGCTCACTCCCTGGCCACATTTAAAGTAACCAATTAAAACCCTGTTGCTATGCTTCTGCTTCTGTACCTTGCTTCTGCCCCCCAAGCCCTATAAAAAGGGGACTGCCCCTTTGTCCGGCGCACAAGTCCTCTGAGAGACTGTGTGCCCACAGGTACCTGTGTAAATAAACCTCTTGCTACTTGCATCCGAAGTGAGTGGTCTCGCTGTTCCTTGGGACAGGTCTCTTCAGACGGAAGATACCCTCCGGGGGTCTTTCAATATCTGTTAAAACAAATGGACTCAATATCCTAATAAAAAGATATAGGCTACCAGACTGTATCCATAGAAAGAATCCAGCATTTTGCTGCCTACAGGAAACTCATCTCAGAGACAAAGACAGACACTATCTCAGAGTAAAAGGTTGGGAAAAATCCTTCCAAGCAAGCAGCCCCCAAGAAGCAAGCTAGAGTGGCCATTCTAATATCAAATAAAGTAGATTTTCAACCAAAAGTTATCAAAAAATATAAGGAAGGACACTTTTTACTTATTACAGGGAAAATTTGAAAGGAGGAACTCTCAATCCTTATCATATATGCTCCACATACAAGAGTACCCATATTTATAAAAGAAACCATACTAAAGTTCCAAAAAATCCATTGCACTCCACACAATAATAGTGGAAGACCTCAACACCACACTCTTATCAATGGACAGATCATGGAAACAGAAACTGAACAAGGACACAGTGAAACTAGCAGAGGTTATGAACCAATTGGAGTTAATAGATATCTACAGAACACATTATCCTAAACCAAAAAAATACACTTTCTTCTCAGCACCTCTCAGCACGTTCTCAAAAACTGACCATATAGTCAATCATAAAACAAGCCTCAATAGATATAAGAAGATTGACATACTCCCATGCATCCTATCAGATCACCATGATCTAAGGCTGGTCTTTAATAACAACAAAGACAACAAAAAGCCCATATATGCATGGAAACTAAACAATGCTCTATTAAATGATAACATGGTCAAAGAAGAAATAAAGAAAGAAATTAAGGATTTTGTAGAATTTAACGAAAATGAAAAGACAACATACCCAAACCTATGGGACGCAATGAAAGTAGTACTGAGAGGAAAACTCATAGCTCTGTGTGCTTCCAAAAAGACACTGGAGAGAGCATATACTAGACACTTGACAGCACAGCTGAAAGCTCTAGAACAAAAGGAAGCAGATAGCCCAAGAGGAGTAGATGGCAAGAAATAATCAAACACAGGGCAGAAATTGACCAAATAGAAACAAAAAGAACCATTCAAAGAATCCAAAACACCAAGAGATGGTTCTTTGAGAAAATTAAAAGAGTGATAAACTGTTAGCCAGACTAACTAGACGGTAAAGAGAGAGTATCCAAATTAACAAAATCAGAAAGGAAAGTGGAGACATAACAACTCAAACTGAGGAAATTCAAGAAATCATCAGATCCTACTACAAAAGCCTATACTCAACAAATCTGGAAAATCTGGAGAAAATGGATGAATTCCTAGACAGATACCAGATACTAAAGTTAAACCAGGACCAGGTAAACCATCTAAATAATCCCATAACACCTAAAGAAATAGAAGTAGTCATCAAAAGCCTCCCAACCAAACAAAGCCCAGGTCCAAATGGGTTTAGTGCAGAATTCTATCAGACATTTATTGATGACCTAATACCAATACTCTCCAAACTATTCCAAAAGATAGAATCAGATGGAATACTATCCAACTCATTTTTTGAGGCTACAATAACCCTCGTACCTAAACCACACAAAGACCCTACAAGGAAAGAGAACTTCAGAACAACCTCACTTATGAACATTGATGCAAAAATACTCAAGAAAATCCTTGCAAACCAAATCCAAGAACACATCAAAACGATCATTCACCATGATCACATAGGCTTCATCCCTGGGATGCCGGGATGGTTTAATATATGAAAATCTATCAACGTAATCCACCATTAAAACAAACTCAAAGAAAAAAAAAAACACATGGTCATCTCACTAGATGCTGAGAAAGCATATAACAAAATTCAACACCCCTTCATTTTAAAAGTCTTTGAAAGAACAGGAGTTCAAGGCCCATACCTAAACATAATAAAAGCAATATACAGCAAACCAATAGCCAACATCAAATTTAATGGTGAGAAACTTGAAGCAAGCCCACTAAAATCAGGGACTAGACAAGGCTGCCCACTCTCCCCCTACCTATTCAACCTAGTACTGGAATTCCTGGCCTAAGCAATTAGACAGCAATAGGAAATCAAAGGGATAAAAATTGAAAAGAAAGAAGTAAAAACATCACTGTTTGCATATGACATCATAGTGTATGTAAGTGACCCCAGAACATCCACCAGAGAACTTCTACAGCTGAAAAACAAGTTTAGCAAAGTGGCTGGATATAAAATTAACTCAAACCAATCAGTAGCCTTCCTCTACTCTAAGGACAAACATGTGAAGAAAGAAATTGGGGAAAAATATCCTTCACAATAATCACAAACAATATGAAATACCTTGGTGTGACTCTAACTAAGCAAGTGAAGGACCTGTATGACAAGAACTTCAAATCGAGGAAGATTTTAGAAATTGGAAAGCTCTCCCATGCTCATTGATTTGAAGGATCAACATTGCAAAAATGGCCATCTTACCAAAAGTAATCTACAGATTTAGTGCAATCCCCATCAAAATTTCAACCCTATTATTCTTCATTGAGTTTGAAAGAGCAATGTGCAATTTCATCTGGAATAACAAAAGACCTAGAATAGTGAAATTCATCCTCAACCACAAAAAAACATCTGCAGGAATCACTATCCTTGAACTCAAGCTCCATTACAAGGCAATTGTGCTAAAAACTGCATGGTACTGGTACAGAGATAGGCACGTGGATCAATGGAATAGAATAGAAGATCCAGAAATGAGTCCTCACATATATGGTCACTTGATTTTTGACAAAGGAGCTGTAAACATTCAAGGAGAAAAGGAAAGCCTCTTCAACAAATGGTGTTGGTCCAACTGGCACTTAGTATGCAGAAGAACGAAAATAGACCCTTTCTTATCTCCTTGTAGAAATCTCAAGTGTGAGTGGATCAAAGATCTCCACATTAAACCAGATACACTAAAACTATTAGATGAAAAAGTAGAGAAAACCTTAGAACACATAGGCACAGAAGAAAATTTCCTGAACAGAATACCAATAGCTCGTGTTCTAAGCTCAACTATCGACAAATGGGACTTAATGAGATTGCAAAGTTTCTGTAAGGATAATGACACTGTCAAGAAAACAAAACAGCAGCCAACAGATTGGGAAAAGATCTTTACCAACCCCACATCTGATAGAGGCCTAATATCCAAGGTATACAAAGAACTCTAGAAGTTAGACACCAGAGAATCAAACAATCCTATTAAAAAATGGGGTACAGAGCTAAACAAAAAGTTCTCAATTGAGGAATATCGAATGGCTGAGAAACATCTAAGAAAGTTCTCAACATCCTTAGCCATCAGGGAAATGCAAATCAAAACAACACTGAGATTCCACCTCACACCAGTCAGATTGGCCAAGATCAAAAATTCAGATGACAGCAGATACTGGCGAGGATGTGAAGAAAGAAGAACACTTCTCCACTGCTGGTGGGGTCGTAAATTGGTCTGACCACTCTGGAAATCAGTCTGGCGATTCCTCAGAAAATTGAATATAGTACTAACTGAAGACCCAGTTATTCCACTTCTGGGCATATACCCCAGAGAAGCTCCAACATACAACAAAGGCACATGCACCACAATGTTCATAGCAGCCCTATTTATAAAAGCCAGAAGCTGGAAAGGACCCAGATGTCCTTTAGTAGATGAATAGATTTAAAAATTGTGGTATATTTACACAATGGAGTACTACTCAGCTATCAGAAACAATAACTTTATGAAATTCTTAAGAAAATAGATGCATCTAGAGAGTATCATCCTGAGTGAGATAACCCAGTCACAAAAGAACAGATATAATATGTAATCACTGATAATTTAATATTAACTCCAGAAAGCTCTGAATACCCCAGGAACAACTCATGGACTATATGAAGTTCAAGAAAAAATAAAAGCCAAAAAAAAAAAAAAAAAAAAAAAAAAAAGAAAAAGAAAAAGAAAAAGAAAGAAAGAAAAAAAAAGGAAAGGAAAAACCATCATGCTTAATCTTTACACACCAAGAAAACTTTGACTGTTTCCACGTTACATCTTGTTTTACATGTACTTTATGCTCATTGTAACTACTAAGATTTTAATGCATACTATCAATCCTTAAAAAAAATTCAAGTACTGACAAAAGTGTATTCATATATTTTTATGCAAAAATGTTTAAAATCTGTACCTTGATCTTTGTTTTTGTTTTTTTTTTTAAGAATGTTTTTAATTTATTTAATTGACTACAGGATACGCTTGAACCATTGTCCTGGTCTCTCCCAACCCACAGTGTAAGAAATCAATCAGAAAGGGTGTAGATGTATAAAATTCTGGGGAAGGGCGGGTGAAGCTTGTTTATCACCCACGTGTCAGTGTTACCACTTGGCCACAGAGAAATTCTATAGGATAGAAACAGCCCTTCAAATGAGATAACATAAGAGGCTGGAGTGTTTTTATTGAGCTTACACTCAAGGAAAGTGACCTTGTCAGTCCTTGAAACACTGGAAAAGCTTGTAACAATTGCCAAGTGGTGGCTCATGCATTTAACCCTTGAACTCTGGAGACAGAGGCAAGCATTTGAGGCCAGCCTGGTTTACAAAACAAGTTCTAGGTCAGTCAGGGGCTATACAGAGAAATACTGTCTCAAAATATGAAAAACCTCAAACACACAAATGAACAAGCTTGTAAGGAGCAGGGACCATAAGTACCTTGGTGCTCAGGGGGTTAAAAATAAGAGGAAAAAATTTGCTCCTTTTGTTTTTCATATTCTTGCACAGTGGAATGATAGAATTTTGCCTCCAGTGAGTTTAACTCTGAACGCATGCTTTCTCCAACATGTTAAGGAAGGTGGCTCAGATAACACAGAAGGCTTCAAGGACTTAAAAATAATAATTGAAAGTAACCTAGAAAGACTAATTCTGCTACCTGACATGGTTACCATTCTTCATTCTGTCAGATAAGGGTGAATGAATGTATCTAAACCTCTTCGTATACCTTTCTGAGCATTTAAAGTCCACCCTTCCTTGTCATATTCATCAAGAAATGACAATAATGGGGTTTAGCTCATTTCACTGTTAAGTACACAGCTGGCTCAGATTGAGAGTATTTGTCAACGCATCTTTATGATTTGAAGTTGGGAGGAAAGATGCTTTGGAAAATAAAGAACCTTATTGTGAGACTCAGAAATTTCATTAATTTCTTGGATAGCAGAATCAGGGCTCTTATTAAATATCCCATTGACAGAGAGTTGGATGTGGTGGCTAATGCCTTGGAAACTGGATTGAAATTGAAAATGACCTTCAAAATTTGAAGAAGTGGGAGGGCAGAGAAAGGGTGAAATTCAATAGCTGGAAAATTTGATGCGGGAGAGGAGCATCAGTATGCAGGACTGTTCCATTAAGTCTTCCAGATGGGAGAGGACCAGGTCTGCTGGCTAACGCTCATATTGCTGCTTCTATGATTGTTATTAAAAGTCACATCCAGAGTTCTCCAGGAGATAACGGCAGAAATCAATGCAGGAATAATTGATTTTCTTGCTTGTGTGAAAGACTAGGCGATTTAAACGGGCCGAGATTTGCCTGTAATGGCAAAATGCAATTGAGTCATGTTTAACCAGGCCTTTCAGCTCTGATATTATGATATTTAAGTCAGCCGCAGTCCTCTCCCCCACACACATCCTGATCCCACTGAAATTTCTAAATAAGCCCTGAGTGTCAGACATAGGCTCCTGTTTCCCAAGAATGAAAGAGATTTACTTCCTTGAATACCCATAGGTTTCCAAATTCTGGAGCCTCATATTTAATTCACATATAAAATTACAGAGACATGTTGATGTAGCATGAAATAAGATCACCTTGCTTAACTTTGCCTTTTGAACTTCATGATGATTGCTGGTTTTTATATTTGAGGTAGTTTATGCTTTTTCTTTTTCTTCTTTCCTTCCTTCCTTCCTTCCTTCCTTCCTTCCTTCCTTCCTTCCTTCCTTCCTTTCTTCCTTTCATTCCTTCTCCTCTCTCTCTCTCTCTCTCTCTCTCTCTCTCTCTCTCTCTCTCTTTTGTTTTTTAGCATGGGGGTGGGAATTGCATTTCAGGTTGCAAGACTAATAGGCACTTAGTGCAGCCTGTCCCTGTGTGTGTGTGTATGTGTGTGTGTGTGTGTGTGTGTGTGTGTGTGTGTGTGTGTGTGTGTGTTTCAACACAGAAGCCTTTGGGAAATTGCTTGTGGAAAAAAGAGGTCATTGTACTTAAAGGCTTCAAAACAGCTCACTATGACAAGCTGAATAGAGACTTTAACATTCTCAAAGTGTCAAAGTTTACTGCAGGGCGTGAACTGAAGTCCTCTGACAACTGTCTGGCCATCTGATGACCACAGTTATATCCCCTTAGGTTCAAAAGTACACAAAGCCTGGGCTTGTGTTTTGGTGAAGCAGGGACCCTATGAGCAGAGTGAGAAAAACAGACAGGGTTTTTTTTTTTAATATTTAAAAGGATAGATGGTATTGGTAAGGGCAGAGCTGCAGGCACAGGTCTGTATGACTGGGACATTCAGTGCCTTAGTCTAGACCCTTTCTGGTCATGGTTTGTCACTTTTCTTTCTCCTTCATTGCCCTTTCCCTTACTCTGGTTATCCATATAGCCTGTACGTGTGCCAAGTACCTTCCCAGCTCCTGGAAATACCCGAGACAAGCAGCCCACAGGCTCATGGAGTATTAGTCTTCACTCTATGATTGGTGTTTCCTGTTACCTTTGAGCCCATGGGAAGTAAGGTGCTGTGTTTGGAATAACCTTTTATCTTATGCCCGGAAAGAAAAAAAAGACACTAGTTCCTTTGAGAACCTCTCCCTATGACCTGCCTGTCAGACTGTCATAACCACTGTGTATTAGTCTGGGGACAAAGCCCTTAGTTCACAGACTCAAGAGAAAAGAGAAAATAAAGATTCAAATTCTATCAGCATACACACACACACACACACACACACACACATTGTGGATGCTCACACATGCACAGAAAGATTTTAAAATATTAATAATCAAGTTTATCTGTGTGTGTGTGTGTGTGTGTGTGTGTGTGTGTACATGTGTGTGCAAGCATGTGTACTCCAAAGTGCTGTTGTGAAGGTCAGTAGAAAAACTTGTGTCAGTTTTTGACTTGTACGTTGTTTGAGACATTTTCTCCTTGTGTGCCACTGTGTGATTGCTGGCCTGAGAATATCTAGCAATTTTTCTGTCTCGTTTTCCCATCTCCTCATAGAAGTGTCGGATTACAGATAAATATTACCGAGACTGGCTTTACATGGGTTCTGAGAATCCAAACTCGGGTCCTGTTGAAATAGCAAGATAATGCCCACTAAGCCACCTCTCCAGACATTGTGTGTGTGTGTGTGTGTGTGTGTGTGTGTGTGTGTGTGTGCGCGCACATGTGTGTGTGTGTGTGTGCGCGCGCACATGTATGTGTGTGTGCAATCATTACAGTGTAAGGCTACTCAGTTTGGCAAACACATCAGCATCTCTGAACAACAAAAACATTCTCCTATATATATATAGCACCCAGAAGTTTCACCAGTGATGTAAATTTATTTCTCAGACACAGCTTCATTGTTGAGGGCTGGAGAGATGGCTCAGTGATTACGCTACTTGTTGTTGCTCTTTCAGTGGATCTGGGTTCTATTTCCAGCACCCTCATGGCAACAGAAGTCCAGCTTAGGTTCCGGGGAATCTGAAGCCTCACCTGGTCTCTCTGGACTCTTGTGTGCACATGACATATATCAACATGCTCAGGCACTTACATATGCATAAAAATTACATGAATAAATATTTTCAAATGAAGCTCAGTATCACCCTTGTACCTTCTTCCCTTTCAAGACCTAACTAAGAATAACATTTTTCCTTATTATTTATATCCTTTAATTTCTGTTGTTTCATAATATCTTATTATCTTTTGTTACTAGGACTCTTTGGAGACTGGATGTTTACTCAATGTATTTTGATTTAAATCTGTGTCCTTATGATTTTATTGTGTTTAAGCATCATTGGAGGGAGAGCTCCCTTCTAATCACTATGTCTGACCAACTTCCCTGTGGTGCCTGCCTTCAGAATGCACAGCTTTCTATGTCTTTTAATGATGACATTAATTGTGACATCAGGGTAGGTGGTATCTGGAGATTCTGCATTTCGTATGTGTTCAGGCTTGGGAGTCTGGGCTGCACTTTCTGCATCTTACTCCTGATGCTCACTAGTCACAGGGAATTTGTCAACTACACCATCCTTCTTGCAGTTCTTTATGTATAAAGGGGAGCTAAATACACTCTAGTGGAAGGCAGTCTTTAAGCTTAGGCATTACGGTGTAAAATGTATTCAGAAAAGATATTTGCTGTCATCTTGCTGGGGAAAAAAAGTGAGAGTTTGGGAGTCATGCAGATTAGGGTTCAAATTCTGGTTCTCTCATTAACAATTACTTTAAAGCAATTTAGGATTTCTAACATATGGTGGCGGTCAACAGCTGCAATCTAAGTTATTTTAAGAAACTTAAAAAGTTATTTTGATTTTTTTCCTCTTATTTTTACTGTGGTAAAACACACATAAGATTTATTATTTTAAACAACTTAAAAGTCACATTTATTGTTTATTTAGTGTGTGTGTGTGTGTGTGTGTGTGTGTGTGTGTGTGTGTGTTTGTGTGTGTGTTTGTGTGTAGATGCTCTGTGTGCCAAAGTACATGCATGGACCCGAGGACAACTTGTGGCAGTTTGTTATCTCCTTGTGGGGATTAAACCCAGATCATTGTGCTCAGTGGCCTTTACCCTCCGAGTTTTCTTTTCTTGCGGGCCATATTTAACCATTTTACACTACAATCTATATGAGTCTGTAATCACTCCTATTCATATCTATAATTTTTAATGTGTAAATTTGAAATGTCATCCTCATTAAACAATTATTTTCCATCATCCCCAGCCTGTAGCCACCATGGAAGATATCCAATCTCTATGATTTGTTTAAGTGTGGCTTTCCTGAGATGGTGAAAGATTTGTCTCTTTGTATGAGGCTGCCACTTACTTCACATAGCTCCGTATTCTCAGGGTATATGTGAGGATTTTGTTCCTCTTTGAACCATCGTATTTCAGTGCATGAGTGTCTGTATATGCATGTGCGCATGTGTGTACACATGTATGTTTGTGTGTGTGTCCACGTATGTACATTTTGCTTACATATATGCACCTGAAGATAAACTGTTGGGACTATTGTAGGTTTCAAACAGCAGTCAAGCTTCCATGAACACTTGTTTAGATTTCTTGTTGTTTGTTTGTTCTAGTTTAATATTTTTGGCTTTTTCTAGCAATTATGCTCCAATGTGAAAAGATACAAGGTATCACATAGACAATGGGAGAAAACTGTTCCCAAACCAGGTATGAATTTCATGTAAATGTTAACAAATAAAGCATGGCTTGTGTGTGTTATGTGAGCACCAAAACAAGCATACACACAAACAAATGAAACCTTTGCAAATGCTATTATTTAGACAGTTAATCAAAATCAGCCTTCTTTCTAAGTGGAGGTGGGCTTGGTTAGTCCAGTTGTTTCAGAAACTTACAGTTTTAATACCACAGTGATCACCTAAACCACAGACAACGTTGACTTTTCTCTGGAAGAAAGTAAGCCATTCTAGTTCTCAATACTGCTGACTTGGTTTTCACTGAGAGTTATGTAGATTCTAAGGATATCTCACTGCTGTATCTCATGCTACTGGGCCTTCCCTGGACGACCAGTCTGGTTCTTCTGAAGTCCTTTCTGCCCCCCACAGTGCAGGGTCAGTCTTAAGGCACCACAGACCAGGCCCAACTCAGCAGGTAAATCTCAGGCAGGTGTTGCACCACACATACACACCAGTTCTCTATCCCAGAAGCTTCTGGCACCTTTTACCCTCCCTCATGGGCTCCTTAGACTGACTTCTGGATAAGAGGACAGGTGGTATGGGGGTGTCATCTCTGCTCTTCTGTAAACCCCCAGCGATATGTTCACAAGATGGTTCAAGGAATATAATTCACATTGGGAGGAAAGATACTCGTGTAAACACACTGGGTTTCCCAAGATGTCTACTCAGCTGCTGTTGCATGGTAAACACAGACCAGTGTGGTACGGACACAAAAAAATAACTTATGGCACTGAAATTTCCATCTTGTCTGACTTTCAGGTGTTGTCAACTATTATGGTTGTTTTTAAACTAATTTTTTAAGTTAACTGGATATTATAACAATGCAAAGATAAAGACAGAATGATTGGTGCAAATTTGTGGTTCCAAATACTTAAAAGGCTGAAGCAGGCGAATCTCTGATTTCGGCTTGTCTGGGTTATAGGGTAAGTTCAGAGCCACCCCAGGGAACCGAATGTGTAATCAGGAAATTGTCCCACAAGTGGGAGTACTTGAGTTTAGATCCTCAGTCAGCATCCATATAAAAGCCTGCATGATTATGTGAAATCACTACATTTGAAAGTCTTACTGTAGAGCAACATCTGGCCAATACAAGGTGCTAGACTGCGCCAGAAAGGAACTGAAAATTGCAATAGAGTCAGACATTTGAGCCGAGTCTTTGTCCACTTCGTGGAAAGTGTAGGAGAAGCAGAGTAAGAAGATGGAGTGGAGTGGGTGAGAAAGTCTCCTCAGAGCGCGAGAGGTGGGCAGCTATACTTGGTGAGATGGACAGGTGCTGTAGAAATGGCAGCTATACTTGGTGAGATGGAGAGGTGTTGTGGAAATGGCAGCTATACTTGGTGAGATGGAGAGGTGCTGTAGAAATGGATGTTGTTGGAAGTGTTTGAGAATTAGAAAGGACAGCTGTGTGGGTGCTAACCAGTAAATGTGGGAGAACGGCAGAAATAGTATAAGGAGTTACCACTGGTTTAACTGTAGTGGGCACTGATATTGTGCACAGTCATATTTAACCAGACTCTAGTTAAAGTTATGACTCATCCTGAGATCTGGCCACAGCCTCATGGTACAGAAGCCTTGAGAGGTGGGCTGGCTCCAGGGTACACTATTAGGAAATCTGGAGCACCTGCTGTTTGCATTTGAAAGAAAAGTGTTCTGAGATGCTTGACTCTTCCTGCATATAATGCACTGACCAGACAAGTTCTGGTCTTTCCTGTAGGCTGAAATAATAGTATCTCTACTCATGAGCTTGCCATCATTTTGTTCACCCGTGCTGAATGGAGTGTTTCCTTCTGTTTGGAGGAGTCATTATTTAGCGTCACCTGGTTAAATAAATGCATATGTTTATACCGTGAGTTCATTCCTTCAAAAATATTCATTAAAAAATAAACCTAAACAGTATCTATGAATAGTAAGACATTCTGTATATCATCCACTCAGGTCATAATGAGCACCTCACATCTGTTCTCTGTTGGAGACATATCTATATCTAATCTATTTCTAGAGCTACATCTATCTATCTATCTATCTATCTATCTATCTATCTATCTATCTATCTATCTATCTGGATTCCAGAGACTGAATCACTCACAGAGACATTCCCTGACCCAGGTACTTTAGAGATGAATTATATTTAACAAATATTTGTTAAACAGCTAAATAATAGGTTTTATTTAACTAACCAGAACTCTAACCTGGTTACAGAGTATAAAAAGTTAGGGGAAGGGGGACACTAAGTTTCATTAGAGAGTTTTAAAAATCGAGACAGAAATTTGTGGCCAACACTTGACTGGAGATCATTCATATTGACAAAGTTGCAGATTCCCTCCACTGCGCGCTTCTCCTGCTGCTATTCTCCCCTTTAATTCTGTACAAGCAGTGCTGTAGTCCCCACTGTGTGTCTGAAATGTAGAGAGTGAGCAGGCCTGACTCCATCTCCACAGCCATTTCCCACATCCCCTCAGACTCTGCAGCAGCATAAATCTCCGATAATGTGTCCAGGTTAGCAGAGTTACTTAAAGGAGAGGACAGTGTGTGCGGTACATTTATTAACATCATATATAACTGAACCGGAACTGTACAGCAGCTTTCTATTTAGTGAAAGGGGGAAGGGGAGAAAGTGCTGCTGAGCTTTACGAGTCTGGCTACGAACCCAGGAGGTGAATTATGCACCCAAATACCTCCTGTGTATCATAAACTGGAAGCTAATAAACCATCCTTAAACTGCACACAGTCTCTCCATTAGAAGAAATGGATCCGTTATTTCCTGTCTTTGGAATGGCATAGTAACGACTCTACTGAAACCAGACAAACCCAAGACCCAGAGAAGCTTGATGGATAATCTCAACAAAAGCTATTCTCCTCATATGAACAAGAGACAGGTCAAGCAAGAGCAAGGAAATGCTCCGTAGGCCCAGCTGGGGCTGGTGGGGTGTTAGCACCGAGGGGCTGAGGGTCAGATCTTTTCACTGCCATTCTCATCAGTGAGAGGCCTTGACCTTCCAGCTCTGCTAATTGAAGTTGCAGGTCTCAATGAGGCGGTTAAACAGGGAGCACAGCTAAGTACCGTCCTGCAATTATCTGTTTACATAGCTGCTTCCTTCCCATCACTGAGCCGTTAGGGGGGTGTTCGCTGTGCTGTAGTAATTCAAGTGTCCCCTCTCTCTCCATGACTCCTGGTTTTATAAAACTTACCCGAAATGAGCTTCTGTTGTCCTCTTCTCTCCTTGCGGTGGTGACAGCTACTAAAGTCCTCCCGTGCTCATCAGAATCCCAGTTCTGAAGCTCCAAAATTTAGGATCTTGGTTAATCAGTGGATTTTACTGAGGTTACTCACAGGAGCCAAAATGAACCAAGGACAGCACTCCACCATGGTGACATTCCGTGAAACCTGGAGCAAACTGCACAATTTGTAGTCCGTTCATCAGGTTACAGTGTCCCTTTCAGGTAACCTGGCTTGTCGGTGCCTCTTCTACGCACCTCTGCTTTGTTTGAGATTGCCTCTTAGCTATTTTCACTTATCTAAAAATGTGAAGAGAGGCCTGATGAATCTGGCCAGTGTCCCAGGACTTTTTGAAGATTTACTTATTTTACTTATGGAGCTTTAAAGAGCTTACCTACGAGGTGGAATTTCATGGAGATCCTGACGCTGCAGTTCTGTAGGACCTGTCCCTTCTCAGACTCTAGCAGTTCATCAGTGGGTAGATGTTGGGGTGGGCCATCTTAAAACCCTAGATCTGGGCCTGGGTGATATCTGATCTGGCCAGCCTGCCAGCTCTGCTGCACCCACACCCCGAGGCCGGCCCTCCAGCGCTGCCCTGGGTGTCTCATCCAATGCAGTCTCCTGCTCTCAGACCCGTGGCTTTGACTTACCCAGGACCCCGCCCTAACAGCCGACTCAACCTTACTGCGCTGCCCAGGGAAGGTGCAGAGCCCACTCCCCGGAGCGCTGCAGCAGGTGAGGGTCAAAGATGGCGCTTTTGCTCTCTAAACCCTGCTGTCGGTTCTCCTGCCTGCCAGACAAGGAGTGAGGTCGTGTAGGGAAGGCACACACCACTGCACAGCAGGTGAGTGGCAGGGCCAGTAGTTCTTGCACGCTCACACCAGCTCACACCATGGGGACAGCTCCTTAGAAAGTCCCACAACCAGGGCCAGCTCTATTGTGTTTCCTAGGCAGGTTGTGGAGCCTGCTCCCCGCTACTGTAGCTGGTGAAGTGACAGGGACAGCTCTCTTGCTCTCATGCTGTTGGGGCCAGCTCTCCCACAATGCCCAGGTAAGGAATGGGGCCAGTTCTTCACAGCCCTCGGGATGCCAACATGGCCCCAGGTAGCAGCCTAAATCAGTGATGTCCACCTGACCTTTGTTGGTAAAGACCCTCAACCCCTACCAGGTTCTTTCTCTGATTAGAGAATTTGAGCCAACAGTCATATCATATGCTAAAGGAGTCAGATGTGAGGAGGTTGGGGATTGATTACCAAAGGATACACTGGAGCAGGCTGTATGAATGCCTGGAGGGGAAATGATCACCACACCCATGTTTACTGTAAACAGTGGCAGTGTTCTTCAGAGGGGTTCTGTGTCTTGGGGAAGACAGAACCATGGCTCTCAGCACCCTGGATTTGACAGTGACTTTCATGCTCAATAAATAAGAACAGGGTTACCCAAATTCAAAGTACTGTGCAAGCACGAGAAAATAATCTGGTGACTTCAAAGCGTCTGCCCTTAGTCTGTGTAGCATGTGACCCACGGAATTATATGTAACTAGAGACCTAGGGTGGGGAGCACTGTTTTTCCTTTTAAAAAGCAAAAGCTAAAATAGGAATTTTTCTCTAGTGAAGAGTGTTTGTTTAAAAGAAATTAACCAAATGGGAATTTCTTATTCGTGTATTACAAAGTTAAAATCATGTCTACTACAAATATATTAAGAATGAAAATTTAAATGTGTAATAAATAGATTTTTATAGAGTTATTTAATTGGTCCTAATGTACTCATGAGTGGTATAATGATATTTTACATATTTCCTTATTCTGAAGTTCTGGCTTCTGTTTCTACAGGTTAAGCAGACTAAATTTGGATTTGAACTTTTCTAAAATTTGAAGATAACTTTATGATCTTTCTATTAAAAAAAAAGACTGACCTGAAAGATACCGAAGGGATGGTTGGATTCTACTTCCAGGGACCAGGGATAACCACTGTCTAGGACACTCTAAACTATAATGAGTGCCCCCTACCCCGTGTATTGTGTTAAACGTCTCTGGAAACATCCTGAAGGACACATTTAAAAGTCAATGTCCTAGGTGATTTCAAACCCAGTGAGACTGACAGCTAAGACCTACTATGAGAGTTTGCATTTGTTCTTAAGGACTATGCAATTTTACTTTGTGAAATAAAATTTTCTTCCTATCAGTGTAATTTGATATATTTAAAATTTTTGTATTCTATACTACAAATGCTCCATAATTTGATTAGACATAAAATAATAGACATTTGTTTCAGATATCGTGATATTACAAGCTGCAAGAGGCAGCTATGTGTAACTTTTTTTTCGTATTTTATTTATTTACATTTCAAGTGTTTTCCTTTTTCCTGGCTTCCCCTCTGGGAACCCCTTATCCCACTAACCCTCCCCCTGTTACTATAAGGGTGCTCTTCCATCTATCCACCCACTCCCACCTCCCAGTCCTGGCATTTCCCTACACTGGGGCAATTGAGCCTTCCCAAGACCAAGGGCCTCTCCTCCCATTCATGTCTGACAAGATCATCCTCTGCTACATATGTGGCTGGAGCCATGGTTCCCTCCATGTGTACTCTTTGGTAATTATTTAGTCCCTGGGAACTCTAGGGGGTGGGGAGGTGTCTGGCTGGTTGATATTGTTGCTCTTCCTATGAATTACAAACCCATTCCTTTGTCTAATTCCTTCACTGGGGACCTCCTGCTCAGTCTAATGGTTGGTTCAAGCATCTGCCTGTATATTTGTCAGACTCTGGCTGAGCCTCTCGGGAGACCGCTGTACTAGGCTTCTGTCAGCAAGTACTACTTGGCATCCATAATAGTGTCTGGGTTTGGTGTCTGTGTATGGTATGGATCATCAGGTGGGGCAGTAACTAGATGTCTTTCCTTCAGTCTCTGCACTATAGTTTTCCTCCCCTGATTATTTTGTTCTACCTTTTAAGAAGGACTGAAGCATTCATGTTTTGATCTTTCTTCTTGTTGAGCTTCATGTAGTTTTATGTAAGTTTTTTAAAAGCCAGTTTTCTCACCAAAGAAATTTCTGAATATCCCGACATACCAAAAAAGCAAGATTTGGATTTAAAATCACATCTCATGATGATAATAAAGGACTTTAAGAAAGACATAATTAACTCTCTTAAAAAATACAGAAGGACACAGGTAAACTAGTAGAAGCCCTTCTGTATTTCTTTAAGGGAGAAAACACAAAATTCCTTAAAGAATTACAGGAAAACTCAACCAAACAGGTGAAGAAATTGAACAAAATTATCCAGAATATAAATGAAAATAGAAACAAGAAATCACAGAGAGATAAACCTGAAAATAGAAAACCTAGAAAGTGATTAGGAGCTATAAATGCTGGTATCACCAACAGATTACAAGAGATAGAAGACAGAATCTCAGGGGCAGAAGATACCATAGAAAACATTGACACAATAGTCAAAGACATTGCTGGTGGGATTTCAAACTGGTAGAACCACTCTACAAATCAATCTGTGGAAATAATTTTACCTGAAGAACCAGCTATTTTATTCCTGTGCATATACCAAAAAATACTCTACCATACCACAAAGACATGTGATTCATTATATTTCTAGCAGATTTATTTGTAATAGCCAGAAACTGAAAACAACACAGATGTCCCTCAACTGAAGAATGGATACAGAAAATGTGGTTCATTGACACAATGAAATATTATTCTGCTATTAAAAACATAGAAATCATGAATTTTGTAGGTGAATAGATGGGACTACAAATATCATCCTGAGTGAGATAACCCAGATCCAAAAGTACATACATGGTTATGTACCATAACCAAGTAGGTTTTATCTAGGTATGCAGGGATGGTTCAATATATAGAAATCTATCAATGTAATCCACTATATAAACAAACTCAAAAAAAATCACATGATCACCGCATTAGGTTCTGAAAAAGCATTTGACAAAATTCAACACCCTTCATGTTAAGTCTTAGAAAGATCAGGAATTCAAGGCCCATACCTAAACACAGTAAAAACAACATACAGCAAATGAGGAGCCAACATCCAACTAAATGGTGAGAAACTTGAAGCAATCCCACTAAAATCAGGGACTACACAAGGCTTCCTACTCTTTCTCTACCTATTCAATATAGTACTGGAAGTCTTGGTAGAGCAATTAGACAACAAAAGGAAGCCAAAGAGATAAAAATTGGAAAGGAAAAAGTCAAAATATCACTATTTGCAGATAATATAATAGTATACTTAAGTGACCCCAAAACCTCCACCAGAGAACTTCTACAGCTGAGAAACAACTTCAGCAAAGTGACTGAATTTAAAACAAATCAGTTTTCCTCTACTCAAAGGATAAACAGGCTGAGAAAGAAATTAGGGAACTGACACCCTTCACAATATCCACATGTAATATAAAATATCTTAGTGTGACCCTAACTAAGCAAGTGAAAAATCTGTATGACAAGAACTTCAAGTCTCTGAAGAAGGAAATTGAAGAAGATATCAGATAAGATGACAAGATCACCCATGCTTATGTATTGTAAGAATCAACATAGTAAAAAATGGCCATTTTGCCAAAAGCAATCTACAGATTCAGTGCAATCCCCATCAAAATTCCAACTCAATTCTTCATAGATTCAGAAAGAGCAATTTGCAGATTTATTTGGAACAACAACAACAAAACCAGGACTTTGAACACAATTCTCAACAATAAAAGAACTTCTGGGGGAATCACCATCCCTTACCTTAAACTGTATTACAGAGCAATCATGAAAAAAACTTCATGGTAGTGGTACAGAGACAGGAAGGTATACAATGGAACAGGATTAAAGACCCAGAAATGAACCTACACACCTATGGTCACTTGATCATTGGCAAAGACACTAAAAATACTAAATGGAAAAGACATCATTTTCAACAAATGGTGCTGTTTCAACTGGCACTCAGCATGCAGAAGAATACAAATCAATCCATTCTTATTTCCTTGCACAAAGCTTAAGTCCAAGTAGATCAAAGACTTCCACATGAAACCAGGTACACTGAAACTTTTGGAAGAGCAAGTGGGGAACTTAGAACACATAGGCACAGTGGAAAATTTCCTGAACAGAACACCAATGGCGTATGCTCTAAGATCAAGAATAGACAAATGGACCTCATTAAAGTGCAAAGTTTCTGTAAGGCAAAGGACATTGGTAAAAGGACAAAATCAGCTTAAAGGGTCTGCAAGCCCATGTGAAGAACAAAATATCAATTACCCAAACCCACCACAGCTCCCGGGGACTAAAACACAACCATTGAGCACACATGGAGAGACCCATGGCTCCAGGAGCATATGTAGCAGCGGAAAGCATTGTCTGGCATCAATGAGTGAAGAGGCCTTTGGTCCAATGAGGGCATGTTTTCCCACTGTAGGGGAATGCTAAGGCGCTGAAGTGGAGAGGGTGGTTGGGAGAGAGAGCACCTTCATGGAAGCAAGGGGAGGGGGAGTGAGGATGGGAATTGGGGAAAAAGGGATAATATATGAAGTGTAAATACAGAGAATTTCTAATAAGAAAAGAAAAAAAAGAAGATATACAAAGTGAAATCAGATATATTGTAATTTTTTTTTTTTTGACTTGGGGTTTGAATTGAAGCCATGGGTTTTAAAAACTGAGTAATAACTTTAGGGTATGGGAAAACTCATTGCTAATGACATAATGCTTTGAAAAGATCTGAGCTGCTGAGTTGTCTCAGTGGGCAAAGGTACCTGCCACACTAACCTTGAAAAGTTGAATGGATTTCCAGTATGCCCATGGTAAAGGAAGTGAATGGATTTCCACAAGTTATCTTCTAATGCCACACATGCACAAAGGTGCATGTGGACACATACTAAGTAAATAGCTTTTAGAGGGTTAGATCTTTGACATATCTAAAAAGCATAATTACAATCTTGCTCAGTTTTGACTGAAGAACAGTTTTATACATGGACCTAGTAGCCCATGTGGCAGCAAGGTCTATAAGAGGAAAAGTCTATTCAAATAATTTCCATCATGATTTCTAAGCTCTTCCCCCAAATATCTCATAATGACCCTGTGGCTTTAGAAATAACATCCATATTTACTGTGTACAGATGTAAGTTGTCACTTCAACCAAAAGGACCACTGACTAGTGTAGGATCTTTTAGGTGAGAAAGTAAATGGAGTTTTGTCTAAACTCTACTCATGATTGAGGTCAGCTGTGTTCTTGAGCAAACCTTACGGTCATTTTCCATTTCTATTAGAACAAAGCATGGATCAGAAATTATATAACTAATAGTTAAAACAACTCTTATAGGCCCTTTATGTGAGAGTTATTGTCACTGGAAAGGCCAAATGGAAACATCTGAATTACACTTTCTGGCCAAGATAACACTGCATTCTATCAGTCTGACTAAGATTAACACTGCCCTTAAAGACGCAAAAGATTTGGAAGCAGTGGTCCCTTTTGTATCTCTGATTACTCCATTGGTCCTGTCTCTGCAGAAATCAAAAGAAACATGGAAGATAACTGTAGTAAAGATCACAGTATGTTTAACTAGGTTACAATCTGTATTTCAGTGTGGGGGCATGATCATTCTTAGACCAGATTAATAAAATCACACTTGGGAGATAGTGAGATGGCTTGGTGCAAACAAGTACTTGCCCCCAATCCCACATGATAGAAAGAGAGAACCAATTTCTGCAAGTTGTCCTCTGATCTCCACATATATGTGTGACATCTCATACATACATCTATGGATACACATGCACACATACTCATACATACATATACACAAACAAACACACAAATGAATGTAAAAATTCAATTTTACTGATACATTTCTTTTTATAACAATTATAAGCAAGGTAATAGAAGCAATGTACCCTCATTTAAGCAAAAAATATAATTGCCACAAGACTATGTCAGTCTTGTCTTCTCCCCACCCCACCTCTCTGTCTCATGGCAGGGATGGCTACGTAACAATCAAAGAAGATAGAAGAAGATGGCTGAGAAGCTGACTACCTTTGGAGGACTCATGTTTTCCAGAGGTTAGGCAACAAGTGACAAGATAACTCGGGGACACACCAAGCAATAAAACTTTTAGAGTTTTAGTGGGTACTAGGATGTTCTTTCCATTATGAAGCTTCACTATCTCCTCACACACCCACTAAACTCATGCAGGAATGCCTCCCCTGGTTTTGTAGTGTGTTAGGTGGAAGCTTTCAAAATTTAAGAATACTCGGCAACAGATCCGGGATGACGTCCAATGAGTTATACTTTTTCAGTCAAATCATCCAGAAAATGGTGTGGTTTTGTAAATATTACTGGTAAAGAAAAAGGTAATGCAAATTTTATGGTAAGCCTTCTGGGGAAGGCTGAGCACCAAGAAAGATAAGCAAAGAATCTATAGCATTCTTAACAGGAATTAGATGCTTGGATTTAATAAAATTATTAATGACATGTATGAAGATGTCTTGATGCAATCCACCATTTGCTACAATTAATATATACTATAAAAATGGAAGAAAACTTAGATACCTTGTAAGGAATGGCACCTTGGCAGAGGTTCCAGATAGCTGGCCATGCATGGAGCATCAAGTATTGATTTATCAGGATATGAGTTTTGTTCTGGTGGACAGGGCAGCTGGTACATCAGAGGGCTGGTTATAGTGATGCCTAAGATGTAAATAAATGCTCAAATCATGGACAGCTGGGGTGTGGGTCAGTGGCAGAGCATTTAGTGTGGGTGAATTCCCAGTGTTCTATCCTCAACACTAAATGACAATGATTATAGACTGGAGATTTCATAAACAACTCGAAATCCTCAAGTTTGGATAGAATGGGGCCAGTGAAAATAGATAACAGTTGTATAAATTTAATAGCTGGAGATAAGAAGTTGGATTTCTTTGGACTCAAGGCTCCTGCTCTTTGGAGCTTTTCCTTATAGGTTATAGGTGTGTGATGTGTTGTGAGCTTTTGGTGCCTAGCTTCCTCATCCCAGTGAAAAAAGACATTCTTTAGTTATTCTAAACCATTTCCAAACAACAAACTGGTAGACCACGGGCTTGTTTCTTATATGTCTTCCTTTTGGTGACTTTGGTTCTACTCTGCACACTGTGAAGCTCCTGAAAGCATTTGGTTTGAGGAAAATTTTCAGTTTAATAAATTATATTAAAAACACATTTATTATGTATTTACTTACCACATTTGTGTCTATATGTAACTGTGTTCCACAGAGCACCTAAAGAGATAAGAGGAGAACGTGAAGGAGTCAATTATTTCCTTACACGTGGATCATGGAGGTTGAACTCAGGTCACAATGTCTTTATTTGCCTTCTCACCATCTTTATTCTCATATCTATTGTGATGGAAAGGCCAGTCATGCACCAGTAAGTCTGTGACCACTGTGAATGGATGTCTCTCTATACATTGTTTGAAATTCCCTTTTATTGTGCTTTTGTGTTTTCTGTGATGGAACTGGAGATGGAACCAAGAGCTCTGTGAATGCCTGGCCAGCTCTCTGTCGTTTTGGTACTTCCGTGCCCTTAGGTTGATTTTATGGTAGTGACATAAGTGTAAGGAATGAGTGAGTTCCTTAAGTGAGAAGTGTAAGGAATCTTGTGGAGTTCAGATGTGACTCCACAGTCACATCTGTGACTTAGATGTATTCAGTACATCTAGGGCTGTGAATCTGTCTGTGTTGAATTTTTTTGAAGAATTTTTCACATAACCCACGCTATATTTGAGTGTGATGAAAAAATAGAACATACTAGATTTTTACTATGGCCATGGTTATAGGAAGCAGGCATAACTGCCTAATTGTTTACACTCTAGACCCTTTACTAAGCATTTTTTTTAAGTAGCCATTAGAGTGCCAAGACAGAAGTGAGAGGCGCTGACCTCAAGTTGATTGGGATTCACCTGTGGACACTATCTCCTGATATTCTAGCTTTAAGCAGGCAAATGGATGCTTCTCACATGGGCATGGTTGGAGTAGAGCTGGCACAGAATGCTTGGGTGTGAATTCATTTCCAATTCCTCATACTTTTTTTCCTTTCCTCTTTCGTTTGCCACATCTCTTAAGTTTTCCATGTTGGCACTTAGTATTGGTTCTGAAGCAAGACAATATGGTAACTTTTACAGTACACTGTACACATGACAAATGCCTGCAATTTCCGGTGGATCTATTTCATGGGGACTTCTGTCTTTGAAAAAAAAAAAAAAACAGGAACTAAAACAGCTCAATTAGCAATTGTTTTGAACATTCATTTTTTTTTTGGACCCAAGGATATTTGGCTAATTTTACAGTTGGCATTAGCTGTAGTCATTACTGAATGTCTCCTGCATAAATTATGGGCATATTCAAAATGTGAAAATTCTCATTTCAGCAGTAGCAACTCAAGTGGAAAACTGAAAATCCCTAAACAGAAAATTAGCAAACATTTGTTCTGTCAGATCTCAAGCATGTGGTGTTCTGTTCCTTCCTGAAGAAAATTACCCTGGCCTTCCAGCCAAGGCATGCAGTTATTTTACAACATCTCAAGGGAAAGGCACCCCATGGCAACCAATGACTCAATTATTTAATCATGAAAGACAAGGGCTTAAATAAGAGAGATAAAAATGTTTTCAGGAACAGTCGCTGGGGACTCCAGGTTTTGGGGAGAGTTTTGTATAATTGAGTCCCGCTCCGTACTCTGAACATCAGTGATGTAGAAATGATGTAGCTAAGGGTGCACCCGACGTTTGGACAAGATGAAAGTCCTAAATATCAGGCAGTTTGCTCTTTTGCTAAGAAAAGCAAACAAGCAAGCCAGCAAGCAAGGGAGCAAAGAAGGAAGGAAGGAAGGAAGGAAGGAAGGAAGGGAGAAGACAGACAGAAAGAAAGACAGAAAGAAAATAGCTTGTCTGCTGATATTGTTTTAATAATTTGTAACATTTCCACACAACGTTAATTCCCTCCCTTCTCCTCTTGAAAGTTTAAAAATGTGCTTTTGTGCATTTGATGATTATAGGAGTTATACATGCTAATATTTTGTTGAAATTTAACATTATAGACTTTATTATAAAATACATGCAAGAAAAATGCCTCTTCTTTTAAATGAGAACATAAAATTTATCCTCTATTTTTATCTTGTGTCTACTGACAATGCTAAAGTTATTAAGAAAGCACTAAGTAAATCTCTGCTTTAGAGCTAAAGGCCTGATTTATAAAGCTCAGGGATTTGACAAGCACAGAGTGTGTCCACTAGTGTTGACTTTTTGTTTTGCTGGTTATTTCAGTTTGTTTTGTTCAACATCGAAGCTAAAGCCATATAATAAATGGTTCATTAAGGAGTAGTTGAGCAAAACAACGTTTTTGTTAGATGTCAAGAGGTGTTGAGCCTAAATATGAGTCACCAGAAGGAAGTGACCAACGTGTTGGCTGCAGGAAGCCCTGTTTTCCCATCCCTGCTACAATTTCCAATTACGAGGAGGTAATTGAGAGAGACTTCAGCAAATATGAAGAAAGAATTAATAAAAATTATGGGGAGGTAGACCTTTAGGTTCCTTAGGAGCTTTGCCTGCCCTCAGAGTTACATAGCCACAGCACCCCTATAGAGAGATTTGTGGCCATCAGTTATGTAGGGGCAATACCCTAAGCCCTTCCACATGTAGATGAGGGATTGCTAACATCGAAGACCAAGCCAGTAGGAAGCACCTACTATTAGACTACCCCAAACTACCCCAAAACTGTATATAAGATCTTATCCAGAAGGGACAAAGGTGTGTGAGAATTACTCCATAGTCCGATAGAGACAGTCTGTCATAAGAGCTGTAACACTGGCAAGGAAGTGAACCACTCTCCTTAAACTCTCACCACCAGACGCTTCCCTGAATCCCAGCCTTCTACTGGCTCAGCCCATCTCAGCTTAGTGTAGTCAGCGCAGCATCTCAGAGCCATAGCAGTAGAGGTGGAGGTGGCAGAGGCAATTTCCCCTCCCTGCTCACGCCCTTTCCCCTTTGCTTGAACCTGGCCTGACCAGACATCTCTGTGAATAGCCACAGGCTCACAAGAAATGACCCAAACTATTCAGTTTTGAGTGAAGTCAGGAAGATGAACCAAGATTCCATTTTTTTTTCTTTCTTTGCAAAAAAAAAAAACCAAAAAGCCACATGTGTAAAGTGTATCTAGTTCTTGTCTCTAGGAGTCAAAGGAATTGAGGCTACACCCAGAGCTTTTGTCATGCTCCAAGGTTCAGCAGTGAGAGACCAGCAGAGGAGGTGTGGTGGGGAAGAACCTGAGTAGCATCTCTCAGGATCCCGTAATGCTTCAGGGATGCCTGCAATATCATAGACCTAAGCCACAGTTCCAAAAGGGCTGAAAATCCTGAATTTCCAAATCTCAAACCTAAATTGACTGCGTTTCCCTTGAATGGGCTGAATACATCTGGAAATACACTAGATAAAATTTCTATTACCTGGTAAAGAAGTAGATATTTGAGTCAGAAAGTCAGGGCAGGGGGAAGAAAAAAAATGTATAAGAAAATTAGATTTTTTTATATTTGTGTTTACGACCTTTAAAATTTACAATAACTTGAATTGGGTTCAATATCCTTATGGATATTCGCATATATGACTGAAATACGTACATCCCACTAAAATCCTTCCAAGCTCTCTCTTTGCCCTGGGGCAGTAATGCATTTTCCTCCACACTCAGACACTATCCAAAATTCAATTTATTCTTTTAACGATGCTTATCACTTCGCATAGTTTGCAGTGTTTGTTTATTATAAATGCATCATTTGTGAATTGTACAACAGACTAGAAAGGCCAAGTTGCTGATAAATGGCGAACCCAAGTTGTATTTTCACATTTTCTTACTCAGATTCTTAGCACATCAACTTTTGTGAATTTAGAGGTTCCCAGTCCTAGTGATATAGAGCCACCCTGGGCAATTTTAGAAATGAAAGAGGCAATGACGTACTGTCTTAAAACCATGTACGTCAGGGCCAGACAGCCTATTCTTCCTTGTATGACTCCCAGTTTTCTTCTCTGCCTTCCTTAGTGCAGAACTCTTCTTTTCTTTCAGTCCTTACCTGTTGGTCCAGTGCCTTATGCAATACAGCCTCTGCCTTAGCCCCTTTGGTTCCTATGACTGACATAGTCTAAACTTCAGCCCATTAGCTTTTCAGGTAAACCAGTGACAAGATAATGCAGTCAATAGTGGGACTCACATGATAAAAAAACTTCTACGCAATTGATTTCCAACTCTTATCTTCTCTTATTACTTTGCTGATCAAAAAAAGTGAGAATATGCTTTTGCATAGTGAATAAAAGCCTTGGAGGTGGAAATCCCAGCCTGCAACATCATGACAGTCATTAGCTGGTGAGCTGTAAGAAACTTAATTTTTATTTGTTTGTAGTGAGTCTAGGAAATATAAAAGAAGACTCTGTTCTCTACTTAGTGGTAGTTGGAATAAGAATGGCCTTTATAGACTCATGTTTGTGAATGCTTCACCTAAAGACAATGGCTATGTTAGGAATATGGCCTTGTTGGAGTAGGTGTGGCCTTGTTGGAGGAAGTGTATCATTGCAGAGGCAGGCTCTGTGGTCTCATATGCTCAGACTAGGCCTAATGTAGCAGTCTCCTACTGCCTATGGATCAAGATGTAGAACTCTCAGATCCTTCTCCAGAACCATGTGTGCCTGTATACTACCATGCTTCCTGCCATGATGATAGTAGACTAAACCTCTGAAACTGTAAGATAGTCCCAAATAAATGTTTTTCTTTATAAGAGTTGTCACATTCATAATGTCTCTTCACAGTAATGAAAACCCTAAATAAAATTAAAGTTGGTACCAGGGACTAGGGTATTGTTGTGATAGGCCTAATCATATTTTTGTTTGGAGTAATGTAGACTTTGGGGCTTACAACTGGAAAAGCATTTGAATGTTTTAAGTAGGTCTTGATGGGACATCCTTGTAGGGACATAGACTACAGTGGTGCTGAGGGTGGATCAAGAGGTTTCAGAGAAGTAGAAAGTTAATATGTGGCCTGAAGACTATTCTTGTGATATTTTGGTAAAGAATATGGCTGCTTCTTGTTCTTGTTCAAAACGTCTGTCAGAGACCATAATCAAAAGTTTGGGTTAATTACATTGGCAGAAGAAATCTCAACATAGCCTAGGATAGACTCTGTTGTACAGTTACTAGTTTCCACTCTTATAAATATCTATAATAAAAAGAAGAATGCTGAACAAAGGAAAATAGAAAATGTGTAGTCTGAGGAGAAAACATTCACCAAGAAGTGAAATGGACCTAATCCTGTGTCCAAGAAAACAGTTTAAAAATATAGATATGAGAGTGGAGACCACAGGGCAAGACCTCACCCACTCAAGCTTTTAATTTATAAGAAAGAATTAAAGAACAGCTTAGGTCCAGGCATGGTGACTGTAGTATACCTTTAATCACATCACTCAGAAGGCAAAGACTGGCTGATCTCTAAGTTTAAGGCCAGTCTGCTCTACAGGGCAAGTTTTAGGCCTGTAAAGCTTAGATAATGAAGGAAATGATCAAAAACAGAAAACTGAAAAAGATGTAAGTAGATGAAAGGGGCAATGTTCCAGTCCGAGCAAGCAGCAGAACTTGTCAGCTTTGGCAACCCGGTTCTAGTTTTAGAGGCAAGACTAGAAGAAAGGGGTTATGGAATCTCCCTCCCTGACTAAGGAAAGCTGCAGAGGCCAGGCATGTCTTAGGCATGTACCTGAACTGAGGCCATTGTGTGACCCTGTCAAGGTGAAGCTTGAATTACCTTGGAGACTCCAAGATGTCGAAGATGAAAGTTGTGGGATACCTTATAAGCATCGCTGCTAATAGGGGGTAGAACCAGCCCAAGAGAAATATATGTGGCGGTCAACAAAGCTGAAAGGAGTTGGATATTTGAAGAGTTGTTTGATATAGAGATGCAAAGCTTGAAGTTTAAGCAGTTCATTTTGGGTCTTTTCTTTTTCCAGTATTTCCTCATTTGTGCTTCCTTCTCTATGTTATGGAATGATAGTGAATATCCTGTGCATTATATGTTGGAAGTGTATGATCTGTATTTTGATTTTGGTTTTACAGGAGATTACAGTTAAGGGTTGCATGAATCTCAGAAAAGACTTTGAACTTTAGATTCTTAAATGAGTTTAAGACTGGTAAGGACTATGGGAACTTTTGAGGTTCAGGTAGATGAATTTTGTATTTTGTCATGGCTACAAGCCTATGAAAGTCAGGAAAATGGAATGTGGTGGTTTGAATAGTAATGGCCCCTATAGACTCATGCGTGTGAATGCTTGGCCCATGGTGAGTAGTGGCATTATTAGGAAATGTGGCCTTATTGGAGGAAGTGTGTCATTGTGGGGACAGACTTTGAGGTCTCATTTGCTGAAGCTAGGACTAGTGTAGCAGTCTGCTTCTGCTGCTGGTGGGGTCAAGATGTAGAACTCTCAGCTCCTTCTTTAGCACCGTGCCGGCCTGTGCTTCCTGCCATGACGGTAACAGACTAACCTTCTGAAATTGTAAGCTATCTCCATTAAATGTTTTTCGGTTTAAGAGTTGCTATGACCATGGTGTCTCTTCACAGCAGTAGAAACCCTAAAGAAAATGACACACTCTTTCAATTTATACTTAATTTAAGCAGTTATAACAATAAGTTCAGTTACAGGGAGTACATTCGTGTGTGTGTATGTGTGTGTGTGTGTGTGTGTGTGTGTGTGTGTGTGTGTATGCACATATGTGTCTGGTTTTTACTTTCTAAAATTGGTATCAAAATGTATACTCATTGGATGAGGTTAGGAAACTGGGTAATAAACCAGGAAGAAGGCATTAAGCAGGCATTTTTTAATCTGATTCTTCCTTTCATGTCCCCAATGTTTTATTGCTGTTATGCCTAGATGCTTCATCTTGGAAACTAGTAGAAAGCTTAAGTCTTAGTAAGTTATCTACAGTCTCTGCATCAGATCCTAGAAGCTGTGTTTGCTTTTCTAGAAGATATGGGGCAGTGGTTATGTAGTTGTTTAAATGCAGGTCCAATTTTGTCTGTCTTCTGTATTAGCTATGTGCCTGTGAGCAAGTGCTTTCTTCCTACCAGTCTTATTTCCTAGCTGTCAAGTTGGTATGATATTTTAGTATAGACATTCTTTTTCCAGCTATGATGTGATAGAAAACAACTCATTACATTTTAACATTTTATTAGCTTTTATTACAAAATCTCAGGTTTGGTATGACATTTCCTGCACAGTCTGTTTTGGTTGTTCCTCCTCCCTTCCACACCTCTCCCAGCTTGTAATCCTCTGTCATTTTGGCCCCGTTCTTTTATAAAGCATATATTTATACTGGGGGAAAAGAGGCTCCAATTAGGAGGCAACTAAGGAGGACAATAAAATTTATAAGAAACATATCCCCTTTTACTAAAATGGAATGATTAAATGACCATATTGTATTAGCTCTATTAGGAAATATTTAGAGGGGGTGGGCACGTGCCAAAGTGGTTAAGAAAACATGCTGCTCTGTAGATAGCTAGAGTTAAGATCTCAGCACCTACCTGGATGCTAACATCTGTCTGTGACTCCAATTTTGGAGGACCTATAGCCTGTTTCTGCCCTTCCCAGTCATACTTATGGGATATAAACACACGTGCAGGCACTTATACACATAAAACTAAGTAAATCTTAAAATATGAAATATTTTGAAAATAACTAAGGAAATAGAAGTAGAAGGTTTAAGGGTTCAAGGCCAATATAGGTTATATAATGGAATTCAGAGTGGCCTGCAACATATAGTGAGAGTGATCTCCTCATCTCCTCCCCTCCCCTCCAAGTGCCTGTCCTCCCCTATATTCTCCTTTTCTCCATGAATTCCTTTCTTTTCCTTCTCCTCTATTCCCTTATACTCTCCTCCATCATACTCTAATTCTCTTTTTTTCTCTTTCTTTTTCTTTTGCCTAACATCCTCTCCTCCCTCTCTTATAGAATGTTTGAAAACAACACTAATTTCTTTAAGCTTGCTTAAAATAAGAGATATTAAAATTTAACCCTGAAATGTTGTTAAGGCTTTGTGGAATGATTGAATGAGAGTAGGGCAGAGAACTCAAGAAAGTAGACACTAACAATCCAAATAATCCAATTAAAAATGGGGTACGGAGATAAACATAGAATTCTCAACAGAGGAAGCTCCAATGGCTGAGATGTACTTAAAGAAACGTTCATCATCCTTAGTCACCAGGAAAATGCAAATCAAAACAACCCTGAAATTCCAACTTATATCCATCAGAATGGCTAAGGTCAAAACTTCAAGTGATAACACATGCTGGTGAGGGTGTAGAGCAAGGAAACACTCCTTCATTGCTTGTGGGATGGCAGACTTTTACAACAACTTTAAATCCAGAAATTTCTCAGGAAACTGAGAATAGTTCTACCTCAAAATCAAACTATACCACTACTGAGCGTATACTTAAAAGATGTCCCATTATACCACAGAGGAACTTGATTAACTGTGTTCATAGCATCCATAGCAGCTTTAGTCATAATAGGCAGAAACTGGAAACAATCTAGATGTCCTTGAACTGAAGAATGGATAAAGAACATGTGGTAAGTCTATACAATGAAATACTATTCAGTTGTTAAAAACAAAGGCATCATGAATTTTGCAGGCAATTTGACAATATCATTCTGAGTGAGGCAACCCAGGTCCAGAATAACAAATGGACTTATAAGTGGACATTAACCAACAGTGCACGATAACCATTCCACAACTCATATACCCCAAACCCGTATAATGAGGAGGTCCCAAGGGAGGATGTGCAAATCTCATTTAGAAATAATCATCAGAAGTAGATAGAGAGAGAAATGAATGGGAGAAGGGGTGCGGTGAGGAAGGAAAAGAGGATGGTAATCATGTGTAGGGAAAGAAAGAATAGGAGAGGGCTGGGAATGAGGGTGGAATTTAGCAGGAAATGATCATCTCTGGTGACTAGCTGAAGACCTGGGACAGGAGATGCTGTGAGGATACACTAGTTGAGATGCCTACCAGAACAGGATATAGAGGTGGAAGTGGACAACTCCTGTATCCAAGCAGTACTTTCAGAGGAGGGAGGAGGACATCCAGTACTGCTGTGATCCAGTCAGCTCTGAGAAAGGTAGCAATGGATGGTATCAGCAGTTTTCAAGAGCAAAAGTTGTTTACTTTTGGTAATATTTACCTTTCTTAACTCTTCATTATTCTGTGGCCAAAAACACTTGTATATTAATCTGTAGAAAATCTTACTAATAGAGTAGGCTAATGACCAGGAATCATTAGGCTATGTAATGATGACAGGAAAAGTCACATCAGCAGCAATAAGCAATCCTGGGATAAAATCTTTTGGGACTTTGCCTCAGAGCTCACCCATTATAGGGCATGCAAGACAGTGGGCCATCTACAGAAAACTACCTTACATGCATTTACCCTTTCCTTGATGCCTTCTGACAACCCACAAAAACTTTAACCCAAAATTTGTCTTACCTGGAAGATGTGTAGGAATGAAAGTGGAGCTGAGGGAATAGCTAACTAAGGACTGCAAGTGAGTGGGGTCAAGGACAACACAAGAAGATTCACAGCATCAACTAACCTGGAATTATGGGTGATTACAGAGCCTGGGATACCAACCAGTGAGCATGCAGGAGTTGGATCTAGACCCACACCCCTACACATTTATAGCAAATTTGCAGCTTGGTCTTTATGTGCTTCTCCTAATAAGTGAACAGGGACTGTTTTGGTTCTCTATTCCTTGCCATTGGATCTTCTTGCCTGGTTGGGCTTCAGGGGGAGAGGATGTGCCTTGCTCTGCTAGGAGGAGATGCCCCAGGGTAGGGTAGTACCCAAGTGGTGCTCCCCTTCCCTGGGGAGAAGGGGAGTAGCAATGAGGGGAGGAATTTATAAGGGTGGGACTGGGAAGAGAAGAGTGAGGTAGGCTGTGATATAGATGTAAAGTGAATAATAAAAAGTAAACTATAAAAATAATAAGCATTTACATAATTATTCAAAAAGTTGTTGTCTTCATGTTTATTGGCCATTAGGATTTCCAGGATAAATGTACAACTCTCTTTTTATGTCAGTTTATAATTCACACCCAAATGTTTACAATTCAGTTTTAAAATTTTCACTAATTTCATGTCACACTTAATAGGATCAGTATTTCTATAAGTTATCTTATTCAATTTGCATCTGCAGAAAGTTAACTGAAATACTTGATTCCAAAACACTTTTGACCAGTTGAAGACATGAAAAGCATTATTCATGCAACCAAATGTTAATATTTTAAAGCTCAACATATGAAGAAACAACTGTAAGACATTGGTGGAGTTGAAAGGTGATAAAATCCATTTATTGGACTAAATACCAACATATTTCCTTTACTCTACAGTACACTGGAAATTTCTGAAAGTCTTCTGCCTATGGGGACTTAGTGTGTACTGTAGTGAGTACACTGCCTAATGATCACATCAGGAGCCACTTCGCCCAGACTCCCTTTACTCCCTCACTCATTTGTCATTTCACACAGGTTTTTCATGACAGCTGCATATCCAACATGATCTTAATTAAATAAATGTTCACATGACTTAAATAGTTAGCCTTATGTTTGATTTCTAAGACTTTATTATTCTTGGAATTGTGTCGGGGTCAATGTCAAGGAACTGCACTGGACTTCATTTCTTAGCCCTAATTAGGTAGCCCATGTGGATGATTATAACTTCATTGGTTAATTGATTCTATTTGACAGCCTGATAGTGACTCTCCTCTCAAGGAAGTTGTCAACATAATGAGGTAACTTGCAGCAATACTCAAGACAGATTGGGAAATGGTAACAAACACGTTTTTTCTCCAAACCAACCTCTGGCCTGTGTGTCCAGTCTCTTGACACTGTGGCAAGCCCCTGACATCTACAAGCTTTTTTTCTTGGGGACCATGTAATTGAGCTACAGAAAAAAGGTTTTATTCTTAATGTTGTAAGTAAGTTTACACTTTTGGGTTAGACCACATTCATAGCTTCTTGGTACTAGATGTAAACTGTAGGCTGTAGTTTGAACATGATATGTGGGAGCTGAAATCATATGTTGTTCCTTTCCCATGACATTCAAAGATGAGCAAATGTTGAGTAAAGAAAGGGCCTGAGAAACGTGTGATCAAACTTGAAGCTCAATTAATCCTTAAGGAGAAAAACTAAACAACTTTATCTAAATATTAGTGTATTCCTCTTTCCCCCAAAGAAAGAGAGAGCTTGTAGGGATTGCCTTATCTAGTTTCACTTTTGTTTATTCCTTTCACTACCCAAAGGGATTGATCAAGAGAGGTCAATGAGTCTCTAATTCTAAAGTCGTGAGACCAAGAAGAATAAAATTGATTCACCTGGAATGTCCACTACACATAACACCTAGCACATGTGGTATTTATGTAGGAGACAGCCAGTGATGTGGGTCCACCTAGTAACAGAAGCACTCACCAGCATGAGCTCCCTGTGACGCTTCTGTGGCTGCTGACAGAGTGATAGACATTCTGTATGTAGTCCAATGACATTGTCCAGTGTTTGACCCATGTGCAAAGCGTCTCATGACTGTATGGTGTTCTTCCTTACACTGAAAGTGATTTCAATCTATTTAAAAGCCATACATACACCATTTTTTGGATTCTGTTTATACTCATGGGGTAGAATTTGGGAAGCTAAAATGTATCAACATATTTGTTGCCCTTCTGTAATATTGGGTTCTATTCATGTTGGGATCTAGGGCAAAATAGAAGTCTTCTTGTTCCTTTTAGTCTCTATCTCTCTGTCTCCCTTTCAACATTTATCTACTCTCTCTATCTCTTACCTTCTCTCCCCCACTCTCTCCCTCCCTCCCTCCATTTTCCGTGCATGCGTGCATGTGTGTGTGTTCTATGTGGTTCTAGTCCTATCAGTCTATCAATAAGTGTTACGGGCTGAATGGCTATGGGTTATTTGTAGGTTTTAGGATCAGGCTTGTTTCATATATTATCTTCTTTGTGTACACACACACACACACACACACACACACACACACACACAATTTAATTCCCCAAACAACTGTAACTATGAAAGGATTACTCTATCTGCATTCCACTTTCTAATAAAATTAAGTAATTCCTCTAAGGCCATTTCTTGTAACACTGGGACTCTAACCCTTTCTTTCTGCCTCATTCATAATTCTAATAAAGTACAAAAGCTTCCTGTGAGATTTTTATTCAATCCCCTATCAAGATCAGTTCACTGGGACTTTGTGGATGCCTATAAATCAATAAAATGGGAAAAAAGGGCCAGAAAGAAGGGAGGTTCAAACATGTTATAGATGATGAAAATGTAACTCCTCTGTTTATTTAAAAGTTTCCTAACCAGGAATTGGCGGCACACAACTTTAGCCCCAACATTCAGAGACAGAGGCAGGTGAATCTCTAAGTTTGAGGCTAGCCTGTTCTACAGGGTGAGTTCTATGACAGCCAGCAATACACAGAAACATTTTCTTAAAAATCAAAACAAAACAATAAACAAAAAGTTTCCTTTATTTTTGCATGTATATATATATATGAATGTTGTATTCATGTATGCACATATGTTCATGTGTGTAAACCTGTACATGCAGGAATGCACCCATGAGTATGTGTATGAAGGCCAGAGGCTGATTGTCAGTGTCTTTATCATTCTCCACCTCAGTTTTGAGACCAGGTGTCAAACATACACTGAACCTGAACCTTGTCTTTTTGAGTAGCTCAGCTAGCCATCAGGCTCTGAATATCCTCTGATTTCTGCTTCTCCAGCACAGAGATTGAAGGCACAGGCTGCCCTTCCCAGCATTTTACTTGGGTGATGAGCATCATATACAGGTCTTCATGTCTATGCGGCAAGCACTTCACTCTCTGAACTGTCTTCTCACTCCCATCTCTTTATCTTTTAAAGCTAGATTTCTCTGAACATGCTCACAGGGATAGGTAAAACTTGTTAGAATGATGGCCCTACTGTCCAAAGAAAGACAATTTACATGTGGCACCAGCTCAGACATGCTTTTTTCTGATTCATCTGAAGGGCACTGAAGGGGAGTCACAGCCTTTAATATCCCTCCACAGTCTTGCTCCTTGTTCAAGTGACTTTATGGTCTCATTTTGGCCTGGCTACCTTCCAGAAGGATTTACTCCAGTGTTTCTGGAAAGGTCGCTGTGGGGCTGAGGTGAAGGTAGGCTCAAGGTTCACAACAGAATTTCTAGTAACCGAAGAAAGTACCTGAGAGAAATGGAAGGGCCAATGCCTAGGCTAAGTGCTGCCCCATCTCTCTAGTGGCTACTGTAGCAGTCATTGCTAATTGATTTTTTGGCTGCATTTGCATATAGTCTCAGCAAAACTGTCACATCACTCTTGTTACAGTTGAGTTATAAGCAACTGACCACAGTCATCATTCAGTTGAAGACTGTTACTTCCCACTCTGGAAAACAGAGCATGCACAGCATAAGGATGGGCTTAGCTGAGGCAGGGTTTGCACACCGAGTGTGACACTACTGCCATCAGATCCCATTTGGTTTCTGTCATCATCTCAGGCTGACCAGGATACTGGTCCCTTTTCTGGATTGTTTTCAGCTTCCTTTATAAATAAGTGAATATAGTAAATGCATCAAGGGTAGAAAGACACAATTAGGAAGAGGATAAAGAACAAGGGGCTGGGGAGATAACTCACTGTTTAAAAGTGTTTGCTGTGCAAACATGAAGACCTTAGTTCAAATCTTGAGGATACACTTATAGAACTGGGCATGGCCAACAAGCCCATGAAACCCTGGTGCTGTGGGAGAAGAGAAAAGATGTTTGCTTGAGTTTACTGGCTCCAGGTTCATTGGAGACACTATCTTAAAAGATCAAGCCATATAATGATAAATTAGGGTACTTAGTGGTCTCTCAAGAGTCACAGACATACTCACCTGTACATATACTACATGCACAGGCATGTGCGTGCGCGAACACACACACACACACACACACACACACACACACACTGAGTAAATTAATAAAGAATGTGGTGCTCATCTTTCTCAACCATAATACTTATCACTTAGATCATGTGACACTGTCCCTCTGTGACTACATCATCCTTCAAGAAGGTAGGATTCGAATTAAAAAAGAATTTAGAACCCACATGCCAGGGTAAGCATTTATGAATATGATCCTTTGATCTTCATTTGATAGTCATTTAGTAAAGAATGAACATTGCTGTAGAAAAGTAAATGTAAAAAGGAGTTTATTATTTCTATTAGTGATGAAAAGAGGGAGATTGGAGGTGAAAATGTGATTCATGGTCTTGAGTGGGAGAACAACAGTCTCCTTTGGTTTGCAGAAATCCACTGTTAACTCAGTTGTAACTGCATGGAGGGCCAGAAGTGCTGCGAGTCCCATAGCACTGTCACGAAAACTTTCAAGGCAATGTGCAAAGGCAGATAAGGACATTCTTCACGTTAAATGTCTCGTTTTATAGCAGCGTTCCACACATCCTGAGGAACGGGTTTCTAGAACCAGAGTGATCTGTGTTAGTCTACCATTATACCCATATTCCCTGAATTAGAGATTGCTTTTGAAAAAAAAATAATGTCCTCTAATTTGGTTAAAATTATCAACAATAATATGATTGCTACTTATCTTCCTCTCTAATTCTAAGAGTGAGTACCATGCTTAGTTTGTGGTTATCAGTCAAGAAGCCTGGAAAGAGAAGGGATCTATAAACTCAAAGGGATCAAACAGATCAGAGCAGATCCACTGCCACCCAAACTGTGAATTCTGGATCCAGAGATAAAAGTTGAGGCTGCTGAGAACTAACTTACTGCTCTACTGACTGCTCCCTTCATGGCTAGCATGCACCACAGAGCAGCCATCCCTGGCTTTTGTTGAAGAAGTCTTTACATCCCTCATCTGCTCCCCTGTGGACTTTGAGGCTGTGAAACAAAGTTCCTAACCCCAGGGAACTGCCTAAGTCCCTCTAAAGCTAGACTCCAAAGGAAAAGACTCAAAGATAGCCCTGCAGAGCCTGCCCTGGAGCACAGGCACCTCTTTGCTGTCCTCTTTCATTACGTGAAGGGAGTGCTGCCCTACAGAAGGGAGTTCAGGGAGCCCCAGAGGTGAGTTTTTGCTACAGTCCCTAGTAACTCTCACCTGGCTTCCAAGGTAGTCTCCAGGGATCTCTGGCTTTGGGTGTATTTTTTCTAAAGATTCCTTCAGCCATCCATACTTCTGTAATCCAAACATAGGGACTGAATATTTCCTCAATGTCAAAGGCAGTACAGGGCTCTCAGTATAGACGGTATTACCTTGAGAGCTGCAGGCCTGGCATTGAACAGTAAAATCCACTTTCCCTCTTGAGAATAAGGAGCTTTGTCTTTGTATGTAAAGTTTCCTCTTACATTCTCCCCTGGCAATTTTTGTGACAAGAAAATGTCATTTCTGTTAAGAATAGGTGTAAAGTTATTGTGCAGTCATTTTTTTAAATGTCAAGAGTTTAAAAAATATCAAAGATAAACAAGGAGTTTGAAGGCAGGAGAAACTTAGGAAACTTACAAAAGCAGTCAAGATTCTGAATGGTTTCATTAGAAGGTAGACTTGTTTGCTAGAGTTTTGGTACTGAGACACTGACTTTGGATCAAAAAAAAAAAAAAAAAAAAAGCCCTTGTCACTGACAAACAGGTGAAACATGTGCTTGATGAATCTCATTGTATCTCTACGTTTGTATCACAAGCAGCAGCAGTTTTGGAAACATTGTCTATTTAATTACTAAGTATTTTCCAACTGTGCTGACTGTCCATACACATCACACACCCCACACCCCTGGCATGCATACAGCACACATAGGTGTCTGAGGGTCAATAGAACCTTGAAAGGGAACAACAACACAACAACTGAGGTGTTTAATCTAAATAAAAATCAAGATGGGGTCACCAACAGTGTTCCTTTTTTTTTTAATTTAATTTTTATTGGAGAGCCTCTGTATTTATATTTCAAATATCATTCCCTTTTCCCCACTCTCATTCGGCTTCCTCCTCCCCTTGCTTCAAGGTAGGTGCTCCATCTCCCAACCACCATCTCCCACCTCAGCACCTTGGCATTCTCCTACACTGGGAAAAGGAGCCTTCTCTGGACCAAAGGCGTCTCCTCCCATTGATGCCAGACAATGCCATCCTCTGTTACATATGCAGCTGGAGCCATGGGTCTCTCCATGTGTGCTCCTTGGTTGGTGTTTTAGTCCCTGGGAAATCTCGAGGGTTTGGTTGGTTGATAATGTTGTTGTTCCCATGGGGTTGCTGACCCTTTCAGCTTCTCCAGACCTTTCTCTACCTCCCTCATTGGGATCCCTGTGTTCAGTCCAATGTTTAGCTGCAAGCATCCTCATCTGTATCAGTATGACTCTGGAAGAGCTTCTGAGGAAGCATCCATATCAGGCTCCTGCCAGTAAGCACTTCTTGGCATCAGCAATAGTGTGTGGGTTTGGTGGCTTCATATGGGGTGGATTCCCAAGTGAGGTGGTCTTTGCATGATCTTTTCTTCAATCCCTGCTCCTCTATTTGTCCCTGTATTTTCTCCCACGAGTGTTTTATTCTTTCTTCTAAGAAGGACTGAGGCATCCACATTCTGGTCTTCCTCCTTTCTGAGCTTTGTAAAGTCTGTGAATTATGAACAGTGTTCCTTAGCATATGTTTCTATTAATAATTTTCTTCTATGATTATTCATTTCAAAATAAAAACAGTCACCTCATTATGTAAATGAACAAATATATAATGGAACCTTTTCACATATAAGGTCTGTGACTCACAATAGCCATTGTCTATCTTATAAGAGCATTGCTTAGTACATATTAGACACCATTAATAACAAGATGTTTGAGAAATAATGCTTTATTTTTTTTCTGTTTCTTTGAAGTTGCTGTGAAGTGAGTAAAAGAGAAGTCTGGGAGGATGGTGGGAGAGGCTGACACAGTTTTGTGAGATTCAGTGATCCATGACTCGGTCTAGCCGATTCTGAGGGTGATGGAAATATCTGGAGGATAGCACAGCTTCATGACAGGGGAGAATCCTAGAAGTTAACGAGTCTTAAATCTGTGATAAAGTAAAATCATTCCTCAAAAACAGACATACTAGAGACTTGGGTGTATTAACTCAATTTGCAGGGTTCCACCAAAATAGAGTACCTAAATTCTTGATATAACAGAAGTTCGGAGCAAGTTTTATTCAAAATTTAACCTGACAGAGACATGGGGACTACCCTCAGCTCATGTCTCAGTGCACAGGATGGTAGAACCTTAGATGCTTTACCAATACAGCATAACAAGAGAAGCTGATTTGTACTACCCGAATCCCTAAACACATCTCAGATTTTTATCCTTTTTCATGCTTGGAATCAGAGATTTCCAAGTTTAGTTAGAATCATAAAAGAATTGGTCTTAATTTGCCACCTTTACCTCTTTCTGTGTATGCAGCACCTCAAGATTTTCCTCACCTAATGCTGTCCCCATAAAACATGAATTTCCTTACTTCTTGGGTGTATAACATGTATAAGTGTTTCCAAATTCCTCACTAAGGGAAGCTAGAGAATGGGAAGCAATTAAAGGGCAAATGGATAGATGAGATGCAGCATGCAATAACTGTAATGTCACTCGGTGACAGAATGTGACTCAGCCTGGAGAACTTGAAATTCTCTTATGTTCTACACAGCACTAATGAGTAATGCCAACATTCTGTTAAGTAAAATAATCCAGAGACAAAAAACCTATATAGTCTTATTCCATTTATGTGAGGAAGAGACAAAAAGTAGCATGGTGCTTTTCAGGGACCAGTGAGAATGTCACTTGTGAATAATGACAATTTCCAGAGATGGGTGGTGGTTATGGGGGATATTAATATACTAAAAATCATTACATCATACATTTTAAATGGTTATGATGGGGCCATTAAGACGGCTCAGCAAGTAAAAGAAGTTGTTGGAAAGGCTGGTGATATGTCTGATACCCAGGACTCACGTGGTGGAAGGAGAGGAACAACTCTTGCAGGTTGTCCTCTGACCTGTATATACTCACTGTGGCATGGGGGTGTCCTCTGTCTCTGTTAGTCTGTTCAATATGCACACAAGTAAGTGCAATAAAATCATAAATAAAAATTGTTGCAATGAAACATTTAATTTTTTTACATTTTCCCATAACAGAAGTATATATTTAAAAAGGCAGAGTACTTATTGTATAGCTGTGGCCTGCAAATTTAGTTTTTTGCCTTCTAGAGGAGGGAAGGTAGCTCATAAAGATTCAGGAAGCTAATGAAATGTAGCAGATTTAGGAAACTAAAAAATGTACTTAGGAAACTCAGCTACAAGATTTACAACACACCCTCCCTAGAGGCTACATAAATAGTATATATTTTGTGAGTTGCAAGACCTCCTAAGACTGAATGAAGTTATTTAAGGGTTCCAGAGGTGCATCTGTCATCAGACTTACAGCTGCCTTGAGTCTCTTCAGCTCCCTTTAGGGATTCCTCAACCACACTACTATATATTACACCAATAAACTCACTGACTCACCTAGCTAGACTTTGGTGAAAGCGTGTATTCAGTCTTTCATCCAGTCCCTATTTAGAGTAAATAGATGTTTGTCCAGTTCTCCACAGGAAGTGTTACACCAATCCTATATCAACTAACAAAGTATGAGTTTTACATAGGAGTATCATCAATACTGCTTGGAGGAAGGCATGGTTAGGACAGAATTTAAAAATAATATGGATATTTGTTATTTATTTCTCTGTGTGTGTGTGTGTGTGTGTGTGTGTGTGTGTGTGTGTGTGTGTGCATGTCCATGTATATGTTATGTGTAGATACTAACTTTACATGGTATACATATCTGTGAGAATTTGTAGATTCAAAAGAAAAGCATAGTTCTCTTTGTTTCTCATCATACTCCTTTGAAATAGGATCTACCACTGGACGTGGAACTAGGCTTCTGCTTGGGGTTGCCCAGAGATCCTCCCGTAGCACTGGGACTGTAGGCACATATACACACTCTGGGTCTTTCCTGTAGGTGCTGAACATAGGAATTCAAGTTCTTATTTTTATTCCTCAAGTGCCTTTAGCCACTGAGCATAACTCCAGGTCCCAGGGGGTTGCAATCACTATGATTGGAAACCAGAGCTATACATGTTTAAGGGCTCATTAAGTGTGGAGTTAAGATCTGTTTATATAAATTATAATATTCAACAAATATTTTCTAACATCTACCAAATATCAAGACACATTAGACATGGCAATCCTGTAGGAAACAAAAATCCCTATCTTATACAATCTTAGTCAGGTTCTATTCCTGCAAAAACATCATGACCAAGAAGCAAGTTGGGGAGGAAAGGGTTTATTCAGCTTATACTTCCACACTGCTGTTAATTACCAGAGGAAGTCAGGACTGGAACTCAAGCAGGTCAGGAAGCAGGAGCTGATGCAGAGGCCATGGAGGGATGTTACTTACTGACTTGCTTCCCCTGATTTGCTCAGCCTGCTTTCTTATAGAACCCAGGTCTACCAGCCCATGGATGGCACCATCCACAGTGGGCTGGGCCCTCTCCCCTTGATCACTAGTTGAGAAAATTCCTTACAGCTGGATCTCATGGAGGCATTTCCTCATGGGAGGCTCCTTTCTCTGTGATAACTCCAGCTTGTGTCAAGTTGACACAGAACCAGGCAGTACATACACCTTGTGTTAGATTTAATAGCAAGTAAGCTTAGAGAAAGGAATGAACATGGGAGGTAGCTTTGGGTGGAAATCCGAGGCATAAAACTAGAGAGATATTGAGGCCTCACTTGTGTCTACACTGAAGTACTAACCTGGCTGATAAGAAGATGTTAGGAGGAGGTTGAATGAAGAGTGATGCAGCTATGACTAAGGAATTGGTGGTGGGAATAACAAAGAAAGGACCATAAAGCATGCAACTAACGAGGAATATCAAAGGTGTAAACAACTCCCATTTCCTTAGCACGGCTACTCAGAAAGAATAAGGAATATGTCCAGTAGACCTAGCTTCTTGCTATGTCCAGCTAGCTTCTGAAATTTAACTCAAGGTTATATAATAGTGATAAAGAAAAATTAGCATAATTTTGTTTTAAAGTTCAGGTTAGGCCGAAGTAAATCATACCGATAGAACTCTATCTTAACTCCCATTTCTTGTGGTTAAAGTTATTTCATTGGCTCTCCTCCTATATATCTTCTTGCTTCTTTAATTAAGTTGTGACTAAGAGGTTTAAATAAAAAAATTATTCGTTGAAGATAATCTGCTTTTATTGAGGTATCTGATGGTTGATTCTACTATTGTATTGATATTGTAATGTTCTCAAAATGACAGATAATGAGAGACTTGTGTCTGGCCTTGTGTGATAATTAGGTGATTTCTTCTTTCTGAGGTGATGTTTTAGGTAAGCATGCTTAACTAGATGCTAAAAATTCGAGCCTTTTAAGGAGCCATGTAATTTGGATGTTAATATCACCTTATAATTGCCTTTCAAATGTTAGGGAAGATGCTGGTTAAACTTTATATTATAGTTCCTGGTAGAGATGGATGGAAATTAAATATATATTCATCACTACTTTAATATCATAAACCACATTCCAGCAATCTATTTGAGCAGCAGGATAAATATAGGCTCCATTACTTTAAAGGTTCATCATTTATTTAAAAACGTCCTTGGAATGTCACCTGCTCAAATCATTCCTCTGCTGTTGTATAGTAAGTCTCTATGGTTGGTGCTAATTATGATTTTCCCGGTTCTCCAAGTACTTAATAAATGTTAGTCACTAAGAGTTCTTACTTACGCCTGCTCTGACTTAGTGGAAAGGAGCATGTGATTCTGTGTCTTACTGTGATGACAGAATAGAATCTACTGGGACTCAATTTTTTCTCTTTGAAAATGGGGAATGTATGAGCTCTCCGACAGGACACATACGGCATACGTACCCTCTGACTACAACGAACGTAGGGGAGCTGAGGGCAAGGACATTCATGACAACTAAAAACCACTTGCTAGGGCCAGTTTCATATCTAACAAGCTCCCCTCAGAGCTCCACTTTGGAAGCACTGGACCCAGCCTCTAAAAGAATGTATTTCATTCTATCACAATTCTGAATGCCTGTTTGTAGTAGGTAGTCATTTGATTGCAGCAAGTGGTTATTTGTGTATCCTGCTAGGACTTAGTGTTTTAGCTGACAGCTAACAGCTCAGCTTTAGAATAGACTCCTTCCATGGTTACTTGGCATGGATTGCTGGCTGATTTTTTTTACTGGATGTGTACCACTTGGCAGGATAGCTTCCCTGTGCCTCTGTTTCCTCATCACTGGGATAGATGCAGCAGACTTATTATGAAATTGTGCTGAAAAACAATGGACATTATTGAGCTTTTCATGTTTGGCACAGGGTGATGTCTGTGTGTGTATATGTGTATCTGTGCATGTGTGTGTATATGTGTGTGTGCATGTGTATGTGTATGTGTGTCCTTCACAGGTGTAAGTGTGTGCTTTTATGTGTGTTTGTCTGTGTGTGGATCTCTGTGTATATGTATCCTTGAATAGCTGCATATGTGTCTGTGTGTATATGTATCTTTGTATACTTACCTATGTATGTATATGTATTCATCTCTATGAATATGTGTGTGTGAATGAATACATGTATGTATTGGTATGTTTTTGTGTGTAGGTGTCTGTGTGTGCACACATGTATGTGCCTGTGTATGTATATCTATATATACCCATGTATATGTGTATGCATATATGTGTATATGTGTGTATGTGTCTATCTTTATGTGCATGTCTATGTGTATGTGCTTGAGCTCTTAAGTTCTGGGATTATAGGCATAAGCCACAACATGGGGTAAAATTATCTTTTATACCACTTTTTAGATTATTGTAATGGCTTCCCACAATAGACAATGACGATCAAAATCTCTTTGACCAGCTTTGTCCCCGGGTATCTGCACACTTTTGCCTAAGATCTCCCCAAAGTGTTATGAAGAACCAGACTTACTGCCACTCATCATGAAGTGTTTACATAGTGGTAATTTAGTACAGCACTGTTATGCTTATATAAACACGCACATCTGAGGCATTGACACACATAATTCATTTTCTTCCTCAGCTACTCTGGAAATTCTATTTGTCTTCTTGCCACATTTTACTTGGGCATATTCTATGACAATATAGTTTATTCATTTCATGTTTTCTGCCCACATTAAGTACATTTCCTTGAAATAAGCCCAGGCACATAGAGAATTTGCTTTAGTTTTCTTATTTCTTCAAGGGAGATGTTTATGTTAAGCAGTTTCATTTTCTGTCCTCAAGGACTTTTTGAGTGATCTACCAATCCACTCTGAGCTGTCACTCTGAGACACTGTGGGTACTAAATCTGCTTCCTTGTCTTTTTAATTTTTTTTCTCACTTTGGTGACATCTGACCTTCAGCAAGTTCCTGAGGAAAGAAATGTAAACAAAACTCAAGGAACTTAGATGTTTAGAAATATTTCCAACAGTCTCTCTACTTAGTCCTAAGGTTGATAGATATATTTGAAGTGTCTCCTTAAAAGTACCACTTCGGTCCTGTATTGGCATATTTCTCTACACATGTATGTACAACAAGCACACTTAATTCTGAGGTTTGCACATATACAATTCTAAGTAAGAGATTTATTTTTCTTCCATAAGGCTCTTTTTTTTTTTGTTTGCCTTTTTGGGTTTCTTTTTGTTTTTGTTTTGAATTGCTTTGCATCGGCATTTCTTTCACTTTCCAGTGTTGATTCGATGTTCACTGCTACTTTATTTCTGGAATCATCCTGGGAAGGTTTTCTTGATTTCTCTCTTAGGAAGATATAGAAATGTTTTCCTTATTCTTAGTGTTCTAAATTTGGTGACTACATGGCTTGGAATTGTCCCATGATGTGACAGCAGCTCTGCAGGTCAGAGTTTCCTCTGTGTGGCTCAGTTGTCCAGTTTCCTCCTACCACAGTGATTCACCATTTCTGTAACCCCGGGGAGCGGCTCTGCAAATCTTCTACGCTTTGGCTTTTACAGACATATGACGTTTATTTATTTCCTTAGTCTCATGAACTTCTCTCTAGGAGGAGATGTTTTAACTCTAAGGGAATGACCACACAATGGGAAGGAGAGAGCTGGCTACATAAAGCTGTCGTCTGATCCTGAAATGCTTGTTATGGTCCCTTAGCTCCTCCCTCCCCACCGCCATCCACAGAGAAAATGTATATGAAGGAAGGTGTCAGTGCTGTGGCACTTTTCTTTAATGCTAGCACTCAAGAGGCAGAAGCAGACACTACTGTCAGTTCAAGGCCAGCTCGGTCTACAGAATGAGTTCCAGGATAGCAGTAGTCAGAGCTACAGAAAAATCTCTGCCTTGGAAATGCAGAAGAAACTTGGGGAGAAGATAGTCTGTATATATGCATGGTTGGATGATGTTGCCATTAAATGATATTCCATGGCATATAAAAAGCCCAGGGTCTGGCATGGGATATCATTTTGTTGGTCAGAGAGGCCTAAAGAAATGTGGCTTTTTCAATAATAAAGTCTTATATTGTTTATCTTGTTTACTACTACAACAACTTGAAAAGACCCCATGACTAAAGGCATCACGAACATTGGCTGTAAAAAATATAGAGAAATCAAATGTGATCTGAACTTCAGGTATCCTCCTTGCTTGGGTTACTTTCACAATCGCAGAGATATAATGTAGGCTGCCCAGGGGTGAGGTGAGGGGGAAGTCATCAAAAGTGTAACCCATCTGTATACCTTATTAACTGCAATGCCAGCTTTCCAAGGAAGATGTGTTCACTGGTCCACTAGTGGGACAACTGTTACAAGGGTAATTGCCCATTCACTGATTGAATTTGAGGCAGCTAAAAATCTATGATCGGGGAGGTTATAACCTCAGGAAAGAACTTAGTACTATTGCTTAACAAAATTGAAATGGTGCCACACTACCTTCTAACACTTACGTTTGTACTTATACAAGGGCCATCTCAGCTTTAATCACGGAAGCTTCTCTTTTCACTGAATGATGGTAGATATAAAATTTATAGCTGCTCAGTAGATACTGAACGCTCAGTTCTAAACAGGACATTAATGTTATCCCCTCTAAAGTGATGAGCTCTGGGGGAACCTCATATGTTTGTGTTTTTAAAGTTTCTAATTTATTTTTTGAGAAGAGAGGTGCTAGGTCATATTCCAGAGAAAATATCTTCTAGTCCTTTTTCTATTGGGGAACAAGATGCCTTTTGGAAGTGTAGTGCAGGCAGATGAAAAATAAAGACCAGGGCATGAAAATGTGAGGCGATTTTTCTTCCCCTCATTCCTCTTTCACTGTGCTAGACCTGCTTCTCTATGCTGGGGTATTTTGCTCAGACAGCTGATGACTTCACATTTTCTTTAATAAACTGAGCATTCTCTGTAATAAGCATTAGCTTTATAGTGAGGTAAGAGAGATGATCTTAGCCTGTAATTTCTGTATAAATAAAGTTCACTCTTTCTGTTTCTTTTAATTCTACCCCTGTTTTAAAAGATGCGTAATGTTGCTAGATTCCAAATCTTTTGGAGAATTCTCAGGCATGAAAGGACTTGCTTCTCTTGTTTTCACACTGTTGGCTGAACCCCCACTGTAGTGCTAAATCAGTCTCCTCTCCTCTATTGGCATCCTGGTTTCCATGGCCACGCGGTAGCAGGACTATTGCATCTTCTATTTTTCTTGTCCTTATAACTTTATGCCTTTAAAACATCCCTTTATTGTTGTCTCAATTGGATTCCAGGAGTGAGCAGAGACCATTGCTTGCATTATGTGTTGCTTGACATGGGAGACTAAGTCTCTGTTCTTTCCTTATTACTGAATGCAAATGACAGACTTCCTTAGAACAGCTTCTATTTTCATGTTTCTGTCCAAAGATATGAGCCTCTTATGAATTACTGCTCTCTTGTTCTTTTCAGCTCTGGGCCTTATAGCATTCTTATTTCCTTAACATCTTCTCTGGCCACAGACCAGACAATTAACATGGAACCTGCTTTCATTTATCACATACATTTTGTTCCAGGGGTCTCTGCAGCTGCTGAGTGCTGGTGACAGGGGCCATATTTCAAAGCTGGCTGAAAGGAAAACCGTGGTTGGATTGTGATTTCTGTTAATTAATTTTGCACAATTGGAGAGCGACTGCTCACTTGCAGACTTTCAGCTATCTCTGTTTATGCTTTTCTTGGGTTTAAAAAGTGAGTGCATAATTAAAAGTGGTCTAGGTATATACTGGTTTACAACATTAAATGTTTAGAACAGTTATTATAACAGTCATGGTTAAGATAGTTTAGAATTTTCCCCATTATGGTTACTTCATTTTTATGCTCTGTATAATAATTTTCAGGGGCTTTAATATTGTGGCATCTTAGGGTCCAGTCCAGCCAAAGGAATATGCTTTTATCTTAACATTTTCAGCTAGCACATGGATGCCAGTACTGACTGTGACTTCCAAACTGAAGTATGTGTCTCCATTATCCTAGATCTGGTGGTTTAAGCCTGAGTCACCCTTGCTACCTCCCAATTATTGCCTTTGGCCTTCCATCGCCTTAAACCCAGCCCAGATTCTTTGCAATCGCTTCTTGCCAGGGTTGACTAAACCAGCAGTGGCTGCCAGCTCAAGAAAGAGGCAACCTCTTTGTATTAGAATATGGAATGAGGGTTCAGAAAAAGGCAAGACAATATGAGAAGTGAGCTGGGAAGAGTATGAGACCCTTGGATTGACATTGTATTTCACGTCAATATAATCAGTGCCATCAACTTAAAAAAAAGGTGTGATTGATCACTCTCTGCCTTATTGGTATGAGATGGGGACTTTTACTGAATCTTGGAACTAGGTTGGTAACCAGCAAGTCTTGGTGATTCTCTGCGTTTACTCCCTGCTGAGTCACATAGTGTTGGAGTGCAGGAAACCATGCCCTGCTGTTTACATGGGTGCTGGGAATTTTAACTTAGGATTGATCAGCAGTAAATGCCCTTATCCACTGGGGCAAGTACACCTCCAGCACCTGAGGCTGAGTTTTAAATTGAGATAACCTATTTTCAGGACTGAACTTTTAGTGTCACTGTACCACTAACTTTTAAGGATGGCAGACTTGCACATAGATATTCACTATCCATTAGAAGTAGGCTCACTTAATCTCACTTGACCATCCTAAGGCACACAAGCTGCTAGAATCGAACGTCTATTAAGATAAGAAGGCTGAATGTAAAGCACTTCGAAAGTTTTCCAAAGCTACTCAGTGTTGAATTTCAGAGCTAGGACTTTGGTCATCGTTTCTCTATTGTCAACTGTGCTGTCTTTATACAAGGTGGATATGTCGATCTTACATCATCAGCACAGCACTTGTAACATTTTTATCAGTGCTAACGGTGAGTCCAGGTGAGTGTGTATTTGATTGTTATTTGCTTGACAAACTAAGCAAGTGAGTCATCAAGGCAGAACCATAGAACACAGAGGATGATTAGATATCTGTCTGTCTGTCTGTCCGTCCGTCCGTCCGTCCCTGTCTCTCTCTCTCTCTCTGTGTGTGTGTGTGTGTGTGTGTGTAGATTTGTTTGTCTGTATTTGAAAACTAGAGATAAATTTTGTCTGTTTTTACTCACATACTATCTACCTCATTTTTTGAGGTAGGGTATTTCACTGGTCTGAGATTTGCAAAGTCAAAGTTGTCTGGTGAGCAAGTCCCAGAGACCCACTTACATTCAGTATTCCCAAAGAGGGAACTGCAAGCTTTTTCCACAATACCCAATGTCTGAATATCACTTCTGAGGATTGAACTCAGGTCTATAAGGCTTGCATAGTAATGTCACTGACTTAGTCATTTTTCTAGCACCTCCATCTTTTAAAGAAGTTGTTATACCTGACTTGGACAGAAGAACAGAAGTAGGAAAAGGCTGTGTTGATGGTGATGTGGGGGTCAGTAGAAAACGTTTCCTGATTTGAGGGTTTTAGAGACACTAGCTTCTCAGGGGAACACATACCACTCTATTAGACTTCAGTGAGAGTCAATGGAGGGCTTGCACGAATGAGCTTATGTGACAAAAAGTCCCTTGTCTGAATCCCGGCTTTACTCCTTCTTAATTGTGGACCTCTTTATTTCTCAGCCAGAAAAACCTTATTTTTCTCCTAGAACAAAATTGTTGAGCACATTCTATGTGGTAATGCAATCAGAAAGTCAAGACTGTGTGTCGACTTAGCAAGGAGGCAAAATAGATGTTGGCTGTTATTGAAGTATATTTAAACAAACAGGAAGAATCTTGCAAGTCTTTAGAATTTTATACTGTACATATTGCTAGACAACAGATCCCACGCTTTAAACCACATATAGACTCCCCCCCCCATCTACTATTCATACACTGTCTCCCTTATCTTCAGAAGTAGTTTACCCCCAAGTTCTCTGCTTTGACCTTTCCTTAATAAGGTAATTTTATTCTTTGACATTAGCCTCTGGTGGTTTTGAATCTCCATCTGAAATGAAAATTTGATTGCACCTGTTAACAACATCTCAGGCCCTAAATCATTTTTGAGCAATTATGTACCCAGAAACCCTAATGATTGCTTCTGAGCCTTGTAGCCTATGTCCACTGATGGACAGACAAGGTACTTGACTTTTCAGGACCAGCTTTGTACGTGGAAAGAAGGATGTGGCACAATGGTAAAGATGTATCTGTATTTCTCTGCTCCAAGCCAGGCCCACCTTTCCTGTAAAAGGGAAGGGAACATTCTCTGAGGCAGAAGGTAGTCATGTCAGGGAACATGAGCCTGTGCTGTAGGGCCCTTAAAAATCATTGCCTCTGAAATCATGTGTTCTATGAGAATGACACTGGAGAACACAGGGTGGCCAAGAGTGTGGGTTCTCCGTTTTGCTTGCCATCACCTGTGTTTTCTGTCTTTTACACTGAGATTCAGCACAAATGTTTTGAAAAAGCCAGTTGAAGTTAATTGTTGTTAAGTTGGATGTTATGCAGCCTGCAAAACCCTTAGCTATACCACATTTTTATGTTGGGAAAATTGAGGTCAAGAAGACAAAATAAGCCATTTTTACTTCCTGCAGTGAATATTAACTGAGCTTCTTCTGCTCTGTATTCTGCTAAATTGTGGAGACAGAGGATGCACTGAGCCTCAGGAAGGCACCAGTTACAGAAACACTGATGACCTTGTCTATTCAGTCTGGGTAGTAGAATTTTGCCTCTCAGTGTAAATCCTCCTGACTATCCTTATTGTACTTTTAAGATGCTGAGTCACTGTGTTAGTTTGGTTTACAAATATACTATTCTTTTCTCTAATTTCTAAGAGAAGGCACTGTTGATTAGAGGTAGGAGTAATAATCTCAAAGATTTGAGTGACACAAAAATATGAATTTAAAGCTCTGTTCTTAGTGTGTGTGTGTGTGTGTGTGTGTGTGTGTGTGTGTGTGTGTGTGCATGTGTGTGCATATACATGTATGTGCCTGTGGAGACCTATAGCAGTAGTTGCCTGTTGTATTGTGAGAAAGCACACAGGACACACACACACACACACACATACACACACACCAGTTAATTTTGAAATGCCTTTACCAAAGGCTGGGCAGTTCTAATCCTCCACATGGCTAGCACACATATTTCTGTCTTGTAATCCTGCCCTAATGCCCTCTAATTGTATATTTTATCTTTGTTGCCCTGGTTTCTTCTGTGGCTCTTAAACTTTGCTGTTCAAGATGCTTCTGGGTAGCCTTTCTGGGGGCCCATTCCCTGTAACCTGCATTTCGGATGATTTTCCTTCTGCTGCTCTAAATCTGATTCATCTCCAACAGAATCATGGTGATTCTTCCCTCCCTCCTTCTAGTTTCTAGCTCATGCAAATCCAAAGATCCTGCCTCAGTCTACCTACCTGTCCAGCCATTGGCTGTTGGCACTTTGTTGACCGACCAAAAATCAATCGAGGACAAAGACCTTTAGTGTTTGGACAGGCAGATTCCAGATTTGGTGGGCTGGAATTATTCAAAGCATTAGAACTAACCCCCAATAGAGATGAGGTGCGTTTGCTGCTCTGTATGTTGTAGTCACTGTTTCCCTGTCCTCCATGGGTGTTATTCTGACTCAGCCATCATAACAGAGCAAGAAGGACTCCTAACCTTTCTTTCATTCTTTAAGTTCTGGTTAGCCAGGTTTAAACTTTCTTAAGAGAGAGAGAGTCACTTCGTGGCCTTGGAAGTCATCACTTCTTTGTGCAGAAGAGATTTTAGACTGACATCACTCTAAAGTAGACTCTCATACTTGCTAAAAACCATTTTTCGTAATATCACATTATAGACTAGAGAAGCAATCAATAGATTATTAGTTAATTACAACAGAAATAGTATCCTCTCTATAGTACTTTACAACCTAAATCATAATTTTGCATTGAAAAACTAGGTTCTGCTGAAATCCTCATCCACAGTATAGCCACGGGGAAATGCCCTATTCTACATCCATAAACGACGCTCATCAACCTGATTCTGAAATTATTTTCTTAATCCTATTCAATATCATCACAAGATTAGTGAAAATCTCAATGATACAATGATGTATTTCCCACAGGGTATGTTTTAGCTATCCTTCAAATAAGTGGCAAAATTCCTGATAAATAACTAGAGAAAGGAAGGCTTTATTTTGTTCACACATTTAGGTGTTTTTACTTCCCATCAAGAAAGGGCCTGATGAGAAAGACAACCCCATACCAGATACAGTAGATACAAAGAGAAGAGATGCAGAAAAAGGGATGAGGGAAGACATAATACTAAGGGTACACACAGTGTCCTACATCCTTCAATTAAGCTCCTCCTCTTAAAGTCACCACTTCATAATGTGTTCATATGGTAAAACTATCACAGGATTAATCCATTCATAATCTGAGTCCTTCATGAGCTAAGTGTCTCCATAAACTTTTTTCACCAATACACCCAGAGGTTGCTTCATTAATCCCATAAATATTTCTCAATTGATGATGGACAAAATGAACCTTCACAGAAATTCTTGGGTTGAGTGTAGTTGTTAAAAGTCATGGAAGAGAGGACAGACAGAATGTTACAAGCAGGACATAGGGAGACGGGACGCACAAGACAGCCATCAAAATCATTATTGCAAGCAGCTGAGGTTGCCTGCATTGGGATTATACAATATTAGAGCTTTTATGAGTCAATCATGGATCAGAGATGGGCTCACTGGGCCCTATCCATCTCTCTTGAATTATTAGCTACTGGGAATTTCTGGTAGATGACTGTCATTGTCTTCAGTTATGTACCCAGGGAAGAGGAGTGCTTCAGTGGACCCTTTCAAACTTGTGGTCACACAGATGACCCTGGGTAAAATCAGTTGTCACTAGGCAAACTCAAAATGTTGTGAATGTATAAAGGGGGCTTATATGGAGAAGAGGGAGTTTACAGGGCTGTGAGTGGGTCAGGAAAATGGGGAGTGATGAGAGCAATTAGAATGTACTATATACATATATGAAACACAACTATTAATGAAACTATAATTAACAATGAGAAAATGTTAATTGAATATTAAAAATATAACATCTTTATTAATTGTCCCTAATTGGTTTTTATTCCAATGTAAGCTGATATAACTCATCATAAGAGTAAGTGATCTCTTTTTGGGTATGTGAGCTTTCCTTTTACAGTCTGACTTAGGAAGAGATAGGAGTGTTTTAAACATTATTAGAAGCTATCTATTTTGGTATGGGTTTTCTTTCAAACCTGGGGCCTGAGTCCCATCACAACTCTTTCACTTTATCACCTAAACAACTGTAGGGGCTAATTCTGTTTCCCACTTTGGTATGAGAGAAAGCTTGTAAATTTGTGATTTGTCACATATACATTAATGAGTGCACTGTAGAAGAGAACTTAATTGGTGGGTATAAGGATTCTTCTTCTTCCTCTTCTCCTTTTAAATTCTCTCATATGTCACAAATATTAGTGTACCTTTTCCTCCTCTTCTCTTAACCTCTCCCTCTACCCCCTTCTTCCCCACACCTACTCTTCTAAGAAGGAGGATTCTAAGTTGATGTTGCTTCATCTTGAGTCTAAAATCTCTTTTTCCCCTTGAGAAACAAAGCTTCCAAAAGCTGTATTAAATAATATCTACATTCTGAGGCCACACACAGCTACAGCCTTGTCTCTTTCAGATGCCTCTGACCTTCATTTTTACAAAAGAAATAAGGTGGTTTAAAAGGTTGCAGTGACAACTGAACATTAAAACAATTTTGAGGCATTGTGATGTGCAGAGTCAAAGGGGGAGAGATTGGAGGCTGTGAAGTCCCAGTGCCTGACTGTGCAAAATAATTCTAATCACAAGAACTCTGATACATCCATTGCTAGGAATCAGTCAGGTAAAAAATGTACACAGGACATTAGCAGCTCAGGTTCAGAGGGACAGGAACCAGGGCACACCCTCTGTTCTGTGTAAAAGGCCATTTGTTCCTCCTCATTGATTCTTTCCAAACCACTGGTGGGTATTATGTCAGATTAGTCTTTTCCATGAGCACAGAAAAAGAATTTCTAAGATTTTAAAACAGAAAAAAAGAAAGCTAAAGTTTGATTTTGTCTTATACATTGATAATTTTCTATATGTACCATCTATATATAATCTTATGCACATGTCTTTATCCATCCACATGTATACTGTATCTTTGCTTATCTATACCTGCAGCTCTATCAAATTTATGTCCTTGTAGCTATCTCCATCTATATCCTGAACAAAAGGCCTAGCAAAGGTGGAATGAGACAAACCAGACTGGTCAATGCAGATGACATTTCCTATCTTGATGGTTTAATAGGGTGGCCTTCAAAACTTATCTTTTCTGAAGCAAAGTCTTTATGTTGAGGTATCCTCAGTTGCTTAAAGTAATGTTGGACATTTTAACCTTAGTGTGTATGTCAGTATGACAGAATGAAGTGGTCTGGTTTTTTTTGGGGGGGGGTGGTTAAACTCTACCTTATATCCCTAATGACTGTATAATCTTAAAGTTATTTTCTGAACTTCTCACTGCTAATGTGCAGGGTGGAGGTGCTGATAGAAGTGTAAGCTGGTTATGAAAGGAGTTGTTATATTTGGAAGAGACAAGAAAACAGGTAGAATGGAATAAAGAGCCCCCAATAACTTGTATATCAATCCCAGGAATTAGACAATAAGCTTGGGCCTTGTCCTTTTCTATTTTGGCCAAATTAATTTTTATTACTTTGTTGCTGTGGAATCTCCCCAGTCATCTGCTCAGCCTCTTTACCCTGTCAATCTATATTATGGGCTCACGTTTTAGGAACACCTTGTCTTTATTTTCAGATGGTTGAGCATTAGTGTAAGACAAGGTAGGCTCAGGAACTCAGCAAATATCAGGCTGATGAAAAGGACAGTGCAGTTTCAAAGAAAACATGAAAAGGTAAGACTGTAGACAACTTAAAATATTTATTCTATGCCTAAACTTAGTCTGGGAGATCAGGTTGGAAAATATACCTGATAGTGTAAAAAAAAGGCATGATAATTGCTGATCTAAATATTTAAGCACATGTTTAGACATTTAATTTAGAAGTTTAATTAAATGGGGACGAGGCCTCTGGGCCTACTCGTGACTATCTAAAATTTACAATTCTCCACTTCTATTTTATAGTAAATGAATCCAAATCAATGACAGAATGCTGTCCTATGTAGAACAATATTATTGCTCTAGTAAGCCTCTGGAAAGAATGTAACAAAAAACACAGACTTTTACATTTTTTGGAGATTATGTATGATATATTCATTCTTCCCTTTCCTTCCTCTAAAACTTCCCAAATTCATGGGTTGGGGATATGTTCTTATGTTTTTTTATGTGGAGCAAAGCAGCCTTTAAAGTTCAATCAAAGTCATGTATGTAAGAACGCATCTTCCGTGGCCTTACTTGGACAGAGAAGTGGAATGGCTATGGAAGGCAGATGGAGGGGGAGAACTGGGTAGGAGACAGTATCTTAGTCATGGTTTGTATAAAAAACCATCATGTCCAAGAAACAAGTTGGGGCGCAAAGGGTTTATTCAATTTATACTTCCACATTGCTGTTCATCACCAGAGGAAGTCAGCACTGAAACTCACACAGGGCAGGAACTTGGGGACAGGAGCTGATGCAGAGGGCATGGAGGAGTGCTGCTTACTGGATAGCTTCTTCTGGCTTGCTCAGCCTGCTTTCTTATAGAACTCAGGTCCACCATCCCATGGATGGTACCACTCACAATGTGCTAGCCCCATCCAACCCCCTCTTCCCGATCACTAGTTGAGAAAATGCCTTGCAGCTGGATCTCATAGAGGCATTTCCTTAACTGGGGCTCCTTTCTCTGTGATAACTCCAGCTTGTGTCAAGTTGACACATAAAACTAGCAGTCCAGAGGGGATCTTGAGGAAAGAGGGGTGGGGTTGAGGTGTGGGGAGGGGCAGGGGGCATGGCAGGATGGCCATGAGAATGAATGGAAATCTGCAACCTAGCAGAAGGGACAATAGCAGACATCTCCAGGAAGAGATGGAAACCTGAAATAGGGGAGCCACCCAAGAATCAAAGGGCGTGTCTTTAGCTGTGGCATACAGCATTGGAGATATTGAGTATGAGAAGAATGCCCCCCGTAACCAGGCAGAACCCCCCAGAGGAGAGATAGAGACACAAACCCACCCACAATACTTTCAACCCCAAGTTTATCCTGTCTCCAAGAAAGAAAGTCTGGGGATGTTGCAGAATTGAGGGGATGTGTAACAAATAATGGGCCCAGTTTGAGATACATCCCATGGGCAAGAACCACTCGCTGACACTATTAAGAATGCACTTTTATGCCTAAAGATGGGAGGGAGCCTAGCATGGCTGTTCTCTGAGAGGTTCAACCCACCAACAGACTCAGACAAATGCAGATACTCAAGCCAATAAGTGGACGGAGCTTGGGGACTGTTATAGAAGACTCGGAAGAAGCACTGTGGTCCCGAAGGTGGTAACAAGTCCACATGAAGACCAACAGAGTCAAAGAATCTGGACCCTCGAGGCTCTCAGAGATTGAACTATGAACAGAACACGCACAGGCCAGACCTAGGCCTCCCCACACATATGTAACAGATCTGCAGCTTGGTCCTCATGTGGGTCCTGAACAACTGGAGTGGGGGCTGTCTTAAAAGCTGTTGAATGCATGTGGAATATGTTCTTCTAGCTGGGCTGCCTTGTCTGGTCTCAGTGGGAGAGGAAGCATCTAACCTCACAGAGACTTGAAGTGCTGGGGTGAGGGAATACCCAGGGGCCCCCTACCTGCTCCTAGGAGAAGGGAAAAGGGGTGAGTGGGAGCAGGGCAGTAAGCAGGGGTAAAATGAGTAAGTAAAATAAACTAATTAAAAATAAAAAGAATGTATCTCTAACACCTATTCTCAAGTTGATAGGTCTGACCCATTTTATTACAGACATTGCATTTCCTAACTTCATTCGCTTTGCTAAATTTGTAGCTGGACTCAGCTCTGAAATCCTATAGGATTTAGTATTTGTTCAAAATGGATCATTATAGAAATGGGAAGGCTTACATTGTACCACACTTGCATGCTTCTCAAAACACTTCTGTATCTATTAATTCATTTTGTTTTTTCAATATCCTATCAAACAAGTAAAGATATTATTTTTATTTCTTCTTAGAAAACAGAGATCCAGCCCTCAGGAACACATGTGCATATGTTTTGAATTGTGGCTATATAAAAAAAAAAAGCTATCTAATCTTTGGTCAAGTTAGATGCAAATGCAGACTTGGTTCTCTCTGACCCCTCCTGGGCTGAGTTTATCCTACTTTCTAATCTACAACAGTGCCTTTTAAATGTCCATTTATGAATATAATCATTTCCAGATGTCCCTCTGTACACTCACACACATATTCTTATCAGCCAGCTTCTCATTCCCATTATCACAAGCACAAAACTGCACATCTTAATGAAATTGTGCTCAGCGTCAAATAGCTCATCAGGAGTGTTAGCAGAACACAGTAGATTGCTAGACATGTCGCTATGTGTACAAAACATACACCTCCCTGAGTCAGATAGTGGAGTTTCTGCTCTAGTCATTGCTATCTGATGAGAGTCCATCACCTAAGACAAACTGGCTAAATGAAGCATCATTAGCACCTAGGAGCTGCATCTGTATCTCTTCGAGATAGCCTGCGAACTCTGGATCAATATACTGTGCTTCAATGTGAGAGGTACCAAGATCTCTAGGACTGCATACTGGTGCTAAGAACCCTGACTTGATAAAAACTTCACATTCTGTTCCAGCAAGAGCTTATTTGGACTCTCCATAAAGTTGTTCCAGCATCAGCACTGGGTTTATCTTTAGGAGAACAAGTGTAAATTAAAAACTTCTCCCTTTTGAAAAGAGGAGAAGAGACACACGCCCCACTAATCTTTCCTTGCAGCAAATACATCAGAAAATTTGTAATGGTGAGTTCTTTTTTTTTTTTTTTCATTGAAATATATGTAAATTTTTAAAAACTTAAGCCTCTTGTTAGTTTTACAATCTGGGAATATCTCTCTCAAGGACCCAGGACTGATCTCTTTGAAATGTGATTAAAGAAAGCAGCACTCTTATATTCTAGTTTCTGTGAAAATATAGGAGCTTAACTTGAGTATGAAGTTTCTAAACTACCTGTTTTAAACCCACAAGAAGTTTCTATTTTGTTAGCATAAATCTAGTTTCAAGTGCAGATAGCCACCTCGATACTGCGTGAATTGAGGATGAGCCAGATGTGAGAAATAATGTTAGAAGTCCTCTTACATGGGGGCAAGGCATTATCTGGAAAATAGGTGTTAAATGAAGTGAGTCTATTCAACTGTATAAAAGGTCAAGATTTCTTTTTGTTCTTGGGGTCTTTCTTGTAAACGGTGGCCTGAGATATGATTTACATTGTTCTTTAAGCTTATTCCATAAAACTGCTTTTTTTTTTTTTTAGCTTTACTTTGTGGAGAGGATTTATGGATGACAAGAGAGTTTACTTTAAATTTTATTTCTCATTTACATGGATGCCTTAAAAGAGAAAAAACTCTTATAAAGAGGTCATGGATATATTAATGTTGATCTGTAAAGACTTGTTCTGTCTTTTTTTGTTCTTTTTTTTTATTGGCAAGTAGCATTCAAAATAGTATGTGTGATGGTTTGTATATACTTGGTCTAGAGAGTTGCACTATTAGAAGGTGTGGTCTTGTTGGAGTAAGTGTGTCACTCTGGGGGTGGGCTTGGAGACTCTCCTCCTAGTTACCTGAGGATGCTCAGTTTGTTCCTGGTTTCCTTTAGATAAAGATGTGGAATTTCCAGCATCTCCTGCACCATGCCTGTCTGGATGCTGCCATGTTCTCACCTTGATGATAATGGACTGACTCTCTGAACCTGAAAGTCATAAGACTTGCCTTGGTCATGGTGTCTGTTCACAGCAATACAACCCTAGCTAAGACAGTATGTATAATACAAGGTCTCTAGTTAAGCTGTGTATGTGTGATCACCATAAATTTCAAGGTAATATTTCATCTAACTTCTTTTACTCAACCTGCTACAAGTGTTTATTGTATAAAATTGATTATTAATAAGCAGAATGGATTAGCATCAAATTTATTTGCTGCCACTGAAAGTGGATAATGGCCATTTTCCACACTTTTAAATCCTTTGCTTCATGATCATAAAAACTGGGAAACTGAGCATTCAATTCAAGCTTGATTATATCAACTCATGTTAATAAACTAAAATAAGGTTTCTTTGGGTTCAGAAATCCTTATTTTGAGACTATTTCTGTAATGTCTGAATATCTTCAGATATAGGATTTTTCTCAGGAAAGAGAAAAAGTCATCCAACTAAGGAGTTTTCATCATCTTTCTGATTTTGCTTTCTTCTCTATGTCTATATTTCCTCTTCTGAAGATTCTTTTATTTCCTGAAGCAATTAACACTTGCATCTTCTGTTCCCTATTTATTTACTTATTTATTTATATTTATTAATTATAAGCAGTTTTTGTGAGTCTACTGAGCCACCTTATGATAATGAGAAAGGTAGCTGGGAACGCTTAGTCTGAATTTATATAAAAGTTGTTGACTGGTTGTGGTCAACACATTTAGGAATGTTACACTCATACTCAGGAAAGAGCATGTGTCAATGTTCCCAAGTTCTGGAGGTGAGAATAAAAGACTTTGTATAGCTTAGACTGGAGCTTCAAGAGTCTTGGTAAATGCAGCAAGTCAGTAGATTTGATCGTGAGCAATGAAAATGGTTGTTGGGAGCAGATGCTGGGTCTAATTTAGACAAAACAATAAACCTGAGGTTTGAAGATTTTTTTTTCCTTATCGCCTCCTGTGTTCAGGCCATGACGTATGGGCTTATTTAAATTTCACAACAAAGGAAAAATGAAATAAAATCCAGTGACACATTTGTGGGTCAACGTGTTACAAACAAAACAACTTGGCTAAGAAGGGGTCAAACCCATCTGGAAATTTATAAGTGAGATGATATTGAGGAAAAACATGGAAAATAGCAACCTGACGAATGAGAACAACTCCTCAGCTTCTAAAATCTTCTATGTCAAACCTAATTTTTAGTTTATTGTTGGCTTCCAATAGTCTCAGTCTCCATTCCCTAATTGTATCTAAAAAAAAAGCAAAATCTAACATTTATACATTTTCTGATGTTCAGCCTGACCTTTGTCCTCTGTATAAAGCTTAAATAATTAACACCCCACTAATTTTATAATTGTTCTTTTCTCCTCTCAGCCTATGTAATCTTTTCAATAATATGCAAATGGAGAGAAGTTCACAACAGGGATCACTCTGTAAACATTTGCTACTCAGATAAAGAAAAGCAGGAATACCTGGAGTAAATTGGGATTTGAAGCACACAGATATGGTTTCAAACACAAGTTCTAGCTGCTTAAGCATGGAGTAAGCTCTCCCATTTAATGTTAGGACATTATGGACAAAATAAATTTAATCCTGTCTTGTAGATATCATTATACAAGTTCTGGGTATATTTGATGCTGAAAAAGAAAATATAATCATATATATATGAATATACATCTTGATTACAGACAAAACAAGGGAGATGGTCAAGATCACCAAGACAGGTAATGTATGCTCATCTTGCTATGAGAACAGTTCTGAAACTGACTGAGACATAAAAAAAAAGTCTTTGCATGATTAATGAATAGTTTTGGCTATAAAATTCTCATACTTGTTATTACAAACCATCCTTTCATGTGACATGAACAGAGATTTATATTGCAGTTTGATTATATGATCAAACTAACTTCTGAAGAAAGACAGCTGTCTTTTACCTGCTCAAACAATGTTTAATTGATCTGTTCACTCTGAACATTCCATACAAATGTCATTATCAACTGTGTATTGCTTGTAAGGTTTGTTTGTATACTGCAGAATGAAAGACCAGGAAGGAAGGCCTGACAGGAGTCATACTCCGGAATACTGAGATGCTGAGACCTGTTTGCTCTTCTCGCTCCCTAGTCAATCCTGCCTCAAATTAATGCAGTTTATAGAGATTTGCTTCTAAAACAGATTTAGAAAGGACTGCTAATCCCAGAAGATGTTGGTGTATGCATCCTTTCAACCTGTTCCAGTCAGGACTTCATTTAAGCCTGCACTTTCTTAACTTACAAAGACTAGACGATAAATGTTACAGCTAGCATTCTTTGACTGAACCATTTTCCCAGTTTGCTGTTGGGACCCCAAACAGGAATTCTTTGCTAGAAAGAAATTATAAGAAGATCAGTTTTTTAGTCCCTTAAGTTGGGGTGGACTCTTTTTGTGATTTTAAATTATACATTTGTTGTCATTTTAAGGGAAAATTTATAAATAATATGGTCTTGGACAGGGAGGAAAATAAATAGGGAGTTTATACTTACGGATATCTAGATTTCCTTTTTGTTTGCTTTTCTTTATTTCTTAGATGAAAGGAAGAGGGTTGAGAAGAAGGGATATAAAATATAAGAAATTAGACAAATAGCTTAGATTATTGAATCTACTCTTAAACCAAAAAATTATAGCCATAATTTTACATGGTAGAGATCTTTATATTTTGATGAAGAGTTGAGTTTATATTATGTTACACTGGTGCAGAATTTTGTATATTGGTACAGGTTTAAGGTTTTCATTGGTATAAATATTTGTATATTGATGCAAAATTTAAGTTTAATTTTGTTACAACATAACGTCTGTATGCTTGAACTCCTAGATAGGCATTGCACCTATGAACTCATTTCGTAATACAAGGCTTAGTCCAAGTCCATTAATCGCTACTATTACAAACTGTTTAGGATAATTAAATAATGCAAATTAGTAATCAATTAATCAAATTCATGGTCTTGTCAGATACTAGTCTGGATTATCATAGAAATATACACCCTGGGTTGAACAGATAACAGATAGCTAAAGACAAGCTATATTTGTTTATTCAGATATGTTATAGGGTTTTTTTTTTTTTGCTATGTTTTGTAATGCTAAATACTGGCCCCCAAGCCTGGTTATAACTTGGTGGTTTTTTTTTTTTTATATGGAAATAGACATAGCAGCAAGGAGGGTGGTTGGGAGAGGGAACACCTTCCTGGAAGCAAGTAGAGGGGGAGGGGGGATGTGGGTGGGAGGGTAAAGGGGATAACATTTGAAATGTAAATACAGAGAATATCCAGTAAAATATTAAATAAAATAAAAAGACAAAATTATCATACAAAGTTTATTAATTAGATTTAAATAATGATAAATTCTCAGACTCTAAAGGGTAGAATTAATGTAGTAGCAGGTGTTAATGAAATAAGAAACAACAAAGGTAAAAAGATTCAGGACTGAAATTAAGTGTTTGGAGAGGATAAAATAGACAAAAAACTAAAAGATTACTAAAGTTGAAAAAGGCAAAGGCTTATATGATATATTAAAAATTTTTAAATTGAACATACTACAGGTAATAAGCCAAATTCTGCCTCTATTAAGAATTTCAGAACAATCAAATTGACTATGAGGAAATTAATAATTTCCTAGAAAGTGTTATGTTTCTGCTATTCAAGAAGAAACACACCACATGCCGAGGCATCCGAGGAGAGCCACTGCACTCAGGGAAACTGGGCAATTGACACCACAGCCTGAAGACCTTCCGGTGGCCCCATAACATGCAAGACAACTGACCCAAAGCTGAAAGCCTCTCTGGAGTTTTTCTGCAGACAGGGAAACAGATACCACAGTCCATAGGCCCTGCTGGAGAACAGCTTCACACAGGACAATAGCTTGACTACTTCTCTGAAGACTCAACAGTCTGAAGGCCTGCCAGGAGATTTACTGCAGTCAGGGAAATATATCATCAGCTTCTCTGCCCCTCTGAAGACCCTCCAGTTGGAAGGACCCACAGGAGGTTTGCTAGAACCAGGACCACAGACCTGAAGCAACCCAGGGACAAAAGAGGCAGACTTCAGGCAGAGTCACCCAGAGCAACAAATACCAGGGATATCCAGATGGTGAGAAGCAAGCACAAGACCATAAGCAACAAAAGCCAATATAAGTGGTCATCATTAGAACCCAGTTCTCCAACTACAGCAAGCCCTGAATATACCAACACACCTGAAAATAAGGAAGCTGACCTAAAATTCTATCTCATGAAGATAATAAAGTCTTCTAAAAAGTATATAAAATAAATCACCAATCAAAAACTCAGATGAAAGCACATGCTGGCAAGGATGTGGAGAAAGAGAAACAGTCCTTCACTGTTTGTGGGTTTGTAAGCTGGTACAGCCACTCTGGAAATCAGTCTGGCAGTTCCTCAGAAAATTGGACATAGTACCTGGGGACCCAATTATTCCACTCCTGGGCATATACCCAAAAGAAGCTCCAACATTTAACAAGGACACATCATGCTCACAGTAACCTTATTTATAATATCCATAAGCTGAAAAAAAAACACAGATGTTTTTCAACAAAGGAGTGGATACAGAATTTGAGGTACATTTACACAGTGGAGTACTACTCAGCTATTAGAAACAAAGACTTCATAAAATTCCTAGGCAAATGGATGGAACTTGTAGCTATAATTCTAAGTGAGGTAACCCAGTCACAAAAGAACACTCATGGTATGTACTAACTGGTAAGCAGATAGTAGCCCACCAAACTTGGAATATCTTAGAAGGGAGAACAGACACTCATGGGAGAAAATAATGGGACAAATACAGGAGCAGGGATTGGAGAAAAGATCATCCATCCCATATGCAGCTACTAAACCCATTCACTATTGCTGATGCCAAGTAGTGCTTACAGGAATCTGATATGAGATTCCACCTCACAACAGTCAGAATGGCTAAGATAAAAAATTCAGATGACAGCAGATGCTGGTGAGGATGCAGAGAAAGAGGAACACTCCTCCACTGTTGGTGGGGTTGGGAACTGGTACAACCACTCTGGAAATTAGTCTGGAAAGAACCCAGATGTCCTTCAGTAGATGAATGGATACAAAAAAATTGTGATACATTTACACAATGGAGTACTACTCAGCTATCAGAAACAATAACTTTAAGAAATTCTTAAGAAAATGGATGCATCTAGAGAATATCATCCTGAGTGAGATAACCCAGTCACAAAACAAACATATTATGCAGTCACTGATAATTGGATTATAACCCCGAAAGCTTAGAACACCCCAGAAACAACTCACAGACTGTATGAAGTTCAAGGAAAAAAACGAAAAAGAAAAACCATTATGCTTAATCTTTACACACCAAGAAAACTTTGATTCATTCCAGGTTACATCTTGTTTTACATGTGCTTTATGCTCATTGTAACTAGTAAGATCTTAATGCACACTATCAAACCTTTAAAAAAAAACAAGGTTGACAAAAATGTATTCATATACTTTTATGCAAAAAATGCTTAAAATCTCTACATTTACCTTTGTTTTTTAAAATAAAGTTGTTCAATTAAAAACAATTCCTTAAAAACCAAGAAGAAAATGTGGCTCATTTACCAATGGAATATTACTCAGCTATTAACAAAGAGGACATCCTGAGTTTTGCAGGCAATTGAAGGAAACTAGAAAATATCTCTCTGAGTAAGGTATCTCAGACCCAAAAGAACATGCACAGTATTTATGTACTTATTAATAAGTGGATAATAGTCAAATATTAAAAGTAAAATGAAAAGTACAGAATACCTAAGATACAATCCACAAAACTCAAAAAAGTTAACAAGCTGAAGGGTTCAAGTGGGGAAGCCTCAGTCCCATTTTGGAGGAAGAAGAAAGCAACCACAAGGAGTGAGGGAGGGAGGGATGTAGGAGGGGAATGGGACTTGCATGGAGGAGGGAAGGGGGAGGAGAACAAGATATGGTAATTTTGGGGGTAAATGAACTGAAGACCTGAGGGCCAGCAGAAAGAATAGAAACAGGCAACCTCCAGTAGTAGGAGGTTCAGGGGACCCTCCAGAATGTACCAGAGACCTAGGAGGTGAGAGAATCTCAAGACTCAAAGGGAGGGACCCTAGATGATATGCCCCACAGTGGGGAGAGGGAACTTGTAAAGCCCACTACCACCAGAAAGACAGGACATCAATTGAAGGATGGGGTTGCAAATCTCTGACACACAATTGTTCCTGTCTGAAAGAAATGCAGGAATGGAAATGAGGAAGAGCTCGAGGAAAAAGAAGGTAGATTGATGGACTCAAAGTGAGATCTAACTCTAGGAGTGGGGGTGTTCAAGGACTAACACTGTCACTGAGGGTATTGAGCACTCACAAAATGGGACCTATCATGGCTGCCCCCTGAAAGACCCAACAGCTGAAAGAGTCAGATGCAGATATTTGCACCCAACCAATGAACAGAAGCTGCTGACCCCTGTGGTTGAATTAGGGAAAAGCTGGAAGAAGCTGAGGAGGATGGTGACCCTGTAGGAGCACCAGAAGTTTCAAGTAACCTGGACCCCGAGATCTCTCAAACACTAGATCACAAACCAGACAGCATACACCAGGTGATAAAAGGCCCCCAACACATACACAGCAGAGGACTGCTGAGTCTGGGTTCAGTCAGAGTAGTTGCACCTAACCGTTAAGAGATTGGAGGCCCCAAGGAGTTTAGAGGTCTTGTGGAGTGGGTGGGGTGAGGACATCCTCATGGACACAGGGGTGGCTGGGAGGAGGTATGGGATGTGGAACAGTCAGAGGGTAGACCAGGAAGGGAATAAAATCTGGAGTGTTAAAAAAATAAAAAAAGAAAAGAAAAAAAAAAAAGAATAATAAAAGGAAAGAAGAGACAAAGAGAAAATACTTTTAATTTATTTACTTTATCAAGTACATTCATGATATGTAAACACTGAAATGAAAAAATCAAGGACAAATCTCATTAATAAGTGAGGATTAAGTAATCCCTAAAACCATCACTAGATCCAGGCATATTTAAGAAAAAAAAAATCTATGAACTATCTGGGTTCATATCAAATGTATATCAAAGAATTTTAAATATAATTTATCACTCATGCTATTAGTTTTAACATTAGTCTGAAATATATAATTGGTTAGCTTGGGAAACTAGGCCTAAGTTTCTGTTTCCCAAAACTAGAGAAGTTCAAACAAGTATATTCTAGGAAAACTTACCCCTCGTAGGCAACTGACTGCGAACTGTTAGGAGCTGCCCAACTACCTAGCTGGAGCAAGAGTCCCCCAAATCCCCCAGAGCCTTAAACAATTACAAAGGCACCCATAACCCTGGAAATGGAGCTAACCAGTTGTACTGGCTGGTTTGTGTCAATTTGACACAAGCTGAAATTAATCACAGAGAAAGAAGCCTCAATTGAGGAAATGCCTCCATGAGATACAGCTGTAAGGTATTTTCTCAACTAGTAATCAAGGGGGCAGGGGGCAGTCTATTGTGGGTAGTGCCATCCCTGGGCTGGTAGACCTGAGTTCTATAAGAAAGTAGGTTGAGCAAGCCAGGGGAAGCAAGCCAGCAAGCAACATCCCTCCATGGCCTCTGCATCAGCTCCTGCTTCCTGACCTGCTTGGGTTCCAGTTTTGACTTCTTTTGGTGATGAACAGCAATGTGGAAGTGTGAGCTGAATAAACCCTTTCCTCCCCAACTTGCTTCTTGGTCATGATGTTTGTGCAGGAATAAAAACTCCCACTAAGATCCCCATAAAGGGAATGAAAAATCAAATTCACCCACTCCTATTCTAATAGGATTTAAATTGGCTCTGCAAAGTTTATACCTCTGTTTCCCATCTCAATGTATGGTAAACCCCTGTATTTTGGATCTTTGCAGAATAAATACTGATTGCTGTTATATATTATTTGAGTCTGGTGCATCATTCTTTGGTGAATTATGAACACTTACAAGTTGTATTTCTACTGAAGACCAGAACAAACTGAAGGATATTTATTTTAATTGTTAAATTTTTATAAGGAGGACTTTTCTTGTGAAAGTAAATATACAGCAGGAAATAAAAAAAAATCAGACAGGTGTAAAAACTGAAGAGTATAAACAAAATTCTCATTTTCAATTTACTATTGTCTGGGTATAAAATCCACAAAAAAAACCTACAGATGCAAAAACAGAATTACGCTTTAATTTTTTAAAACATATTTGTATCAGCCCTGATCAATAAATGTAATTTAAAAATAGCATTGGTAGGGATAGGGAGATGTCTTTGTGGGTAATAGCATTTATTGTTCAAGTAAACAGACTTAAATCCAAGACCACGACATCCAAATAAAAAGCTAGATTTGTGGGAATGAGAAATGGGACAGAGATGGCAAATGACCTGGGCTTATGGGCTTCAGCCTGACTCCAGGTTCGGTAAGAGACCCTGTCACAAGGAAAGAGACAGAGAATGACGGGTGAGGAAACCTGACATGCTCATTTTTGACTCTACATGCACATATTAGCACATGTGACTTCTCCCACACGCATGGATACAACACACCCATAACTTGCATACACACTCATTCATAAGTGAAGAAAAATCCAGTAATAATAGAATAAAACATAAAATCTGGTAAAACTTAGAAATCTTTGCAGAAATATTCAAATAAAGAGACCTATCTAATTGTGACTTCAAACTCTCAACTCAGAGAGCCTCAGTTTCTGAAATTAAATTTTCTAATTAATGTCATTCTTATTCAAAGTCCCAATGGGACTTTCCCTGGACTCAGACAAGTTGATTCTAAAGTTTACATAGAACATAAGATCAAGGATCTCTTGGAAAGTTTAATGAAGAGCCAAATATTTCATTCAGTTAAATCAAGATATTCAAATATCAGAAAATCACTGTGACGCTTTACTAATTTGAACTGTGTGCTATTAATACATAGATGGAAATGTGGGCTATGCTGGGAATCTTGTACCCAGTTATGCTTTATGACTGGCTAGATGGCAGAATTAACTCCATGGATCACATGAAAACAATCAGTGTTTTCAAGGCTTCTCAGCAAGTGCGGCCATGGATATTCCCAGAGGCTGTCTGGAGATGCAAAACTTGATATAATTGGCAAGAACTGCTATAATTTAATCCATCGAGACTGAAAAATGAAAACAATTAGTGATTTCAAGGGTGGTAAGTGAGTGGAACCATTGAAATTCCTGCAGGCTGTCTGGAGTTGTAAAACTTGATATAACTGACAGAAGCTGGGAAAGGGATGCATAGATTATGACCCATGTTTTAGAATATTCACTGAATATTCACATACAATCAGGACACATGCTCCTCCATGTTCATAGCAGCCTGATTTATAAATCCAGAAGCTGGAACGAACCCAGATATCCTTCAGTAGATGAAAGGATACAGAAATTGTAGTATATTTACACAATGGAGTACTACTCAGTTATTAGAAACAATGACTTTATGAATTTCCTAGGAAAATGGATGTATCTATTGAATATCATCCTGAGTGAGATAACCCAGTCACAGAAGAACAGACATAATATGCAGTCACTCATAATTGGCTACTAGCCACAATGAATACCCAGAAAACTACTGACAGAGCATATGATGCTCAAAAAAAAAAAAAAAAGAAAAAAAAAAAGAAAGAAAAAGAAAAAGAAAAAAAAAAAGAAAAGAAAATAAGAAAGAAAAAAAGAAAGAAAGAAAGGTCAAAAAGTCGAACCCTCAGTCCTTCTTAGAAAAAGAACAGTAAGTGTATAGCACCTTCTCAGAGTGGGGTACACCTAGACCTTAATTCATTAATGACTCAAGAGCTAAGAAGATAGCCTTGTGACAATTTTTGGTATTTAAAAATCATTATGTTTAACTATACACACCAAGAAAACTTTGACTATTTCCATGTTATGTTTTGTTTTACATGTACTTTATGCTTGTTGTAACTAGTAAGATTTCAATGTATACTGTCAAATCTTTAAAAAATTCAAGTACTGAGAAAAATATACTCATTTAGTTTTATGCCAAGATGCCTTTAAGAATCTGTACATATATCTCTGTTTTTTAAAATGAATTTGTAAGAAAAAAAGTGCTAGAAATTTTTTCATCTGTGCTTGCAATGAGGTAGGATGAGTTAATTTTTTCATTTAATGTATTATTCTGTTTTTACATCTGTCCGACAATGGCCTCACTTAAAAGTTGATAAGCATTCTCTCCTGTTTCATTTTTAAATAAATACTTTATAAGAAATTGCAATTTTGTATATAAACATTTATTCACATTCCTACAATTATCTGTGTATGGAATATTAATTTCTTTTATTTCAAGTGCTATGATTTAACCAGTGGGTTTTGTCCTGGGCCACTAAATTATATATACATCTGCCATTAAATAATAACTCTAGTGCCTATCCATTCCTTATAGTACCACTAGGTTTTGCATCATGTACTTGAACACTGTTGTTATAGAAATAAACATGTAAGATTCAGTCCTCTTGATCCCTTTAACAACACGAAATGATACTATATACCTAATTCCATTCTTTGTCCTAAATTTGATGTATTTTAAAAACTATAGTCCAACGAAAAAGAACATGTAACATTTGTATTCCTGCTCTGGGTTACCCCACTCAGTGTAATGTTTTCTATCTCCATCCATTTACTTGATAAGTTCATACTTCCATTTCTCCTTACAGCTGTGTAGTATTCCATAGTATATATGTGCTACATTTCACTGTCTGTCATCGCAAGGTCACTTAGGTTATTTTTATTTCCTTGCAATTTTAAAAAGAGCAGCAATGATGACTGAGCAAATATGGGTAGAGTAAGATGTCACGTCCTTTGGGCGTTTGCCAAGGAGAGGTGGAAGGTCAGCCCATATTGCTGAAGACACCTGAACTTGAGGTTCAGACACAGGGTCTAGAGTCTCTGAGCTGGAACTGATGTGAATGTCTCCTCCCTCAGAACTACATGTCATGGTATCAGAAGATACAATGCAAACATAAAGGAGGGAATCAATCAATAGCTCTGCCTAGCTATGATGCCTATGAAGTACGACATCAACATGCATGAAATGATAACCCTAAGTGTACAGCCATGTTATGCATATCTTGTAACCACCAGTTCTCTAATTGGACTTAAGACCTACTCAAGAAGAGTGAAACCATGCCTGTGACTAGAAACCCAGCAAACTACTCAATGCTAGTGAAGTTATTGTTAACAGAAAACTGTGGGGGATTGAATAACATTGCCCCTTAGGCTCAAGGATTTGATTGCTTGGTCACCAGGGAGTGGCCCTTTTTCAAATAATTAGGAGGAGTGGCCTGGTTGGGGTAGGTGTGGCCTTGTTGGAGGTTGTTACTTGGGGTGGGATTTGAGACTTCAAAAGCCCAAACCAGACCCAGTGTCTCCTTTCTCGCTGATTTAGAACCCTTAGCTACTTCTCTAGCACCATGTCTGCCTGTATGCCACCATGCTTCTCCACCACAAAGTGAATGAGCTAAACCTCTGGAGCTATAAGCAAGTGCTTATAAAACCCACCTAAGTGCTCTGTCTCTCTGTCTCTCTGTCTCTCTCTGGTAAAAAGAATCTCTCCCATTAACAAGTCAGCCTAAAAAGATCTATGAGTCTCTGCCTTCTTAGTCACAAAACTGCAAATCTATGCCACTGTATGTATTGTATATACTGGTTTTGAGTTAAAAAAAAAGAAAACCCTCAGGTTCTTGTACTTGCATAATAAACATTTTACTGACTGAGCTTTCTCCCCATCTCTATAGTATTTCTCTTTAAGTTAATACAGGGTATTTTCAAATAATATACACACACCATGCATAATTTAGAACACATATATAAAAATTATACTTACATTTTCCTTTTTCCACATATATTCTATGTACTACAAACCCATTGCATTGTTATTGTTTTTTTAATGAGATATTTTAGCGAGATTCTTAAAAATGAATTAAGGTATTTAATGTTTATTCCAGTTGTTACTGTTTCCAGTGTTTTAAACCTCCATGTTGATGTAGATTCCTGCTATAATGTTCTTTCTGTCTCAGGAACTTTTTAAAACCATGTTTGTGAGCTATGGGTCTGCTAGTTCTAAGTTGCTTGGGCTTTTATATAAAATGTCTCTTTTTGTTGTTTATGACAGATTTTTGGGTGAGGGCAGGAATGAGATTAACATTTGACAGTTTTGTTTATCTTTCACTAATTTAACGATGCTTTTGTGTTGTCTAATAATGGGCTGCATTTTCCTGCTGCTTTGTGTGCCTGTTTATTTCTTTTTATTGGAAAATAATTATGGTGAAGTTTAGTGATATGTGTTTTTGTGCCTCCATAAGTATTTTTGAGTTTTATTATGAGGTGTATTTTTTTTTGAATCCTGAGTTATTTGCCGAGTTTATTTTTTGTAAAACTAAAGAAGCATTTGCATGTTTTGTTCATCATGAATAGTTGATGGCTTCTTCATTTGCTACGCTTTTGATCCTTTTCCTCCAAGTTGCACAAGCAGAATTTATGTCTGATCCTGTGCTCTCTCTTGGTAGTTTCTGTGTCTCATGGTGTTGCTTTCCTCAGCTCAGAGTAGTCCCACTTCTGCCTTGTAGGCATCATGGAGATTTAAGGGGTGCTCCCACTGATCTCTGAGTGCTCTCTCTCCTCTCCCACTTTAGTTTTTCTTATCCATTCCCTAGTTTAGTCTCCCATTCTCCATCATATTTCTAATATGTTCAGATTTGCTCTTGCCATCTAATTCTGTGTTCCTTAGTTCTCTGATTTGTTGGTTCTTTGTTGATGTGCACCTAAGTCCTCCCCAGCTGACTGGCTGAGAATGATATGACTGATTTATTGTCTCACAGTTTCTTCAGATTAAAAATAACTGGAAGCCGAAATAGTTTTCCTCTGCTCTATGATGCTTGAGTTCTTAACCAGATAATTCAAAGAGGGCTAGAACATGAAACTCAGCTCCTTGTATGTTTTATGTCTGCTGGTTTATGTTAGTGTGGACTGTGAAGTTGTTTACCTGCACATAATCACATATCCTCTTTGTGTGGACGAAGTTTCTTTACAGTATAGTGATTGCATTCAAAATACATTGCATCATGGGAGGGAGCTGTATAGAAGCTCTCTTGTGGTTTATGACCTCAGGAGTCAAGACTACATGTCCTTGGAATTCTATAGTTTGATAAAGTTCTTTCCAGGTTCAGAGATTCCTTTTTTTTTTTTTTTTTTTTTTTTTTAGAAGAATATAAATCAATTAGTACATATTAAGAGGAGTCCAGGTCACTTCCGCTTTCTCCCTGCCCAGGCGGGTAATTTGAACGTTTAAAGACACAAACTTCCCGTTTGGCGCGAGCTGGCGTTGGCGACCGCGGAGACGGAGCCCGACCACAAACATGTCGGAGCGGTGAACACGATCCGGAGGGGCCGCCCAGCGGTCTGGGCCCAGGACTTTACTTACTAAATCTTCAAAGTTGTCCAAGCAAAAATCTGGCTCAAATATTCCGAACACGCTCCCTGATATCTGGCCAAAGACAACTCCAGCTGCCCCAGTCAGAAAGGCCATCGTCTTGAAGAAGATCGTAGCTCATGCAGTAGAGGTCCCGGATGTCCACACACCACTTCGAAGGAGTCCAAGGATCTCTTTTATCTTGGAAAAAGAAAACAACCCTCCACTCAAGGAACCCACTAAAGAGGATCTCTTCAAGACTTGTAGTGTCCCTGGCACTTCCTCCAGCACCCCTGTGCTGTACACTCAGAAAGTTGAGTCTGGTTCTGGAGAAGAGGAGCTGGACACCAGAGATTTGGAAATGTCTCAGAAAGTCAGGCGGTCATATAGTCGGCTACAGACCCTCGGTCATGCCTCAACCTCCACCCCTGGCCGCCGATCCTTTGGCTTTGAGGAACCTGAAGACTTGCCTGGAGTCTCACCTGTTGTGGGTTCAAAGTTAATTGAGACCCCAAAGGTTTCTTTGAAGCACTTGGTTCCAGATAGAACACTCCCTGGAATCTCTCCCCCAGTTGTGAAAGAGAAACGAAAGAAGAAGGTCACTGCGATCCCGAAATCAGAGCTGGATAAGTGGGCTATGGCCATGAATGCTGAATTTGAAGCTGCTGAGCGGTTTGATCTTCTGATTGAATGAGATGAACTGGGATGCCAATCATTGAGTAGGGTGAACTGGCTGGCTCTTCATGTACATACTGTGCCCTTTGAGTAGAACAGAATATATGGAGTCCTCTTTACTAGCCTTATTACCCAGACAGGTGTTCCTGGCTGTGTCACCTCTACCAGCTTGGCCTCCTTCCAGTGACTCTGTCTGGTCCCAATTTCTTCCTCCAAGCTAGGGAGGGTTTCCTGGAATGGAGGGCTTCTCTCAGGACAGAGGAACTTGGATCTGAGCAAGGCTGCTAAGCACTCTTTCCCGGGGGAGGCACATGGAATCAACTACAGCTAGCCCTAGTCCCCTTCTCTTCAAGCTCCATCCAGTGGAGGAGCCTGTGGCCCAGGTATAATCAGATGGTATTGAGTTCAATTCCCAGCAACCACACGGTGGCACAACCATCTGTAATAGGATCTAATGCCCTCCTCTGGTGTGTCTGAGGACAGTGACAATACTCATATAACTAAAATAAATAAGTCTTTAAAAGAAAAAATAGCAAAACCAAAAACTCAACAACAAAAACCCACAAGGGCTTGGCAGGGAGAAAAGAGGAGATAATATTTAAAGGAACCCTACTATTGTAGAAGCAAGGCAAAGACAGCACTTGAGCCCTTCCTTTGGCACAGTTCCTTTCGTATTTTGTTGTCTGTTTCTCCAGATAGAGTTTCATGTAACCCAGGCTGGCCTTTACATTGTTATTTACCTGAAAGGTAGCCTTACATTTTTTTATTCCCCTGCTTCCACTTCTAAGTACTAAGACCACAGCTGTGCCTAAAATATTCACTTTTGGGGTGTAATGAAATTTGTACCCTGGAGATGGTTGTGGACTCTGGAGGTAACTCATGTGTAAAAACCTCAACCAAACAAGCCTAACTCCCCAAGTTTGTTCCTTGAAGTCAATAGTGGAAGAACCGATTCCTGAAAATCGTCCTCTGATCTCCCCAAGTGGGCCATACGTACACCTGCACTAACTCAGTGCTAATAAAGATTTTTTTTTAAACACTGAAAAAAAAAAAAAAAAAGAAGAAGAAGAAGAGTCCACCTTAAGTAATTGTAACCTCCCATATGAGGTTTCTATTTTATTTTTATCTATCTATCTATCTATCTATCTATCTATCTATCTATCTATCTATCTACCTATCTTTTTAGTTTTTGTTTGTTTGTTTGCCTGGCTTTTCCTGCTATTGATTTCAACATCATTGTTTTCTTTTTCTTTTTGCCTAACAGCTGATTTACTTTGTATGGGTAGAAAAGTATTGCTAAAAGTGTTTATAATTTATTTATGTGTATTGAATACTGCACAATAAGGGGAGACGACTTTGCCTTTGTTCTGAGCAATAACCAAACAACTCATCAAATTACAAGTGGCCAAAATTTTATATTTTATTTGATATTTGTCACTAAAATACTTTCCTTAAAAATCAGAATTTAATCTCTCTCTCTCTCTCTCTCTCTCTCTCTCTCTCTCTCTCTTTCTCTCCTTCCTTCATTCCCTCCCTCCCTCCTTCCCTCCCTCCCTCCCTCTCTCCCTCCTTCCCTCCCTCTTTCTCTCAGTTTATGTTTGGTTCTTAAGAAGAGTGAAGTGCTTAATTTCAAAAAGCCTTCAAACAGCCTGGGGCTGAATAGATGCGAAAGATCTCCACAGAGGGGAGACCCACACTCAAGTCTCCGGATAACATGACCCCCCAAGAACTCACGAGAGACCATCCTTGCTGGAATCACATAAGGTTTATTGAAATCCAGTGCTGGGATCGAAACTCGACCTTAGGGCCATAAATTCTTTTATGGTCAGCCAGTTCCTAGAATAGAAGGATAGTATTGCAGAACTGACTAGCCTACATTTTTGGCTCTACTCTTCCTGCTAGGGGTCTTCTACTTTATCTATTAGGGATCAGGCTTTATCCTGGTCTTTCAGATAGCTCAGTATTTAAGAGCTCATTCTTGCAAGGGCTCTGTGTTCAGGACTTAGCACTCATATTGGGCTAATTTCAATAATCTGCAATTCAAGTTTCATAGGAGTTGGTACCTCTGGCCTCCACTGTGGGTACCTGCACTCCTGCTTACACAACAATTTGCTAACATACACATAATAAAAAATAAATGGTAAATCTTAAAACCAGAGATTCTAGTTTGGAGAAAATTTGGCATACTTTTAAATTAATGTGTAATTTTGAAAAAAAAAGTGATTACCTGTGTCCTATATGTTATGTTTCTAAAATGAGAGGGTAGTCTAAAATTATGTTTAACTTATAGGCTAAATTAAAATAAAAGTAGAGGTTAATATTATCTCATTTGACAAAGAAATAAATGAGTCATTCATCAACAAATAGTGAACTTTCAAGATTATTATTAAATTTTTAACAGTTGTTTCTAAATATTAAAGTAATTCTTCCATTTTTCTTTTTAATTATTGCTGCCCATGGTTTTGTTAAAAACATATTAAGTATGTGGCCTTTGCATACTGCATGAGGAAATGCAATCTCTTCTGTGCCAAATAAATCATGACATTTTTGATGAAGCAGAAAGGAGGAGGTGGTTTTTTAAATCTTATAAGATTATATCTGATATTGAAATTCCTAACTATTCTAATTTGTGTGAGGTGCAATCTCAAGATTTTTTTTATTTGTATTTTCCTAATGATTCAGGGTGTTGAACATTTCTTTAATTCCTTCTCATTCAAGATCCCTCTGTTGAGCATTCTCTGTTTAGTTCTGCACCTCATTTTAAATTGGGTTATTTGGATTTTCTTTGGACTCTAATGTCTTGAATTCTCTATAATTTTGGGCCCTCTAGGGTTAGCGACGATCTTTTCCCAATCTGTAGGTGGCTGTTTTGTCCTTTTGACAGTGTCCTTTGCCTTACAGGAACTTTGCTGTTTAACGAGTTGTCATTTGTCAGTTGTTGATCATAAAGCCTGAGCCATTGGTGTCCTGTTCAGGATCAGTTTGCATTCTTCCACAAGAACACCAGTTAGACCAGCACCATTTGTTGAAGATACTTTCTTTTTTCCATTAGATAGCTTTGGCTTGTTTTGTCAAAGATCAAGTGTCCATGAATGTGTGAGTTTATTTCTAGGTCTTCAATTCTATTCCATTGATCCACCTGTCTTTCTTTGTACTAGTACCATGCAGGTTTGTTTGTTTTGTTTTTTTTCCAATAACTATTGCTCTGTAATACAGCTTGAGATCAGGTATAGTGATTCCCCCAAAGGTCTTTTATTTTGAAGTTTTATTGTGGAGTTTTGCTGGAATAGTAGCCTGGGTTGGTGTCTGTGACTCTTAGGGTCTGTATGACATCTGTCATAGTTCTGATAGGTCTACCTTTATATATAACTTGGCCTTTTGCTTTTATAGCATTTAATATTCTTTCTTTGTTCTGTACATTTACTGTTTAGATTATTATATGGCAGGAGAATTTTCTTCTCTGGTTTAATTTATTTGGTGTTCTGTAGACTTCTTGTACATTTATGGGCATCTCTTTCTTTAGGTTAGGGAGGTTTTCTTCTATGATTTTGTTGAAGATGTTTTCTGATCCTCTTCAATTTCTATTATTCTTAAAATATTCTTTGGTCTTTTTATTTTGTTCCATTTTTTTTTGGATGTTTTGGGTTAAGAAGAATTTAAACTTTGTATTTTCTTTAACCAATGTGTCACTATCTTCTGTGGTATTTTCTTTACACAAGATTCTCTCTTCCATCTTTTGTATTCTGTTGGTAAACTGCATTATATCTGTAGCTCCTGGTTTATTTCCTAAGTTTTTCTGTGCCAGGATTGCCTCCATTTGTGATTTCCTTATTGTTTTTACTTCCATTTTTAGGTCTTGAACCATTTTGTCCAATTTCTTTACCTGCTTGATTGCATTTTTTTTCTGTATTTCTTTAAGAATTTTATTTGGCTCCTCTTTAAGGACTTTTACCATTTGCTTGTGTTTCCATTTTTAGGTCTTGAACCAATTTTTTTACCTGCTTGATTGCATTTTTTTCTGTATTTCTTTAAGAATTTTATTTGGCTCCTCTTTAAGGACTTTTACCATTTGCTTGTGTTTTTCTGTACTTCTTTAAGGGAATTACTTATATCTTCTTTAAAGGCTTCTATCATTTTTATGAGATTGGATTTTAGGTCAGATTCTTGCTCTTCAGGTGTAGCAGGTTAGCCAGAGCTTGTTGTGGGGGGAGGGGTAGAGGGAGAATGGAGATTACCTGGGATGGCAGGCTGCTCAGGGCAGCTCGGCTTGGCCCAGAATACTCAGCAAGTAGGGAAGATGAGTGGGGAAGGGAAGCTTACCTGTATGTTTCAGGAATCTGATGAAGGTGAAGGAGAGGTAGCAGAACAGAGGTCCCCCTGGAATGGCTAGATTTTGAACTTCTACCATATTTTCTCTGTGGTGTTTCCCATGACTGGTTAAGGTCTCCTGGGCGAGCTTGATTAGTTTGGACTCTAGATGTTCATGTTAGAAGACACAGCAATATTGGAAGCTGCTTGGATGACCCATACTCATGACTTAAAGCATTTGTGTCCTGGTGGATAAAGTTAGTAAGACACACTGGTAGGAACTGCATACTGGCAAGTGCTGTTCAGATATACTATGAAAAGGGAAATTGTGAGGCACATTCCTTCTTTCTTTCTCTTTTTGCATTGCTAAATATGGTTTCTTTTTTCTTTGCCTTGCCCAGTCCTATCTAAACATAAAATAAAACTACAGGACTGATATTAACAACCCATTAAAATCAGCAATAAGTTATAAAAATCATACAGCTTTATAAAAGTAATCCAGGGTAGTTAAAAATTATTTAAAGAATACAAAGTCCAAACAGCTTGAGATGAGGTTTCCAGAAAGGCTTCCCAGGGCAAAGCAGTGGTCAGAGAGCGACCTTAGAGTTTGAAAAACACAGGGAACACAAGACATTTGAGTGCAGGCTAGAAGATCACATTTCTGCAGATATTTGCAAGAGCAACAATAGTACCTGCACAGTGGGATTGTGAGGGAGGGAACTGCCTGTGGCAAATGCAAACCTTTACATTAAAGGAGACAAGTGCTGAACGTAACTATGGTAACTAGGGTAGTGTGCCTACTATGGATATCAGGTGGTTAAAAGCTGGTAAAAGGGAATGGTCCTAAAGAAAACAAAAACCGGCATTGACCTCCGTCTACCCAACCCAGACCTTGTCAGTCCTGCGTCTTTCCGAGGCAAGAGGTGTATATCATAATCAAATGCTGCATCAAAATAGATGATTTCCCCACGTGTTCTATTCCACTATAAAAGACATCTGTGCTTGCTATGGACAAGCTTTAAAGAGATGTCATTTTGGTTTTCAACACACACGGTTATCAAAACCTCAAATAAAACTGCCGCGGTGGCTCAGGCCTTGGCCTGCTATACTGCATGCACAACTCCTCAAATCCGAGCAGACACGGAGGCTCACGATGCTTTTCCTCCTGTGGTGCAGGCAGTCATGCATGAGTGGCCCCTGCATTGCCGCAGGGTGGTGAGTGGGTGCTGGCCTGCTCTAGTGCTAACAGTGAAGGTAGGGTCAGCTGGCGTAGCATGGACTCCAACAGAAAGCTGAGCTGCATGATCTCTTGCAAAAGGCTTCATGGGAGTCTCTCCTTTTGTAGAGCATGATATGAGGTTTTTAGAAACTCATCTTTGAAAAAGGATTGATCATCCACAGGCTTCATGATAAGAAGAGGCTGAGTTTTTTATAGCTCTTTAGCTATCCAAGATTAATGTCTGATTATCCTGTCTTTTCCTTACTCTTAAGTTTGATTTTGTTTATAGGGCCAAGAAGCTCAGGAAGGGTTCATAACCCTATCCTTAAATGTCTGCTCAGCATAGAGTGAGCAGACCACAACAGGAGACTGGAGTCTCCATTGTCTCTTAAGTCAACCAAGTTAGCTCAAGATATTCGCATGCATGCTTTCTGCTCCTCTTAGAAACTGTATTCTTCCCAAATATAGGAATATTTGTTCTACCAGAGAGGCTTTACCACTTTTATTTTTTGGTTGAGTATTTGCTTAAATACAGGTTTTGTGACCTTAATCCCCGGCCCTAGTGACTTCTGACCGCCATTGCCACCCCCACCAAGGAGACCACGCAAATACAGACCTCTGAGACTATAGAGAGATGATTGGGTTGTGATTCACAGGTTTTGCAATGATTGGTTGTAACTCACAGGGTTTTGCTATGAAATGATTGGTTTGCGATTCTCGGGCTCTGCCATGATTGGTGGGCTTTGTTGTGAGCCATATAAAATCTGTCCCGATTCTGCCCTCCTGGTCCGCAGCCCTCTACTCCAACATGGCGTACAGGTTGTGGGCCCCAAGCAGTTTGCATCAAGACCATTTCTGGTGAGTGATTTGGGGTGTCACCTTTCCTGGGAGGTGCGAAAAATCCGCACTTTGAGGTGGGAGAATCCCCAACCCAGGAGTCCGGCCTTTCAACTGGTGCTGGTGGTACTGATATAGTCCACTTCTCCATAGGAGAACTCTGTGCTTTCAACATCCATTTCAATATCTTCTCTCGCTCTGAATCTGAGCGGTCTGAAGAGATCGCTGATCCAATATATCTGGTAATTATTATTCAGCTAGTCTTTGTATAGGCACACAACATCTTTAGACATTTTGTTATTTTGCGAACTAATAAATCATCCAAGTTAAGTTGTCCCCACTAGGTCAGATTGATACCAGTTATAGAGGTTATAGTGGAGAAATCAGCCTGAATTTAGGAAGAAGAGAATGCTATTGGCAATCTCCTTGGATGTGGGCTCAAAAAGGTTTATAGGTAGGCTAAATCCTTTATTGACACCCAGAAAAATACTATATAATCTCTCTCTCTCTCTCTCTCTCTCTCTCTCTCTCTCTCTCTCTCTCTCTCTCTCTCTCTCTCTTGCTCTCTCTCTCTCTTTGTGTGTGTGTGTTTGTGTGTATGTGTAAACTTTAGTTACAGTCTGTTGTTTGTGATATATAATCTAAAGAAATTTCTGGGGGAGAAAGTAACAAAACCATAGTGGTTATTTACTCATTTTCCCTACTATTCTTATTGCTTTCTTGTAGGCATCAGAAGAAATTCTTAGCAAACATATTTATTGACATGAGCATGGCCATATTAAAGGCTCCAATGCCTCAGGCTCATGGGAATGGCGAAGCCTTGTCTGGTCCATGTGTGGATATTGACAATGTGTATAGCAAGTGACCAGGATAGCTTGTCCCTCCAGGGTATGCACAGCTTGAAAGCTCCCCACCCTATAGAGATTGTTTCCTGAGATCAGCTAAACCTACCTTCTGGCCCTTCAGCTATACAGTTAATCTAGCCTCTTCCTTCAGTCATAAACTTGCTGTGTTTCCCAGTTGCTGTGAGCACATCTCCATCAGAGCTATTCTGTACATGAGTCTGTGAGTCTGTCCTTTCTTTGTTCCCTCATCACCCCTGTCAGGTTTCAAATCGCAAACCTGGGCACATTGTGGCAATTTCTCAGTATTAACATGAATTAGTATTAGCTACAGAATTTTCAGGAGTCCACAAAGGAGCTTTGACTACAACAGGCACCCAATAAGTATTAGAAAGAGTTCTTTTTGACCGTTGAGTGACTGAGGATGGGGCATAGAATCACGTGAAGAGATTTTGTAAAACGTCCTCATATTTATGTTGATTTCCTATTCATTTCCAAGTGTATCTTTAAAGAACTGCTAAGTTTCCTATTTATTAGGGCAGACAGCTTAACTCTTTTGTAAAAGCATAGATAAGGTTTTTGGAGATCTGGAGGTGGGACAGGAGATCTTCTAGCCTTTCTGAGACTGTTTCCATCCCTTTCTTTTAAGAGAATACTATGTCTTCCTGTTTCTTCCTAACAGAATTGTCATGAGATGAACCGTCTTGTGATTTATAAAGTGCTATAGTGTTCTCGAATCCTTTCTTGGAACAGATGTGTATAAATTATAAATAAGAGCACTATGCAAATAAAAGGAATTATTACAGTTGTATATTCTAGATGTGTCATTCTGATCTATGTAACCCCATAGATTTGTGTCTTTTCTGGTGTAGGAAAAATTGGTTTGAGAGAACTCATGTACTTGCAAAATCAAAGGCAACACACTAGGAAATTATAATGGGAAAATACAATGCATTATTACAGTATTTTGTAGGAAGAAAAAATTTCAAAACAGTAAATTATTGGACAGATTCAACCACAATGCCTGGGTACAGATGGCCAAAATCACAGCTGCCGTTCCTAGAGCCAGTTCTTAGAGGCAGCTCAGAACATCAGCACATAGATCATCTGCAAGGATGGATCTTTGGACACAGAATGGTCTGTCAGGCTTACGCATCGTCATCTCTCAGATCTCCTAGAGATGACATTTTTATCTTGAAGCCATGTTGAATATTTGAGGATTTTATAAGTAATATTTTCTGCTGGTTTGGATTCAAGATGTACAGAGACATTTACATGTATGTGAATTGATGATGTAGTGAAAGATCTTTGTTTTCAGCGATCCAGTCTTAGATCCAATGTGTTAAGCCAGTTCTTTCTTGCCTTGCTTGCCTGTATATACTCCTGTCTTTCTGCTTTGTGTTAGTAATTTGTGCTCTATTCATTTTGAGCATTTTGTTGTTTTTCTCAATAACCTTGTTTTCTCTCTTTGTCAACATATTCTCCATCTACACGGAATGATCATTCATAATTCTACCCTAGCACATCTACAACTCTTTAGGACTGGAGTACAAAACTCCAATGGATTTTCCCAGGAGGTCCATGGCGAGGCAGGCATGTTGAATCGATGTCACAAACTTCAGGTATCTAATGGCTACTCAGAGATGATTGTCAGTTTCTACTTTCCCCATTTAATAAAAAACAGAGGTGTAAAAGCACATTTTCAGTATTATAATGTTAGTGAGTAGGCATGTATAAGGTATGAATATTAGGAGATGCATGTGAGAGATATGGTAGATATAAAATTTACATGATTTCAGGAGTTGGGTGAGCTTTGTGGAGTAAAACTTTGGGGCTAGTATCCTTGGTGGTAGGTTAATCTAACATAGATTGTTTCCTGTTGTCTTGCTGTGCTGAATACCTTTATTTGTTTCTCTAGATTTATTCTTCTCCCTTTTCTTCCCAGATGGTTTTGCCTCCAAACACTAACCTCCCTATGTTACATATACTAGCTCCTTTGCCTCCTATTTCCTGTCAGGGTATGAGAGATGAGAAGTTACAAGAATGTATTTGTTCCTTACTATGACATTCTCAAAAACTGACAGTGTCGATGAAAGAATCATTGTTTTTCTCAAAGTGGTCTGATTTTCACAAGTTTGTTATTGGGAGCTTTTGAGGTAATCTTTCTTGTACTATACTTTCTCTGAACTGGGGGATCACATTCAAGTTCCTACACTATCCATCAAGATACCCCCGGCTCCTTCCCACTTCTTTTCAAATACATAGCCCTACAATTATTCATTCTCTCTCTGGAATGTCAAAGAACCCCACTGAATCTTAATAATGTGTTGCTGGGTATGTTTGTATCAGACGAGTTTTCTCACACAGTGCACAGAGTGCTTTTGAAAATTTAAAATTCTGTATTGTTTAGTAATTTTAACATGATTCCTTGTTTGAGAAATTCATATAATATATTTTGTTTATATTTACCCTGCCTCTTCTATCTGCTTCTATATCCATTTTCTACATTCTTGCCATCCTACCCACCTAACTTTGAGTTTTATTCTTTGTATTTCTTTGCCCATTAAATTCGGTTTGTATTACTTTTGACCTACTAGAGTTCACATCATTAAAGCAAATGGACTCTTTCAAAATGTCTCAAATATGAACAGCCCAATGGAGCAATTATATTTTGTGCTCTTACTTCCATAATGGGGTTTTGTCTGTATTGGGTTTACATCAGTCTTCTGCATGGTATCATGCTATCATAATCTCTTTGATTTCATATATGCAACTGCTCCCTTGTGTCCAGAAAATGTGACTTCTTTGGCGTTATTTATCACATTTGTCTCTTACAGGTCTTCTGCCCCCTCTTCTGAGAAAACTCTATTCCTGACAGCACTATGTATCTGAATCACAGAATAATAAGAAACCGAGCATGAGGCTATCTGTATGCTTCATCTATGTTGATTGGCTTTTTACAATGATTTTCTTTATTTTCACAATATACTATGGTGTCCACAAGTCAAGCAATATTATCTTCACTTTTTAAAGAATACCAAGAATGTAATAAAAATGAAAGTCCAAGTTCACACAGCCAATAGCTACTCCTGAACCTTTGTCCTCTGACTCCCCTAGTCAGGTGCGTATTTGACCAAACCTAGGCTTAAATGAATTGCATACATTTGTTTAAAGCCATTGTATTTTATTCCTTCTCTTTTACACCTATAGTTAGATATTCTGGGAACTGACATAGATAGAAGTGATCCTCCGCTGGGTAAAAGCAGCCATCATTTGGTATTACCTAGGGAGAGAAATGTATATATAAATGGGTAAATTAAATAACTGATATTTTGCATATGAAGAGCTAGTCAAAATAAATAGCAAAATAAGGGGATTATGAATATGTTTGTATGTGTTAAAAAAAAAACAAGCTATTCCACATGATTTATGCAGTTGGGACAGGCTAAAACCTCACTAGTATAATAGTTGAGCCATTTGTCTTAGCAACTATCTTGTTATTGGCAATCAATAATGCAGCTAAAATGACTGATGGCTTTGTTTTCTTGTAGTGCCTCAGCTGGTTTAAATTATTTATTTGACATATTGCCTGTTGGCAGATGCAAGGAAACCAACTACAAAACGTTTGCATGGCTTGGTGTACAACTGGGAGGGAAAAAATGGCTGTCCTTGATCTTTGAGCACAAGATATAGGTAAGGATATACTGTGTAAGGTTATCATGCCATGAACTATGCATATGGAGATGAATGAAGCTGTAAGGTTTTTGAAAGCTTTTTTCTAGGCTGCATGAAAATCTCCATTAACTTTAGGAGCTCAATTCAGGGGCTAAACACCTGACTTCTTCCCGGTGGAGAGAATAAATGAAGTCTTCGGGCTTTAAACATCACATTCTGCTATGATTTATTCGTTAAGATGATTTTTTTTTTTTCTCAGCCAGCAGAGGAATTCATGAGAGCAGGAACTATGTCTTATTTATCTTGGTAATCCTAATCCCCAGCACAGAGTAGTCAGTATTTACTGATGAATAAAAGACACAAGTGAGTGAATCAAGCAGAAAACAATTACAACTTTTGCCTTGGGTTTACAAATTGTTAGGCTTATAAGTGAAGTGCCGCTTTAGGAGTTGGTTATATGTAAACCAGGAGTGTGCTCGTGGTTGAATCTTCGTTATAACAGGCAAGGCATTTAAGCATTTTGTGCTTATGAATTTTTAATATAGAATTAGGAAAACAGGCCTTTATAATATTATAATGAAATTTGAAGTCAAATATAAAGAATTGGAAATTTTTATAAACTCTGTAAGTAACAAGTTTTAGTAGTAAGCCGGCTTTATTGCTTCAAAGTCTCAATGTGTAAGATTTTCCAATAGTCATGGTAAAAATAGTTTCAACACGTCTGATTTTAAGTGAATATAAAGTTTGAAAACAACTTTCAAAGTTTCCAAATATTTAACAAGTGCCTCCTGTGGACCGGATCCCTGATTCCACAAGGTGAGAGGAAGGATTTAGGGTTAAAGAACTGAATTTTGTGATGCTCTAGGAAATTTATTGGCCTGTTGAAAAATTCTGTTTTTGTAGGGGAAAAGAAAGCAAGAAATTTCCCATGGGAATAGGTTGCCTGTCTATGCCAGGAGGAGTTATAACATGCTTACTGGGGGGGGGGGTGCTCAGAAAGTTTTATCATGTAAAGATGCCTCGGGGAGAGATGCTATCAATTGAGGAAGCCCTCAGCAGAGGCCATAAGAGGTCATGGGACCCTTTGCACCTGTGGTTAGAGATAGTTGTGAGCTGCCGTGTGGGTGTTGGCCACTGCCTTTCCTCCTCTTGAAGTACTTCACCCAGCATAGTCACACCTCTCTCTTTAGGCCAGTGCTGATAAGCGTCTTTGTATATTGTTACCACGTGAATATAGTCTGGCATCAGAAGTTTTGAACAGTAACTATGACGCACAGCTGTGTTCTACAGACACCATGCTACAAAGATGGGCTTTCGGGTTTTAGGTAGGCTCTTTAGGAGATGCAGGTCTCTATGGAGAAGTATCTATGAGTGATGCTACCACATATTAGGAAGGGAAGGACGCTAAGGAAGAACTGGAGAGCAGGATGGCCAAGTTGAAGTTCTCAGAGGTACAGCATGTGTGTACCTGAGTGTGGTTATGTTATGAAGTGCTTAGATTTGCAAAGATGTGATTGATGGTCAGCAGAATGTAGAACAGATAGTACATATATGACAGGGACAGAGGGACAGCATGTTGATCATGTGTCCTTTTGTAGAGATGAAGGGTCTCTACAGTTTTGGAATAGAAACGCACATTCCAAGTCAGCCTTCAAACAATCATTCAAACAAGGGTCTGCACTCAAGTCGCACGCAGCATACGATGCCCACTAATGTAGTGCAGTAAGGCGATGAGTTCTCACGTGGAACTGACCAGTGTGCAGACAAATAGGGAAAGAGAAGAAAGACTCCGTGAGAGTAGTGGGAAGCTGACCAGACCACTTTCTCCAGACTCCCGAGCAGGTAAGGTCAGTGGATTAGGTGGGATTTTGTTCTCTGGGTCACATTGCTTCCAGTGGATGCTGGCCATGAGACAAGACAGACAATGTACTTGCCTTGAAAATAACTCACTCTGTCCCTCAAGTCAACACAGCATTTTCTTATGCACATCTACTATTTGACATATATCACTTCCCTATGGCTTTCTTCATGTTCTCAGTCCAGTCCTGGTTAGGCAGAACCTTCTCAGTGGAAGCATTCTTGGCACCACTGCTCTCCTACCTCTGAGGGGTAACGTGCAGTGTAGAATTATAGGGGTTGAATGTGAACGAGATCTGGGACTTTTTATTTTTATTTACTCTCCTGATCAAATGAAATGAATATGCGTTGTACAGGAAGGTTGACAAGGTTATTACCAGTGCAGCTGAGAACAATTAGTTCTTATTTGCTTAACACCATTTCTTAATGTGTGATTGTAAAACTTTTCACCGGATGTTTTAAACGTAATCAATTTTTCATTGCAGTTTCTAATAATTCAAAGAGCCTGACATTTGCAATCAAGCCAGCTGTGGTCGATACCTATTTTCTCTTAGTTAAATAGGAATTTAACTCAGGGACATAAGTGGTGGCTTCTGGAACTCATTCTGTGTGCTCATTATTTTGTGAAGCTGCACCCAGATTTATGGTCTTGCAGGAGACACTCTCTCGTGTCATGGTCACCCAGACTTCCTGAATATCAGGAGTCAGCCCCATCAGAACTCACAGCTTGTCACTACTGTTTGCTGGAAGTATTCTGTTGGGCAATTCACATCTCTGCATAACTTTTTTTTTTTTTTTTTACTTTAAAAACAAGAGAAGAATTTTTTCATTGGATTATATTTATATTAAATGAAATAAAGAATTATGAATCAATTCACACCACACACCATTGGCTGTCAGTGAAGAACCCAAAGCAACTAACTAAATCTAGAAAGGAATTCAGAGGCTGCTGCACTTATTACATCTGTAGCTATAGTGATTTTAGGTATATCTGAATTTAAGCCATCAAACAATGGCTCTAGACTGCTTGTATCATATTGGTCTCATTTTCTTTATTTTAGACATATGTTCTAAAATAAAGTCATAGTTTAGACATGAAATGTATAACATAGAGCTAGTGATGTGCCTCCGTCAGTGAGTTATTCACCTGGAAAGCATGAGGAGCTGTGGTTCATCCCCAGAACCTAAATGCAAAAGGCCAGGCATGATGCCATCTGAGCAGTGAAGACACAGAGACAGGAGGGTCCCTGGGCTTACTGGCCACAAAGTCTGGGTGAGTTGGTGAATTCCTGGCTAGTGGGAGGTGCTGTCTAAGCAAACCTAAGCAAAGAAAGCAATACAAAACAAAAACAAGATGAATACAAGAAACAACCTAAAACAGAAGGAGGGCATCCCAGGTCCAACAACTAGGTTATCCTTTGGCTCCCAGCCCATAGATGTGCTCTTTACCCTCTATCCCTGACTCACGCACACAAACACATAAAAATAGCATAATCGGTAGTTTGGAGAAGACCGAACATAGAAAAACCAAGCACATATGAACAAATGGATTTAAGGATGTTTGCACGAGCTCTCACCTCTCCTTCCCACCACCTTCTTAAATATTTTTCATCATATTCTAAACCAGGCCTTGGCCACTTCCAGCTTACCCGGGATCTCTAGGGCCTCCTACCAGTTCATAGGTGAAGTTTTATCAGACCATAACTTTGCATGTGGGTTTAAGAGTTTTATAGGGTTGCACTTAAGGTACAATTGCAGAATTGCTTAGTAGAGACAGAGACTTTGTGACCTGACAAAAAGGATCTGCTTGTCATTGGCCTATTTACAGAAAAGGCTTTTGTCTTCTACAAAATGACACTGAAAGTAATTGTCTTGAAAATGGCTGCAAGATAAGCCATTTGGGGAAGCAATAGTATGTTTTGGCTTGTATTATTTCTCTCTGTTTAAAAAATGTATTTAAATAATAGTCCTTGTATATATATGGAAAAAATACATATGCATAGAATATAATGCATATTCTGATAATATTTAGTGAAAGTATACAACATGAAACTTTATGTATATTATATAGTATGTATATATATATATATACAGAAATATTATATAGCATTCATACATACAGATGGTTTTCAATGTACAATAATTTGACTTAACAGTTTTTTTTTTTAACTTTATGTTATTGGAGAGTAACACAATCCCAGCAGAAACCACATTTGTGTGTATGTGTGTTTGTATATAGGTATGATTGTGTTATGTGTATACCTATTTATTTGTGTGTAAGCACAGTGTGCAGTACGGTGTGTGCAAGTACACAGGCCCACACATGTCACAGCTTGTATGTGGAGATCAGAGCACAGCCTTTGGTGGCCTCTCCCATCTCACCTTCTTTGAGGCTTCATGTCCTTGTTGCTTGTTGTCATATGGAATATGGCAGGCTAACTGGACACAAGCTTCCTGTCATTCTCCTACCTTCACCTCTCATCTCACCACAGGGGACAGGGGCAGGAGCAGGGGCAGGGGCAGGGGCAGGGACTAGGATTAAAGATGAATTCGTGCAATCTGCTTTTGTTAGGTTCTTGAGATTCAAGAGCAAGTGACCAGGCTTGTGCAGTAAGTGCTTTAACCTCTGATACAGCCTCCCAGCACAGAAATGATACTGTGAGTTCCGACTTTCCTAAGTCTAGGACTATTAATTCAGTACTATGTTCTGCTGCTAGGCAGTAGCAGTGGGAGTGCTTCAGTTCCAGTTGGCTACAAGGTTACTGATGCTTAGCATGCTATCCTGTGAACAGATGTGTCACCTGCTGTCTGTCTGTCTGCCTGCCCATCTATCTCTATTATCTTCTATCTATCTATCTGTCTGTCTGTCTGTCTGTCTGTCTGTGTCTATCTATCTATCTATCTATCTATCTATCTATCTATCTATCTATCTATCTATCATCTATCATCTATCTATACACTGCGTGAGTGAAAGAGAAAGAAGGACAGGGGAGAGAAAGAGGCCTCATTTTTAAAAATGGTTTTGGTGCATGGTCAAAACAACCAAACCAAACCAATCAAACAAAACTCCTTTAGAGACCACTGTGCTGGCAGCTGTCATGCTATTATAGTGTGGGAGAAGTGTGTTTACTCTTCAATCCATTTTCCTTCCCAGCCCTGTGCTATGAATGTCCACCTGCTCCTGTGCAAATCTGAGCCACTCCCACTTGGGAAGATGGCACATCATAACTAAATGCTCATTTAAAGGAAACTGAAAGAATTAAATGCAACAGAAGGAGGAGGAGGGAGTCAGGCTGAGTCTCTGACTGTTGAAGCCAGATACATTGTAGAACCATCAGATGAATAAACAATCACATCTGCCTTGTTTATGAATTGTAAAGAGAGTGGTATTTCTATTCATCATTTATCTTGCTTGGGATTTGAACAAATATAGGGTTTCTGGCAGAGGTTATCAATTTTTCACTATTTATAGAAAATGACACATGTTCTGCCAAATGTGATATTTGGGAAATAGGTGAGTTCTGTAAATGCAGAAGGCCAGTAATTCTGTTACCAGCTCCATTTATAAAATATATTAAAACTGATTAATAAGAAATACAAATGTCAATGAGTCCCTAAAGTGAAACAATAAAGGAGTTTCTGGGACACAGCATGAGTAATTTTAGCCTTTTTTTTCCCTGCTAGGACAGGGTGTGCTGGAATGTGTTTGGCAGGGCAGGGAGGAGCTTCCAGCCTCCTGAGAAATTCTGATGACAGGGCCAAGAAGCCTTCAGTAGGCTGGTTATTTGTTAGTAGATGGGACGGCATTCAGAGGTGTCCTTTCTGACAATCTGGTCTGTTTTTCTGTAGAACTTGCTCTTTGGATCTGAGGGATTTCTGATTCTCATAATTTATGTGCATACACACATGTGTGAGACATAAAAACTGCCTAAACATTGTGAGGGCTGTTCAGGAAATGTGGCTTTGTGTAAGGAAGGAAAGAGATGCTAAATCTTGTGAGATAACAGGTTGGGAGAATGTACTTATTCTTGGCTGTCTTGTCTTTTCAACTGATACTCGACATGTTGAATGCTGTTTGAAGTTCCTGTAAACCAGACTAACTTTGACCAGATTCCCTAGGGTAGGTATAGATAGGCTGGTGCTATAAACTCACCAGGTAAGAGGAAGGAGTGAATGAGAAAGGAACCTAAAAACATTGAATATGTGGAGAGGGCCAAGGGAAGAGTGAGGCAGATTTTAAAAAAATAAAGCCCTTCTATTTAACTATTCTGCGATAATATCTTTGCTTTGAAGTGTGCAAAGTGGAGCATGTTGCTGAGTGGTTATATCTGAGGTAGGCATGTCTCACTTCCCTGAAGATTGCAGGAGGGCCGATGTGATGTCAGCCTTTTGCTATAGATGAAGTAGAAGTCTTGAGCAAGGGCCAAGCTGTCCTCTCCCAATTTTCTCTGGTTACTGATAAATGTAATACTGAATTTGTCACATATTTTTTTTCTTCTGCATATCAAGCTTTGTGAGTCAATCTCAGATCAGATGATTGACTTTTGCTTTAAAATTCAGTTTCTTTAGCTTGACATTTACTGGAAACGTTTTTTCTTTCTGCAACTCAGAACTGGTCACTCTATGTGTTGATTAGATCTCAGAGTTTAAAATGAGTGCTATTTCAAATATTCAGCCAATGTTACTGTATTCTGTCAAATGGAATAAGCAATTTCTCTATGCTTAGATGAGAATATCCTTAGAAGTTTTGCTTCTAACTGTCCCTTTCTTTCTGATCAGCATGTGAAAGGCTGTTTTCTGCATGTCACCCTCAATATATCTGGCTTTGCTCTTTAACTCAAGAGTTTTCACACTCATTGGATCAGAGACTTTCTAATGTCAGATTAATAACTATCACTTTAACTGCAGACCCAGTCTTTCTGATAATGCAATTTGAGACTTTCTTACATGGCAATATTTATAATGAGAGTTATCAACATATATGCCAGATAACTAAATACCAACCAGATCTTGCCTTCATTGAATCTGTTGTTTATTCAAGAATTCTCTCAGGCTACTAGTCTTAGAAGTCTTAAGGGCAATTGACATTCTGAATAACTGGAGCGAGCTTCTTTGCTGCAGAAATGTAAGTGATAATATTAACACTCACTGTGAAAACAAGACAGGTAATGACAGAGATGAGCCCTGCGGTGGTGGTGGTGGTGGCAGATGGGACGAGGAACAGACTGCCAGGCTGGGGTTTTCATTTTTGTCCTGTTCACTAGTTTAGGCTTCTGCTGGGACTCCATACACTTGTGTGGGAGAATCATGGCTATGAAATGCTGATGACTCTTAAAGCTTAAACATTTCAACTGTAGGCATTCACTACCGTTTTCAAAGACAGATGAGTTCATAGGTTCAAGAGACAGATGGGACTGCCAACCATTTGTGCTATGATCCAAGACCTTAAACCTGTGCCTACATTGTACTAAGAGGACATGATGAGCCCATTCCTTTGTCATTCTTGAATCATGTTCAGTATAACAGGTACCTTGGAAATGTTTGCCAATGTGCAAAGTGGGGTAGGAGGGTGTCAAAACAAAGATATTACCTCTGCCCTCAAACTCTTCAGACCATTATAGATTAGTGGCAATGATTGTGAATGAGAAATTGAGTCATGATGTGTGGGAGAGATATTCCATAATGCCTCGTAAAAGAGTAATTTCCAGGGCCAAAAGGGTATGGGTTTGAATTTTGGATCTGTTACAACCTGGAGCTTAAGTAGGTGGCAGACCTCTAGGCCCTATTATATTGTTTAGGATGTGGGGTAATATTGTGATGGGGCTTTGAAAACAGGTTGCTATTTTAGTTGTTAGTGTAATGGAACTAATATAGTCTGTAGAGAGAAAAGGCAGATCTTTGCTTAGGAAATAATTATGAGCAAGTTCATCCACTGGCTATCGGTGGCCTTTTCAGTGGTGTTTGGAGATCTGCAACATGAAGGAGGGAGGAAGAGGTTGTGAGGTCAGGTTGCTGATTGTGAACGTAACCTTGGTGAGTGATCCTTTTGGGAATTTGAGGTTCAGTGTAACAGAACCTGAATGTTTACACTCTAGGGCATGGAGTTTGCAACCTTTGTTGGGTTATTATTATCTCCTCGAGCACTAGTAAAGGGACAACTGAAAAACCTTAGAAGGGATCCAGGTAGTCAGACGTAGTTTGTTAGTCTTCCTGCCATAAGGCAGAGTAGCCTGACTCTCCCAAAATCATAGTAGGAGAGAATCTCATTCTTGCCTTCAGCACTGTGGATCAATTTTCTCTCCTCATTTAGTCCAATGTTTGGCTGTGAGCATCTGCCTCTGTATTTGTCAGGCTCTGGTAGAGACTCTCAGGAGACAACTATATCAGACATTGGTCAGCGTGTACTTCTTGGCATCAGAAATAGTGTCTGGGTTTGGTATCTGTATCTGGGAGGGATCCCTAGTCTCCGGATGGCTTTTCCTTTAGTCTCAGCTTCACACTTTGTCTTCGTATTTTCTCCTGTGAGCATTTTCTTCCCCCTTCTAAGAAGAAGCACCTACACTGTGGTCTTCTTTCTTCTTGAGCTTCATGTGGTCTGTGAATTGTACCTTGGGTATTCTGAGCTTTTGGGCTGATACTCACTTATCAGTGAGTGCATAGCACTTGTTTTCTTTTGTGACTGGGTTGCTTCACTCAGGATGATAGCTTCTAGTTCCATCCCCTCATCATACAGCCTCTTTTCTAATAACTACTCTTGTGGTATAATGGCCTTACCCAGATATCTCACAACCATCTCTCTGTCACAAGATTACTTACTCAGACATGCAAAACTGTTTTTTTTTAACCACTTAAAGTATCATAATCATCAATTCTAGGGATTAGAACAAGGGCTGGGAAATAACATCTGACCATGTCTCTCCACTTACTAGTGGAGGGCCTTTCTAGTGGGATTTGGAGATCTGCTGTATGTTGTGAGGCCATTGCTTTCATAATGTAATCATGGTAAATTATCCTCTTGGGCATTTTGAGATTCAGTGTAACAGAACCTGAACTATTCAGCTTATAATCCTTATATCCTTATTTGTCTGTCTGCTTGTCTGCCTGTCTGTCTATCATCTATCTATCTATCTATCTATCTATCTATCTATCTATCTATCTATCTATCTATCTGTCTATCTATCATCATCTATTTATTTTGGTTGTTTTGGATTTTTTTTTATAGCCAGAGTTTCTCTGTGCAGCTCTGGCTATTGTAGAACTTCTCTGTAGATCAGGCTGATCTTGAGCTCAGAGATGTGCCTACCTCTGCCTCCTAAATGCTGGGATTAAAGGCTTATGTCATCAAATCATTGATTTTAAACCATGGCCTACTGAAGAAGTATCACATATATGAGCAACAGCCATACTGATAAGTGTCAGGATTAGGGCAGGATGGGACAAACAAGAAAATGTTAATCTAGTAAATAGGATGTTGTGAAAGGTGTGGCTGAGCTCATATATAGTATAAGAGGTAGCTGGGTACCGATAACTATGGTCCTCTTTATATGCCTCCTCAGCTGTCATAACTAAGTCATTTCTGTATGCTTCTCTAATGATATATTTACATCATTCTGAATGCCTCCTCAGCTGACAAAGCTATTGCCTTCTCTACATGTTCTCTTTATTTTACCCCATTGTCTTTACTTAACTTCTGTCTTTTCGTGGTAATATCTCTCCTCCCACAATGTCTGTCTTTGAAGGTTCTCACAGAAATTTATATCTATACTCTATTACTGCTTTAATGAATCCACACATTCTTTTTTATCTATACCCACAGTTTTACATCACCTTCCAGGTTTAAAGATTTAATATAAGTTTTAAGTTCATTCCATGATTCCTTTCTCTTACTGAGCTGGTACTAAGTAAGAGAATTGATAAGATTATGTAGATTTGAAGAAAAATCACTTTGTTATCATCCTAATCTGTCTAAAGGCTTTGGCCAGGACAAGGAGTAACACTTTCAATAATTATTCAGTAATCGTATTTAATGAATGATAGCATAAATGAATTAAATCTATAAGATTTCTTGTTTTAACAACATGAGAAAATGCTAGGGAATGTGATATTGTGAGGGCTTAAATTTGATTCATTCATATATATATATATATATATATGTATATATATATATATATATATATATATAATGAAATTACCGAGTTAAGCTATTAATATATCCACTTAGTAATGTAGAAAAAAAACAAGGCATTGCTTATTATAGATAATGACTAACTATATGAAATGATAATTTAGTGCCAATCACAGAACACGGCATATGTGTATTCTAGGTTGCCATAGAGATAAAGAGGGAAGAAATGGTGGGGAATTGGATACATGAAGTGAAAGGATTCATAGTTATTTTTATCCATTTTATAGTGATGTTAGATTCCCACTACCATATCAAACCCATGAGACTGTTAACTTATGAAAAGGTGTTAAGATGGCCCATCCAACTGATTAATTTGTAATAAGTTGACTTTGTTGCTTGGGTAAGAATGAATGTCTTGCAGGGAATATATGGTCAAGCTACATTTTTTACATAACGGTTGAAAAGAAAACGAAGGGAGAAAAACTAGAATTCAACAATCTACTTCAGAGGCACATCCCCAGTGACCTAACGTCCTTCCACCAGCCTCCGACTTTAAAGTTTTCATACCTCTGTAGAGTTCATTCTTGAAGCAAACCTTTTTGACATGAACTTTGGAGAATACTAGAAACTAAGTTATATCATTAAAGTTGACCCCTGTATTAGTTATTTTTCTGTTGTGATAAAACACAATGACCAGAAACAATTTGAAAAAGGAGAAGTTTAATTATGTTTATGGCTCCAGAGAGATAGCTCAAGATAGCGAGGATAGCATGGCTGAAGGTGGGTCAGAGCAGGAAGCCCAGAGTTCACATCTTCAGTCACATACAGAAAGGAGTGGATGGTTGCAGAAATCAGGTAAAGCCTGGAGTCCCATGGGAGAGTGGAGGGTAGAAGTGAGAAAGTTGGAGGGGTTAAGGATACCACAAGAAGATACACAGAGTCAAATAACCTGGAACAATGGGGGCTCACATGACTGGACCACCAACAGGGACGTGCAGGAGCTTGAACTAGACCCTCTACATATTTGTAGCAAATGTGCAGCTTGGTCTTCATGTGGGTCCTGTGTTAATTGGAGCTGGGGTTGTCTTAGACTCTGCTTCCTGCAAATGCCACCCCTTTCCTTTACCCGGACTTCTAATTGGGCCTCAATGGGAGAGGATGTGTGAAGTCATACTAGGTCTAGATGCCTCAGGTTAGGGTTGTACCCAAGAAGGTTTCCCTTTTTCTGAGGAGCAATTTGTAAGATGGTGAGTAATTTGTAAGGGTGTACCATGGAAGAATAGAGGGAGGAGGATGTGATCTGGATGTAAAGTGAGTAATAATGATGATAATGATGATGATGATGATGATGATGATGATGATGATGATGATGATGATGATGATAATGATGATGATGATAATAATAATGATGATGATGATGATGATGATAAAAGTAGAGAGAAGGTCTGAACTCACAAAATTTGCTGTCTTGTTACATACTCCCTTCAGCAAAATTCTACAAACTTTCTGTCTTAGTCAGGGTTTCTATTCCTGCACAAACCATAATTAAAAAGAAGCAAGTTGGAGAGGAAAGGGTTTATTCAGCTTACACTTCAACATCACCAAAGGAAGTCAGGACTGGAACTCAAGCAAGTCAGGAAGCAGAAGCTGATGTAGAGGCCATGGAGGGATGTTACTTACTGACTTGCTTCCCCTGGCTTGCTCAGCTTGCTTTCTCATAGAACCCATGTCTACCAGCCCAGGGATCGCTCCACCCACAATGGGCTGGGTCCTCCCCCCTTGATCACTAGTTGAGAAAATGCCTTACAGCTGGATCTCATGGAGGCATTTCCTCAACTGAGGCTCCTTTCTCTGTGATAACTACAGCTTGTGTCAAGTTGACATAAAACCAGTCAGTACACACTGCAAACAAAACAACCAACAGGCGATTAAGGGGTCAAATATATGAACTTGTGTGGGAAACATCTCATCCAGTCAATCCAACATAGCTTCAAGTTAAAATTTAAATATTGAGGAAGGCCTGTAACGATTTGTGCAAAAAATAACTCAGAATTGTCATTTTACATATACCACGGCATAATTTCTACTCTTGTGCAAAATATATTCTCATTTTTTTTTCTTGAGAAAAATAGAATTCTATTGCAGTCCTTTAAAATATGTTTCATTTTTAAAAAATCCTTTCATGACAAGATTATTTTAATTTATTCTTAAGTTTACATACAAAAATATTTTTCTTAAACCAAAATGCTAGTGAGAATAAAATAATATTTTTATCTCATCCTGAAATAAACATATGTAGAGAAGTTTTTGATGGCAAGTGATTTTTGAGACTTTAAAAATACTTTCCAAGTTTTATTTTCATTTTAGTGGTTGTCATCAGCATATCCTACTGGTTTTATGTATACAGAATTGTTACAGTCCTTGAGACAAATTCAAATCATCTACTTCTCTGACAGGTCCCCCAAGCCTGTTTATCACCAAAGGAAGTCAGCCTCAGGCTCTCATTCTCAGGACTTTGTCTTATTTGATGACCTGGGGAAGCAGGTCATGGCTTACCTAACCATTGTAGTTTACTATCATCTGGGTGGCTTTTGACTACCCATTACTCATTCCAACTTTTTTACAATTGAATACATTTCAAGTGACTCCATATTTTCCAAGAAGAAGTTCCGGAGTTTACTTTCTTATGTAACTTCCTTGATAATTCTCATCTTCACTGAAACCTCTCTTTACTTTATTAATTTTCAAAAGATAAAACTTCTAGTTAATCTGTCATCTACACAATTGAAAGTGAAATGGACGCTACATATTTGATGTGACAAGGGCTTAAAGTGGGAAGTTAGATTTTATATGTCAGAATTATAGACTATTCAACTTCAACCCTGTTTAACACACTACCTAATTTTTTTCAACATCTGAGATTTCAAATGTCTACAGAGATTCCTGACCTCCAATCTCTGTTGTGTTTCTCTACTTCCGTTGCTAGCTTTTTGTTCTCTTGTCTAATTGCTGTGACAAAGAACTTGGGAAAGGAACATAAAGAAGGAAGGTTTATTTTGGCTCAAAATTCCAGATAACAGTTCATTAGGACAGGCATGGCAAGGTAGCGGGAGAATGATACACTTGCTCGCATTGCTTCTTCAACTAGAAAGCACACAAAGATAAAGGATAATATTTATCAAGCTTTCTACTTTTTACACAGATTTAGATTCCAGCCCATGCAATGGTGCCACCATTCCCAATGAACTGATCTTGATATGTTTTTATAGACTTATCCAGAGACTTGTTTTCGTAGTCTAGAACCCGTCAAGCTGACAGTCAAGGGGAGCCTTCACATTCAGTGACTGAATCTACCATCTATGTACCTATGTACACTGGAGACCTGGCATGAGCCTCTACTTATCCATTTTCTCTACTCCTGACAGCTAATACAGCACCACACTCTGCTGATTCTGTTTTCCAACTGTATCTTTGTTTCATCAACTTCTTTTATATTGACTGTAATTCTACTACTCATCACGTCTTAGGCTTTATCCTTTACAAAGAACCATTCACCAGGTACCATACTTTCCTTATCCCTCCCAAACACTTTCCCTGTACTTCATTCACTACTAGTTGGTAAGAATAATCTTTATAATATGTAAATATGTTGCCATGATCTTATATTACTTTTAATATTAACAATTAATATCACGAAATGTTCTGTATTGAGCAGCATAGTCTAGATTTGTTCCCCTGGAACACGGAGCGTACTCCCTCTGCCTGGTACCACTGTCTAGCTGCTGTCACATGCCTTTCACTCTTTACACCCTGGCACTATATCTACACTCACTGCACTATACACCTTCATACAGTTTCCTTCCTTTTGTCTTGACTGAATGATTGCTCCTTTATCTTTCATTTCATTCTTCACTTGGGGAAATTCTCAAATTACTAACTGGGTCAATCTTCTTGCAACTGGCAAAGCACAACACTCCTTAGAGTTGAAAGATCAGTTTACCTAGTAATCAGATTTTCCCATACTTTGTAAGTTTTATGAGAACTGGACCATTTTTTAAGCAATTATGTTCTAACAACTTGGTACAGCATAGATGTTTACTAAGTATTTGTTTGAAGAATAAAATAAATAAGTTTTATTTACTTACAGCTGATTTGATGGGTGATCTCTGAAGCAAAGCAAGATTTATCTATGAGAGTGTGAAAAGATCTTTGAATATCTTAAAAGAATTAATGATATACAGTCATGGAAGTAAGGAGAGAAAAAAATTAAAATGTATTGAGGTTTGGTCTTTTGCTATGTATTGTAATGCCAAATTCTATACCTGAAAGTCTAGTTGCCTATAAATAGTTTCTCACATTTACCAGCTTGATGTGCAAACCTTAGTTCTCAATTTAAAACTCTTGGGTAAATAAAAAATGGCTATGGCCAAATATTAGATTAGGGG